>NC_069711.1:27469072-27791572 GCF_027358585.1 Pangasianodon hypophthalmus | reverse complement strand
GATATTAAGAGTTTGAGAGAACGAACTTGGGAACGAAACTATTTGGCATTACAAATGTGATGTAATTAATAGTGGCTATATTAGGCAACTTTACTTGATCAAGCAAACATAGCTAGTATTAGTAGCTAGGGGAAAAAAGTGATACTAAATAATAACATCAGGTCCACCATGGACAATTCCTCCCTGGACCACCAGAGGTCACCTTCACTCATTTTTTGAATTTCTTCTTTTGTTGTCTGCTCACTTCATGTGTTTGTGCACACCTGTTTTTTGTTTCCCTAATTAGTCACCCTATTTAAATTCTGTGTTTTTCCTTCCTTGCTTGTATAAGTTGTATTTGCACCATAAGAATTTCTGTTTTTATGTTGGGTTTTCTTTTCTTTGCTTTCCTTAGTCTAGTCCTTTGTTGTTCCATTTTTTGGTTCTTTTCCTGTCTTTAATTTTTAAGAAAAGTTGTTTATTCAATTAAAGACTTCTGCAACTGCATTTGACTCTCAGGATTTCATGACCGACACAGCCCTATCAGTGTACACATACGAAATTTCACCTGGTCTTTTTCCTCTCTTCAGTGGTCTTCTGTTGTTGTAGCCCATCTGCCTCAAAGTTCAACGTGTTGTGCATTCCGAGATGCTTTTCTGTCCAACATGACTGTAAAGAGTGATTATTTGAGTTGGTGTAGCCATCAGCTGAAAGCAGACTGGCTATTTTTCTCAGACCTCTCTCATTAACAAGGCATTTCCACCCACAGAACTGAACGTTTTTGTTTTCGCACAATTCTGTGTAAATTCTAGAGAAGGAAATCTATTCAGTTATACAGTATATCAGCAGTTTCTGAAACACTTAAAACAGCCCATCTGGCATGACCAAGAATGCCATGTTCAGTCACAGAGATCACCTTTCTCCCCAATTCTGATGTTTGATGTGAACATTAACTGAAGCTTTTCACATGGCTCTATGCATTGGCTGATTGGATAATTGCATGAATGAACAGATGTATGGGTGTTCCTAATAAATTGATCAATGAGTGTAAGTATTGTAAAACTCTTTAGACTAACAGGACAAATTATCCCAATGGCGCTCATCTTGGTTGTTTTTTTTTTGTTTTTTTTTTTTAGCTTGGCTTTGACCTGATTAGTCGGGTGATAAACATTTCAGAAAAGCCCTGAGTAATGTCAAACTCTTTTCAACTTTTAAACTTTTCGACTCTTGTGAAAAGAATGCTGGTGGCAGTGCTTTTAAAATCAGACAGGCCTGCTGGATGCTTTGCATGGGATTACGTAAGGTAAATACTGGTGGTTGAGTGTGAATGTAGCCTTCTTATATTTAGGGAGAACAACACTTCCCTCTGCTGTTACACCTCTTACATTGCCACTGCCAGGAATTCAGCCAAGTTAGAGAATTTTTTCTTTTTCAATCAAATGAGAAGAAAATGTTATGCAAATATGCAATTTAATTATTTTATATAGCATATATGTATGTTGTGAAATCAGGTCAGTTGGGAGTGTTAACATGGCAGTATTTATTTTCTGCCTGATAAGTGAAAGTCGAAACTTACAGTATGTTTCTAAGCCTTAGCAATGGAACTGCAGGATAAAAATATGTCTTAACTGATGTGACATTATGTAAAAGGTGTGGTGAGCATCAGATAGGAAGTTGACCCCAAAAATGACATATGCTTTGGATAGTTTTTTTTTCCTCCATATTATCATGACTAATAAATTCCATTTATGTAATGATGCATATATTCATAAGATGGACTAACGTAACAAAATAAGTGTATGATAATAATTGAATCATTTTCAAGATGGAAAAAACATAACAAAACAGCATAGTTCAGGTTAATACAAAAACTGGAGAGAGAAGTGCTGAGATTTTAATGCATGCATGAATGAATGAAGAACATCCCACAATACAGTTACATGATGCATTAATGGATTTTATGTGCATTAAATGGTGTTTCAAAAATCAGAGATATGAGTTAGACTGGTAAATATAGAATATTAATTATGGAGTATGCAAATATTTTACTTAGCATAATTAGTTCATATAATTTTAGAGATTAGTGTTGATTCCTTAATTCTTACTGTGAAAAATACATTATAAAATGTTACCTCATAGTGTATTTAAAGGTGATTGTACTTAATCTGTGCATACTTAATTTTGGAAAAGATTGGTTATGAATTTGGATAATACTGAAGATTTTCTAAACCCTGTCATTGTTCTTATTGCTGTAAGAAATAAATTATAGACCAACATATTAATGTAGTGAATTTTACTTAGTCTACTGTGGTACAATATTAGAATATGGTGATAATAAATTTGGAGGTTTTTTTTTTTTTTTAAAGTCCTATTATTGTATTAAATGTGATTTATTGCTTCCATGAATAAGTATGCTACAAATAAATAATGTTTTAAACCTGTTATTGAGGATGAAAATAAAAGCCTAATCCAATGAAGATATGATTCCCAAATTCCATGTTACTGAAAGGAATTTCAATCTTGACAAAAATGTAAGCCATGCTTCTTTAGAATATGATATGATATATGATACTTTTCATTCGCATGTAGATAGTAAGCACCATGAGGATAAAAAAAAAAAAAGCTTCATTAATGGAAAGAAAGCTGTGTGAAAGCAATGTGGAAAAAACATGCCAATATATTTGAATTCACCCTACATTATTATTATTTTTTTTAAAAAGCCTCTGGAAATATGACAACATATGCACTGTGGGGTTTCTCCAGAGTGTTCAGTGATCAGCTCTACCTTAGTTATTAATAAGTATCTTTCATTCCAGATAAGAAATGTTATTCCCTGCACCAAAACCATTCACACAGTCTTTTACTGTAACTTTCACTGTTATCTACAAATTGACACATCTACACTGAACCTATCAGTCAAGTAGCAACTAAGGGGAATAGATATGCTTAAATAAATCTTCTCCGTAACATCAGTTTTTCCTTGTTTACATCTTTTTACATCCTTTAAAGGAAACAGCACATCATGGCATAAATTCGTAAAAAAAAAAAAAAAAAACAAGGTAAGAAATACATTTTTCTAAGCCAAAGAAATACAAAGAATATGCAGGTTTTGCTCTGATCCTTTGATAGCCTTGTGCAATAATTCTAAAATAATATACCCAATGTGAATGCATTTTTAATGCTACACACTCAGGTTATTTATTATTTAAATATGTACAGTCCACCTCAAAGGCTCTCAGCGCATGGGCGGGTTATCAGGGGGCATGGCCACAGCTAGCGAAACACACACTCTCCGAAAAAAGGGTATTAGTTTGTACCTTTGTCTTTGAGCTGGTATCCTAATCGTTTGTACCTTTCACCTGGAAATGTGGATATAGTATATAGGATATATGTATCTTTTGAAACGATTTAAAGAAAGGTGGAGTTGGATAAACTGGGACTTTTTGGCATTTCCAACAAATCCCCAATCACATGATACATTTCTGAATCCTCGAGGTGTTAACTATCTACATGTGAAGGAAAGATGTTTCTGTCATGTTCGGAAGTAGCATGGCTTTGTTAAGACTGACTGAAAGCCATTTTTAATGACTTGTTTGGCCATTTGGGACACTTGGTTTAGGTCTTTAATTTCCATACTTTCATGCCACATTCAAAGCTAGAAAATAAATGCTGCTAAATTAAACAGTCCCAACTCTGCCTGATGTCTCAATATACACTATATGGCCAAAAGTACCTGGACCCCTGACCATCACACCCATATGTGCTTGTTGAACATCCTATTCCAGATTTAGTCTCTTCTTTGCTATTATAATATCCTCCACTCTTCTGAGAACGGATTTTGGAGCATGCAAATGAACATTTTCTGTTCATTCTGTTCATTTCTGTTCATTTACACCCTTCAGCCCTTAGCTGTGTGGCTACAAGCAATATGTCGTGATAAAATCCAAGAAACAATCTTTGTCATTGATTAAAATAGACTTAATGTAATTGGCAGTGTAACACCTGAAAAGCTATCCTAGACACTGCATAAAATGTAAAACTCATAAGTGCACTGTATTTCATTGTATTTTGGCAAATCCCCTGCAAAACTTCTGGAAAGAAACAGTGAGCACAATTTCCAAAATTGTTAGCAAGGGCATCCCTGTCTTTACATCTTTACATCCCATTAAAACTGTCATTAAGAACTCATGAACAGAAGTTAGCAAATCTCTGTCTGTTATAGGCTATAGGAAGCGCTTGGTTGCCATCTACAGGAAAAGTGAAAGATGTCCTTCTAAGAGATCTTTCTCCATGCTTAGCAATTGAAAGACTTACCTATGCAATCAAACTGAAAAGGAATGTATTGCATTAAATCTGGGGTTCTTTACTTTAGTTTTTGGAAAACAGTGCTCTGCCCTGAACTATTCCTCTTGACTGTAACCATTTTATTTACATTATTTTATTTACTTTTATTACTAAGCACATCCTGTAAAGAACTCATTAAGATGGCTCTGTTGATGGTACTTTAACTCTCTGCAGTGTCTACCCCCTAATTGAACCCCTTTTTTAAAATTAATTAATTTTTCTTTTGCCTTTGTTTGTCCTCTTTTTCTATCGATACTAACTGGAGTGGGAGGGGTTTGGGTTGTTCTTTTTTTTTTTCTTCTTGGGTTGCTGGTTGTATTAGGAATAGCTGTAGCACTATGCTATTCTTGTTCTATGTTATTTATTAAGGGGTCTTGGTGGTCAGCACTGTTGCCTCGCACCTCCAGGGCTGCGGGTTTGAGTCCTGCATCCGCCCTGTGTGTGCAGAGTTTGCATGTTCTCCCTGTGCTTTGGGGGTTTCCTACGGGTACGCAGGTTTCCTCCCCCAATCCAAAGACACGCGTTGTAGGCTGATTGGCATTTCCAAATTGTCTGTAGTGTGTGAATGAGTGTGTGTGTGTGTGTGCTATTGTGCCCTGTGATGGGTTTGCACCCCATCCAGGGTGTCCCCTGCCTTGTGCCCCGAGTCCCCTGGGGTAGGCTCCAGGCTCCCTGTGACCCTGTGTAGGATAAGCGGTATGGATGAATGGATGGATGGGTGGATGTTATTTATTAAATGTGTTCATTTGTCTACTGGTAGAAGAAGTAAATATGCATTTCCTAATAAAAAATAAAAATGAAACAAAAAAAGGTGAAGAGTTCAGGAAAGTGAAGGGGAAATGAGCTCTTTGATGGTGGTGCCTACATGTTTAATATGGTCACAAAAAACAAATGTTATACAAAACCTGCATTAAAAAAAAAAAAAAAAAAAAAAAAAAAAAAAAAAAAAAAAAAAAAAAGAAACCAGGAAGTCGAGGGTGAATTTTTCACGTGGGAATGATTTTGAAAAATGAGAGAGCATGAGGAAAGTGGCTGTTACATGCTTGCTATAGGGGGCGACACTTGCACACCGGAGCTGAGACGCTCTCACCCGGACCACTAGCACGCGCTCGGACTCAGCCCAGTCACACAGATTTGTTGTCATCCAGAATGAGCGCGCGCTTCACCGCTGCCGGTTACACGCGCGAGCTCTGCAGGACCAGTTCCTCCAAGCTTCGATAACTTTCTAAGAAAAAAAAGAAGATTTTTTTTTCCTCCGCTTTATTTATTTAAGCAAGCAAAGCCAGCATGAACTGGACTGCGTTCAACGCCACGGACGGCGGGTTCCACGCCGGGGGCACCGACTCCGTGTCCGCGTGCTGCACTTGGTCCTCAGCTGTCACAGACTCCGGCTTGGCGCAGAGCGGCGCGCACGAGCGCGGCTCCTTCGCCCCGAACATGGTGCAGGTCGCTGTGATGTGCGTGCTCGCGCTCACCGTGGTCTTCGGCATCTTCTTCCTGGGCTGTAACCTGCTGATCAAATCCGTGGGAATGATCAACTTCCTCGTCACGGACAGAAGATATTCCAAGGACGTCGAGGCGGTTATAGTGTGCTCGTAGTGGAAAGACTCGGATTTGTTCATGCTGCTGCTGAGATCTTTCTCTAAGATGATATGAAGACTGTTTGGACTTGCATACTGGTGCACAGAAAACTTTAACACCTACAGCTGAAAGGATAGTCTGCATTGTGAAAATGGCATGATGACATTCCCTGGAGTTAACTCTTCTGCATTAGGTTATTTATTAAAAACTGCTAAATAACTACTTTATTTTAATGCAGCATGGACTGGAAAAAGATCTTCAAATGTATGCAACTGATTATACTTATACTTGTACATTACACAGTGTCAATTTGATTTCGAAACATTTTGTGCTGCTTAAAACTGTATCACCTAGTCTTCACCCCTGTAGTACCTATCTGCATTATTTGTACCTGATTGATTGCACTTTAAACTTTTAACTCCACCAAATGGTCACAATAATTACATTTTCTCTAAAATGAAAGATGATGATGATGATGATTCTTATTACTGGAAAGAAAAAGTATACCATTCATTAAGATTTCCCACCATGCCTGGAATTTTGCATCTCATAGCCTGGATAGATGTTATTTAGACAAATACTTGATCTATCAAGGCTCCTAAATGAAAAAAAAAAAGAGTATTTAAAAGAAATCTACTTTTTCAGAGTAGTTTTTACTTCACCATTAACTGACAATATGATATATGATATATAAAATATGATCAGGTTTTATTCTCTACTGGTGGTTCTACTGTAACAGTTCACTTATATAAACTCATTTGTCAATCTTTTCATTTATAAAGAAATAATATAATACATGTTGTAACCTATTGGATTGCCAGCTTGTTGTGTAAATACTAAAACCCGCACACTGGGTCGTGTACAACCCGTTAACAGCAGCACAAACATTAAGTCATTTCCATTGTACATGATCATTTGTGTTCTCTCCATGGCATTAAGGTTGTGATTACCATTAATTCACTGCGAATTCTTTGTCATCGTTGCAGTAAATGAGGCCGCAGAATGAAGGGAAATTAACTTGGAGTTAAAATAAAATTAGTGGCCACAGCAACTGGACAAATACAATTATGCATCTGTAATTATGTGAAATGATCATTGTCTCCTAACTGATTATTGCTAAGAATAAAACTAAACTGATGTAACTGTGCACCTGTTAATAAACCCTATTTGAATTAGAGAGCAGTTGTAAATTTGCAGGTGGTGTCAGTGACAATAAAAAGGCTATTAGGAATACAAGGAAACTGTCCAGATTGCAGGTATTTACTGAACATACTGTAGTCCAATGTGATAAATAATTCAGACGCCCCAGATGCAAGTCAAGCCACTTCGTAATTCCAAATATATGAGTCACTTTTGAATCCTGTGGGACTTGTATCTGACTTGTAATGTGGTAGCCTAAACACTGCTTAGTAAAGAACGTACAAATGCGTCAATGCATGGGTCATCTGGGGGCAGCATCTGAGATTGTACAAACGTAAACAGATGAGAAGCACTGAACCTGTTTACAATCTCAGCCAAGTACTGGGATGTGTATACACTACTGGCAATCTTTTTAAACTCAAAAAGGCCACAGCTATAGTACTTGGATCTGTACTTGTTCTTATTTCTTGACATGCAGCATACTTGCAAATAACATACATTATAAAAAAAAAAAAAAAAAAAAAGCATTTCGTGCTCGTATAGTTAAAACAAGGCTTGGATATAAAAACAACTGATTTGGCTAAAATGCCTTCATCACAGGGTTTTCTGCCATAAATTCACAAGCATTTATAGGATGTGGTCTATTAGAATCCATCTGCACCAAGTTGATGGAAAATAGGGTGTGTGTGTGTGGGGGGAAAAAAGCCATTCTGGTATGTTCATACTGAGCTGGTCCATTATGCCTAAGTAAATACAAAGCAAATTATGACACACCACTTTGATGCTGTACAGAGATATCAGAAATGCTTTCATTAGCCAAGAGTGAGTAATTAGAAGAATCTGGTTAGGCAGTTGCTGTTGGCGAATGACACAGAAACAAGGACATAATTTAGGCATGTATTAAATAGAACAGAAGGCATATATGGAGATATATATATATATATATATATACACACATACATACATAGATACAGTACTGTGCAAAAGTCTTAGGCACATGCAAAGAAATGCTGTAGAGCAAAGATGCCTTCCAAAATAATGAAATTAAATGTTTCTACATTAAAAAATACTATAAAGAGCAGTAAATGAATATTAATAAATGAAACATGAAATGAATTCAATATTTCTCTGGTATAATGTGTGCAGTTTTATAAGGAAATGAGCTGTAAGTGTTACTGAGCTTCTTGCAGAACCAGCCACAGTTCTTCTGGAGACTTTGACTGTCGCACTCGCTTCTTATTTTTGCAGCAAAAACCAGCAGCCTTCATTATGTTTTTTTTGTCTGAAAAGTGTCTCTTATGTAATCTGCTGCTTTCTTTACTGACATACAAACATTTTTCTGTAACATTTCATTTTGCGCTGGAAACCTAATGTTTGGAAATCTAAAATGTTTTTGTACTGAATCAATAATGTAGTAACAAAGTTTGTACTAAAAAAAAAAAAAAAAAAAATAGGGTGTCTAAGACTTTTGCACACACACACACACACACACACACACACACACACTATATATATATATATATATAAAATATAATATCTGTGTGGTTTCTTATTTCAGCAGTACCAGTGATACTTGCTCAGAATGCACTAATAAATGCTGCATTCAACTTACCTCAGAGGGAAGCTGCAGTGTTTTCTGTGAGGAGATGGTTATTTAGCGCTTAGAAATGCAAACTAACATCTGCCCCACCTCTGGTCATGTTTGTATATCCCATACTGTTCAGAAATGAATGCAACTAAACAGATATTGCACAATATTTTGTACATTATTTCTACATGATCAATAAGCTGAAAAATTATGTGTCAAACTAAGTTTTGTACATAAGTAGCAGAAAATTCTTTCTTTCTGTTTATGCATCAATTTGTCTTCTGTGATTATATTAGAATTTGATAGAGTTTCAATTAGTGACAAACCTTAATGCTGTCAGAGGTAGTGGTTAGGCCACCATGCTCTCACCGCCGTGGCCCGGGTTTGAACCGACCCCAGCCACTGGAGTTGCACAAGACAGCGCACTCCCAGTGCCAGTCCCAAGCCCGGATAAAATTGGGGAGGGTTGTGTCAGGAAGGGCGTAAAAACTGTGCCGAATCAATGATCGGACCAATGATCGGCTATGGTGACCCCTAACCCCTACATTAGTGGACATGCAAAGTCATAAAAGTAGAAATGACTGGTTCTAACATGTTATCCCTGGAAACATATTACACGAGTCACTTCTATTTGAGGAAAATCTGCCTTGGTGTGGTCAATAAAATGGCACCACCCATAAAATGTTTTATATTAACTGCATGTCTCAATAGCAACCCATGCTGTCTCCGGTTACAATGTCCATCATAACCAGTAAACTAAGTACAAAACAAATTCTATAATTACACTGATGTTTTTCTTGTGGCATACAACTGAACATTACTTACAACCAATGAGGTTATACACTCTGAAGAACAGCGATAATACAACACTTACTTGGGCATACATGTTTATTGACCTTCGTTCTTTTATACATGAATTAAAAGAGAATGCTGGATGACGCAACCAGAGGACTACATCAGTAATTTCTTTTATATCCCTGAGTGGTCCACAAGCATAACACCAAGAATAAAATAAGACAAATAATAATACATCACAGAAGAGGATATAGTTTAGGCTGTGAGAATTTGAGGAACTGTTGAAGGTGAGAATGTGAGGCTGTTCTACAACTATAAATCTAACAAATTAGGACAGGATATTTAAGACAAATATATATGACATACATCATCACAGGATATGATAAAAAAGTGTTCTACTGAAAGGCCATAAGATGTCCCCTAACTGTACAGAACTAAGTCTCTTATGGTTACTAGTTGTCTAGGAGCATCTAAGACCTTTACAATATAAATATCTTAAGCAGGAATGATCACCCATATGTGAAACATTTAGTATGTTTATGGCTGAGATGCTGGTCCGCCTGCTCCAGTGCTATGATTTGCATACCTTCTTGATGCAAGTGTGAATGCGAGACCAGACGTGAAGTCCTTTCTTTGATGACTTTGGCAAAGATTTGCCCATTTGCTGTAACAGCTTATCAGCCTTACAGCATGGGAGAGAGGAGCACGAGGTGTTTGGAATCAGATCACACCAGATTAAAACCCACATGTAAATTCCTTATTTTACGAGACAACAGTTTACAAGGCTGTGGTTTAGATCATTTATATTCATACAGAAGAGTGCACAAGGTTCATGATTTCCTTTCCAGGCAGATGCAATAATTCAAACCAAAACACAAACAGTAGGTAAAAAATGTTCTAACTAAACATTACTAAGTCTCAGTATCAACTGAAGCAGTGCATTAGCTAATTTAGTTTCAAACAGAAAGCTCCTGCTGAAATCGAATCATTGCAAAATATGTTAAATCTCCATCTCTCTCAAAGGCCATATTATTAACTATTTATTTCATTACAAGACTGTTTGCTTTAATAAAACACAAAAGAGACCTGCTGTCTGCATTTCACTGATCACATAAAATGTACATTTCATTAATCCTAAAGCAGTAAAGTTGTAGCTGTGTTTAAAAAAAAAAAAAAAAAAAAAGAAAGTCGACTTTAATGTATTACAGTCATGATGATGAAACATTACTGCTGCAGTTACAACACAGAGCTCTTTTCAAAAAAAAAACAAACACAATTAAATGATAAAGAAGGCATCATTTGCACTAACATGGTTTCATCCAGAACAAACTTATCTTCCTGATCCGTTTAGACAAAAGCTATTAGTGCATAGAATGTTTTTCATAAATGCTCCAGAGAAACTTTCCAGTTCTTCCAAATGTGTAGTAAGTAAGCAGGTTTTGTATGCTATTAGCATGGTGTATGTAATGATCCTATTTTCATTAAAGTTCTTTTGGCATGTAAAGCTAGATTTGTATTCCAATAAATAATAGGAGCTTTCAGAGATCTGGGTCCAGATCCTTAAGAACACAGTTTTAGCAAGTGGAATTTCTAATTTGCTGTTTAGAATGGAAATCTGTTGCAGGTATGATGTGCTTTTAAATAAGTAATAGAATTATACTTTATATGAATAACACTTTATCTGAATAACAAAAAAAGAAAGCTGAAACAACATAACAATGGCCATAATTTGCATTATATGCTTTTTTAAATTACCCATATGTGTCTGTTGATCATGATGATGAGGTGAGGATAGTGTCGTAGGCAATGGCAGGGTACATGAGTGTCTATGTCTTAAATAAGACACCAGAAGACAGTGAGTCCAGCCACAATGCCATTGAGTATAGCCATGCTGTAGCCCATATGAAAGGAGTGGCCAGTCATTTGCCTGCCAACCAGACACACACAGACACAAGACTTTAATCTTCCACCACTCAATAAGTCTGCATAGGACTGGAGCCCAGTGTACATTATGGGGGAAAAAAAACCCCCAAGAACTCATTCCAAGAAATGGTAGGATGCATCACTCTAATCAGTCCTACAGTGGATATGTGGAAGGTGTGGTCAGTGATCTTTAAAGCCACAAGCCTGCTAAAACGCCATTACAAAATATTGTGGCATCCCATGATAGCTCTCTCTGTTTCAATAATGGCCTCTTTATCTAATGCTTTTAGAGGAGCAGGATTCACTTTGACTGGTGCTCTATTAGATCTTTAAAACATACTGAGTTCATACACCAGAGCTATCTTCAAATGCTTTTCTAATGGGCTTTCATTTCATCCAATTTAGCCGACTACAATTCCCAATCCTTGTAAATCTGTTCCTGCGCTGTGTGGTAGTATTGCCCAGCTGGGAGAGTAAAAACTGCTTGATTTGAAGATATTCTCATTTTATTTTATAGTTCTTCATTTCATTGAAAACTATCAACCCTTCTCTTTATATTGAAGAGGTTGGAATTTGTACAAGGTTACGTGACAGGCGCTTCTTGGAGGCGTTTTACCAAATTGGGACTCTTCAGTACTAGAAATATTTAGCTTCCTCAGACCAAGAACATGATTCCAATTTTAATACACCATCTTCAACTTGCTATTTTTCATAATTAGCTGGCTTGCTAAGCTACTATCAGGTTTAGATTTAGATTTGTGAAGGGTGTTGTGTCTATCAACCAATAATTGGCTGCTGTGTAAGTCAGTCAAGCACTTCAAAACGTCACTCTGACTTCCTGTTTCAGAAGGAAATAACAACAACATACGGAATAAAACCACAACTTTAACTGTAAAATAAATTTCATGGACTGTGTCAGCACAGATTTATTTTATGAACTCAACTATTCAATTATTCAAATATTAAGCTCATTATTTAAATAAGAGCCAAACAGTGGTTCTCACAGCACAGAACCTTCTAGTCATTAAACCAGAACTTTGACGTCTGAGATGCCACTGCATTTACATACTTCAAGGCTTGAATAAACCAACTGCATTTATCACCAAATGAATTTCTCCACATGAACAGGAAATGGAAGGCCATTTGTTTCAAGCCATATGTGCCTTACAGACTTTGTATCTTTTCTTTTATCTTTTACTTTTGCAACTTTTGTAAGTCAGTGACGTCTTTTTGGAGAACTGGATTAGCATTTTGGGCTTGAAATGAATTACTCATCAGTGGCTACATTTGCAAGCACATCAATATTCCGATATTAACTGGAATTTAGCAATATTCTAATTAGTACCGAGTCGCCGCACTCCGACTGCCCGATTCAGATTAAGACAATATTCTGATTCCCCAAATTCCGATTCCCACCCCTGGAATATGCCTGTTTTAATAAGATTTTTTTTTTTTTTTGCCTGTAAACACTTTATTCAAAAAGTGAAAAGAAAAGAGATATGTTCATGCTCAGTCCGCAAGGAATTGTGGGTGCTAACAGATGCTTAGCTGTAGGCTAGGTATTTAAGATTGGTAACTCAGGCATACTTAAAAGAACCATGTATACAGGAATATTTCGATGCCTGTACGCATATAAACATCGTAATCGGAATACGGCTGCAACCTGAATGTAGACCTTAAACGGAATCTGATGTTCATGTAAACATAGCCATTGGTATTTACTTTATTTTTCAAGTAGGTTTTATACAAAGAAACAGAAAAATATATATAACTGAACAAAAAAGGCACTTGGTTTTCAGCCCAGTGAGTGAGAGAATTGTTGAAGCCAATTTAGGCCCATGGTGCCTAAAATTGTGGTCACATGACACTGATGGGAATTTCTATCAACTAGTATCAAAGTTATTATAGTTATTATTCAGTTATCATGGCTGTAAGCGTAACGACTGACCATTGGTAAGTGACCTTTCACTTGGCTGAATGTTCCCATGCTTGTTTTCAGATCTACTGAATGTGGATAGATGTGCAGGAATGCGAGAGGACATGAGGATGTTTTTGCTGTTGTGTGAAACCATGGTCAGGGTCAATCAATAGCAACCCAGCAGGCTGATCAATAAGCTGTCGAATTGGTGTGTGTAGGTCGGTTAGGGCCAGATATACGAGGGACAGAGGTGTGTGATTATATAACTCCCTCACATGGCGACTGTTTGACCTTGCAGTTTATTACCATCCCCACAGACATAATCAATAATGTTCTGCTACTCTAATGGCCAATCAGGTGCAGGCTCATGGGTTTAGTGTGACACAATATAGAAAACACACTGGTCCTCCCAAATGACTCCAGAAATGACCCACCAACTGACTGAAACAATGGTGCTACTGCACAATAAAACTTATTATTATTATAATTATTATATTGTTATAATACTTATTATTATTATCAACTATTGCTGGATGAAAGTGGGTTTCATCACATTTAGTCAGGGTGTCCATAATTTTATTATTTTTTAATAATGTGATTTCAGTGAAGCTCACTATTACCAACTTTAAATGCTTTGTATACTCAATATATAGTTACTATAGCTATAAGCCTAATTGGCCTCTAAATCTCTAAACATTTTACCAGATGGAAACCTGCTGGACAGGGACGTTTAGAAAGCCTGCCTTCTAGTGCGTATCACTTTTAATCCTCCAGATGCACAAAAAGTATGCAGGCGAGTACAAGAACACTGCTGTGTCTGCACAAGCACTCACACATCCAGTGTAACCCTAAAAAATCTAAAACAGTATTCAGAAGTGAAGATGTGGCTGTGGGGTTAATGATGGTGTTTGGCCAACTGAATTTACCTGAATTTGGCTGGAGAAAGTGGTGTGGGGGGGAACATCCCAGGCTCAAACGAGTCAAAGTAGGTTAGAGTCCAGGAAAAACTGCAACACAACACTCCAGCCAAGGATGAGAGAACCAACATACTCCAAAAGCCTGGAAATAAAAACCAAAATGTACACATATTTGTCTAAATCATGTTTTTTTAATTTTCTCTTCTTTCTTTCTTTAATGTGAACTGTTGAATGTGTGCTCCATAAGAACCATAAGCAATTAGGAAATAAATGAGAGGGTAGAAACAGAGAACATCAGACAACACGGATCCTTTGATTGGTCCAAGAAATCGACTTTCGTACCCATCACAATCTTAGAGTGTGCTGACTTTTAAAATTGAGAAAAACTGATTTGATTGATTTGTGACTTGGCACTTTGGCAGACTCACATCACCATGTTTATTCAGCCACTGGAAATGCACTTACTTCAGCTATAGCTTGATATTGGGAATGTAGTGTAAAAGTAACAAGCTTGCAAAAACAAAACAAAAAAACAACAACCATAAGCTTGTGACTTGGACCTACCTAGAAGTCTTACTTCTGTTCCATCTTCAGAGGTAACCTTCTCCGCCCGAAGATCTTGAGAACACAAATTTATATATAATTAAATAAAGCAACAACTACATATGATACAAATATTTATAGTAAAGACCTCTTGGCTGCAAATACATCATTTCTCTTTTCTTTCATAAAGTTTGTACATTGCTTCGTCTTCTTCTAAACAAACTTTTCTATAAAAGTCATTGTCTTGAGAGGGTCTTGAAAGTAAAATAAATATTTAAATTTTATTAACATTAAAAGACTATTTTTTTTGTCTTGCCTTAAATAAGGAATTAGGCCTGCACAATATGGACACAAGCCCTGAACCAGAAGTTGTGAACAAAGTTGATGTGCTATGTCGTTATTTCTACATATTATCTTGTTAGTTCGAATTCTAATTTAACACTCCACAATTTATTAATGAGATTAATTTATTCAGTATTAGCTTACAGTATAATTCCTATTGCTTATGCTGTTCGCCAGATAGTAAGCTAGATGCTGCTTTTAGTGCAACTTAATTTAAAGCAGTTTATATAATTTGTTTTCTATTTAATGGCCAAAGATTGGTTTTACCATTTTCTAATTTCAGTATAACGAATTATTTAGGTGGAATTAATGGTCTGATGGTGCTGATATAGATACTTTATTAATATAATGGACAGAAGATTATTGTGTTTTCATATAATTAAGTATGTCGAATTCAAACTGACAAAAATGACCGCTGTGACGACAAAACTTTAGGAGTCAAAACCTTGACAATACCTGAACGATTTTTAAGTGAATTACCAATCAACAGATGTGTACACCGATCAGCCATAACATTAAAACCACCTGCCTAATATTGTGTAGGTCCCCCTTGTGCCTTGTGCACCCAGCCATCCACAAGATGTAAAAGAAAACGTGATTCATCAGACCAGGCCACCTTCTTCCATTTCTTTTTCCATGATCCAGTTCTGATGTTCACCTGCCCATTGTAGGCATTTCAGGTGGTGGACAGGGGTCAGCATGGGCGCTCTGATCGGTCTGCGGCTACAAAGCCTAATACGCAGCAAGCTGCGATGCACTGTATGTTCTGACACTTTTCTATCATAGCCAGCATTAACTTTTACAGCAATTTGTGTAACAGTAGCTCTTCAGCAGTGATCTTTGGGCGCCCATGACCCTGTTGCCGATTCACCGGTTGTCCTTCCTTGGTAGGTACTAACCACTGCATACTGGGAACACCCCACAAGACCTGCCGTTTTGGAAATGCTCTGACCCAGTCGTTTAGCCATCACAATTTGGCCCTTGTCAGAGTCGCTCAGATCCTTACACTTGCCCATTTTTCCTGCTTCCAACACATCAACTTCGAGAACTGACTGCTCACTTGATGCCTAATATATCCCACCCCTTGACAGGTGCCATTGTAACGAGATAATCAATGTTATTCACTTCACCTGTCAGTGGTTTTAATGTTATGGCTGATTGGTGTGTGTGTGTGTGTGTGTGTGTGTGTGTGTGTGTGTATTCCACTAAAGCATCATCTGACTTACTTACTATTTGGGAAACCAAACAGAGAATAAGAATTATAAGGTAATATTCAATAAATTAGATAATCAGGTGTTGTTACACCAAATCAAGGACATGTCAACGTAATGAGATAACAACTCAAAATAACGTCATTAAGTCTAAATTACAACATAATTGCTCTAAATAACAAGTTATTAAGTCAAATAAAGGCCCTAAGCCTTCAATAGTAGTTTTATAAGAGATGAAATATTCCATTTCTAGATATCATGATGCCTTGCAATGTAACAAACACGTTGGTGAATCTTTGATATCGATATCAGGCCCTGCAGCGGTGCAAAGGCCAGTATCGTGACAACGATATAACAAACGATACATTAGACAAGCCCTGCAATGTAGAGTAATGTAAACGACCTGTTGCACTCGGTGTGTGTGTTAATAAAGCAGCCAGAGCCATATGATAGATGAGGTGTTACCTTTCAGGATGACATACAGGAAGGAGGAGAGAACAGCGATGAATGAAACGACGAGCAGACAGCAGAGCATGGAGCAGATACGGACTGGCCACTGGCTCCTCCAGTACCTCTGCACCGGAGCCCTGAAGCGGTGATACCGAGCCTTAACGCGGCTCACCCTGCTTTCACCTGGCGTCCTGTTCAGTGTGGCTTCATGTGGAGCTCCATTAGTCTCATTATTATCATCTTCATCCCCTGAAAACGCGTCCGGCGCCTGAAAACTCAGCCGCATGCTGGCGTCCAGTGCAAAGTTTCCAAAACGCTGGCTAATACTTTCCACCACTAGCCTTCTAGCTAGCTCGTTTACTATACTCACTTCTTACAAAGTTACTCCTGCTAAAACTAGTAACAGCTGTCTAAAACCAGCACAATAACGCAAACAGTCCATATTACTCTAATTAAGATTCAAACTTTGGCTGCTTTCAAAACATCGCGGTTTACACTTCCGCATCCGTGATGAGTCCCGCCCACTCCCATATTAGTCTAATCCAAATCGCACGTCTCCGCGCGTTGCGCAAACGATTGGATAAAGTGGCTGTCAATCAAATTTGAGGCTTAAACTGCGCACAAAACTTTGCGTGCGAGTGAGGAATGATTCAGCGTGAAAAAATTGCAGAAGAGCGTTTTAGACATGTTTGTTCCTGTTTCATAACAGAAAGAGCTTCATCGTCCCTAACAGATACCTTTTTGACTTTTTTTTAATGCAACTTTTTTTTTCTTTGATTATTTGAAAGAGCAATGAATAAGAAATATTACTGTGGCTGCCATATTCTCTGAAAAAGGGTATACATAATTATATGATAATATAATAATATATGTTGATAGTATATGATTATTATAATTTTTTTTTTATTAATTTAAATACTTGTCTATCTTACATCTACCATATTCACTCCTACTTTTGAATTAGTAATAGCTTTTATTATTATTATTATTATTATTATTATTATAGTTTCTATTAAAGCAAAATGTCAACCCTGTGACTATACATGTCAACCTTACCACCTTCATAATTAACAGGGTTGGCTATAACAGGGTTGACATATCTGGTGAACCATAAGGAAACACATGGTATAGATGTTGTAGTTTTATATATTTTTCAAATAAAACCTCAAAATGTATGAAATATTTTCCAAAGAAGGTAACATGATTGGTGCAGTATGATTGTTAACAGTATTTATGCACAATAAGGACAAAATATTGCTGGAACGCATACTTGCTCTTTACAGTTGAATTCCTCCTAAAAAATGATGTAATTTCCTCAAAACCACAAGACTTAATGAACTAATCCATTATTATAAAGGGGATTTTTTCAACCAAGTAACAGACTTGACAGCAAATGTGGAGACATAACTACTTTTAATCAATTTAATATTAAATAATAAATGATCACTATGAATTATGAAATAACCAGAATAAGTGTTCAATAGTTCAACAGAAGGACTATTGAACTTTTAGAGGCTATTATTCACAGATTTTATTACTTTTATTTCTATTAGGGTCATGGTGAATACAGAGACTACCCCAGAAACACTGGGTATGGGGCAATGACACACTATGTACTGGACACCAGTCCATGTCAGGGCACCATGCACACACATATTCACACACTCAGTCACACTTAGGGGCAGTTTAATACAGCCAAACCACCGACTGGCATGTTTTTGGGAGTTGGGAGAAAACCGGCAGAAACCCACACAGACTAACTTTAAAAAGTATCCACAAATGGTCTGATATGAAAAAAAAAACAGATATGAGAAGCACATTGTTGTCTAGACCTTTAGTGATGACCAAATCCAGGATGTGACCAAGTTTATGAGTGAAGCTGTCAGTGTATGTTTAAAATTGCATATCAACAGGCTCTAATGACCTCCATGGCGTCAGTGTTCATTGGGTTTTCAGCATGCAAATTAAAATCAGAGGAATTTTATCATAGGTAGTAGATTCAACAAATTCATTCCTAAGAAGCTGCTATTCTTGGGTCTATAAATAGCGACTGAAAGCACTGATGCGTCACACACATGACTCAGTGAAGCATATTCGAAAGCTTAAAAGTGGCCAGATTAAATGTTTTTGCAATTAAACTCACCACTATATAGGCATTCTACCCGACTCCACTCCTTCCCTGTCTCACAGTGTTCATAGCTCTATAGTTCTCTGCAACAATCTCACTCAGCCAGGTTTTGGTTAAAAACATATAATAATATATACTAATAATATAATAATTTAACTTCCTGGTGTCAGTGTGAAAGTGACTTATCATCTTACGGCTTGGAAAAAAGGAACCTGAGGTGTTTGGATTGAGATCACACCAGATCAAAACCCACTTCTCAGGAGACTCTGTAATTTCTTACAACATATTCGATAATTCTCAGGTGCATTGTATCATATGTAACCACTATGTTGATTTTTTTTTATTACCATTGTTGAACCCTCTTGGATTTGATGTATAACCATCCAACCATTAAGCCATTGCTTTGTAAGCAAAGCAAACACCAATCGTTCGTTTTCATAGTGAATTTGCTAAACTCCACTTGAATGGTAGTGGTCTTATATCTTCCCACACGCTGCCTGCAGTGACAGAAGGTGTCATCCCCCATCTTTAACATAGTTTTCATTGCTAGCATTGTTATGTGCGCAGTGGCAGCTCTGGCCTCCCGATGCAATAAGCCAGATTAGAATTTTACTACTGAACTGTAGTGGTATGCTAGTGTGTGTGGTGCTGGTATGAACTGGTTTAAACACAGAAGCTAACAGCAATTGTGGTCAGAAAGGTTAGAAACAAATGATCTACAGTAGATGGGACATCCAAGCTGCCAGAAGCACTAGGCAATTCTCAGAAACATGAGACAGGCTAAAGACTAGACAACTACAGGGTGTCCCAAAAGTCTCCATACATCAGTGGATGTTCGTCCACTTCTCGGTTGCTTTGCACCACTTTTAGTCTCTTTGAATTTATTAGTAAGTTTGGCAACAGTGCTGTGTGTGTGATGTGTTTGCCATGTTTCCTTTTAAAGTCCATCACAACCTTGTGACAGCTTCCAGATCCAGCCATGAGAATGATTTCAATACATTCTTCTTTTGTCAAAGGCATTCTTAAAGGATAAATAAATAAATAAATAAATAAATAAATAAATAAATAAATATATATATATATATATATATATATATATATATATATATATATATATATATATATACATATATATACATATATGCCATATATATATGTATGTAAGTATGTATGTATGTATGTATGTGTGTGTGTGTGTGTGTGTTTGTGTGTGTGTATATATATAAAAATTTTTGGAAGACATAAAAAGTGTTAATTTCCCTTATGTATGGAGACTTTTGGGACACCCTGTAGGTAAGACTAAATGGGTAAAGGTGAAGCAGGCTACAAGTGGGTGTCATTAGTAATTAGCAGGTTGAAAGTCACAGAAAGAAAGAAGTTTTGAGGCTTCTGGGAGTTGAAGTGTGCAACTTTGGGAATCATAGGCATGACAAGGACATTTTACTTACTGTCCAGATGATTCAATTGTCATATAGAAATTTAAAATATTACATAATTTTTTTTGTTGACTGAGTCATATTTTGTCCTAATAAACACCCATTCGACTTATCATAGTAGTTCTTGTACTTAATTAATGGTAAGCAATGTATTTTGTCTTTAGGTATAAAAAGCAAACACATTTGCAGGTGTTAGTGAACAGTAAACCTTTGCAGCATGTCCAAATAACATTTGCCCATTAGGAAATCCAAATATATGACAGTTATATAATCCATTTTACACCAGACTAGATTCCAGCACAGGACCTGTTCATTAAAACCTATTATTCAGGTTTGGTCAAGCTGATGTTTTATAAATATCTACTTTAAAGCGAGCAATCATGTTCATTTGATAAAGCATTACCAAGGCTCCTTTTGTGATTTCTCATCTGTCATTACAATGCTGCTATCTGCTGATTAAAACCTGTTACTGCCAATATTTTTACAGGTTTTACAGCACAGCATGCAACAACCAAAAGCACAACAATTTGGTATATAACTTTACTACTTAATGAACTCAAAGTTGCAGAAAACACAGAAGCACGAGTTTAGATAGCATGGCTCATGTTACATCTGAAGATAGCAGTTTAGATACACAACCTTTTAAATGATCTGCTTCAGTTTTAATGAGGCGAAGTAAAGCCAATCATTAAAGCAAATTAATTTGCTTTAGAAAGAACTCAAGCAGAGCTATTTCCAACTCTAAAACCATCTTCAATTACATTTTTTTTTTATTCTACCAGACAGACAGGCTGGAACCGCCTCCAGTAACTCACATATCACAGTGCATTTATCACACTGTCCAACTTTTCAGTTGCTAGATTTCCCAGACCTGCTACAGCTACATTCAGATGCAGACTCAGGACATTAAACTGGATCTATCATACAAGGATGGATCTATCATTTGACACAAACTGGAGATGTTTGAGTAAGTGAGGAACAGGAGGTCACTGAACAAACTGCTCTCCTTCATGGACAATCCGTCTCACCCACTCTACAACACACTACATAGTCAGTGGAGCTCATTCTCCAAAAGACTCATTCAAATTCGCTGTCACAGAACGTTACAGGAGTTCATTCTTACCATTCGCAATAACATTGTACAACAGCTCACCTGTGTGTGACAGATGATAACACTTTCACATTACACTACTACAAGAAAGCTATCATTTAGAAAGCTGCCATTATATTCTACATTCTCAAGGTTCTTCATATTCATTATTCACTGCCAGTTTTTCACAAGTGTACTTATGTAAATACTGATGTAAATCTCGTCAAATCTACAACTGTGTTACATATCTGCACTACTACATTTAATTTAACTTACTGTATTTTATATTTTGTGTGTGTACGTGTTGTATCTTACTACTGACCATGCTGCTGTAACACAAGAATTTCCCTCATGGGATCAATAAAGTCTATCTATCTATCTATCTATCCATCCATCCATCCATCCATCCATCCATCCATCATTCCATCCATCCATCCATCTATCTATAATGCAGCTT
The DNA here is from genome assembly GCF_027358585.1 of Pangasianodon hypophthalmus. Lineage (NCBI taxonomy): Eukaryota > Metazoa > Chordata > Actinopteri > Siluriformes > Pangasiidae > Pangasianodon > Pangasianodon hypophthalmus. The sequence continues at coordinate 27,769,730 of NC_069711.1, read as the reverse complement.
CAGCCCAAGTTCTCTGAGGTCTAACACTTTACATGTACACAAATACACAAATTCCCATACCACACATCAAGTAAAGCTGTGGTCTGTACTAACTAACAAGGTTGTGTATGTCTTAAACCGATTGCTCCTCTGTGAATAAAAAATATTGGAGTTTTTTTTTTTTAAGGATATTCTTGTCCCATAGGAGAACATTTGTACAAATTGTAAAACCAGAAGTGATGAAATAATTTATTTTCTCTATCCCAACAAATGAAATGCAACTATAAATTAAACACATGCACAAATGTCTGTGCTAAATTGGACATTTGTTGATATGTAAAGAAAGATGTATTAGGTTGGGTTGAAGGTTTTTTTAATGTAAAATATTTTGGAAATCTTTAACAAGTCAAAGTGTAAAACACACACAAGTGTAAAATGCACAAATATACATACAAACTCAGAAGTCACAGAACATTCCACAATTAAATGCAAAGTAATTTGTATCACAAGCAAAACATTTGTAAATGTGTAGAATATCACATATCCTACAATATTCCAACAAACACCATACCAGATGACCTTTTAGTATTTTCATGGACAAAATGAAAGAAGACAAACTATAATGATGTTTTTACCCAACTATTTATTTTCACCCGGCTCCGCAAGTGTATTCTTTTACTTGATAAAAGAATTGAGGCAAAACACAATAGTTCATGTTCTCATTGTTTGGGTATGTTAGGTGTTTACATTTTTATTTTATTTCATGTTAAATTGAATTTACATTTTTTACATTTATTTTTTGCGGTTTGTCTTTTTTAAACGCAGGGTTGTGCAGATGGCTGAGAACATCCTGTGTAGACTTTGGAAAGATGAAGACTCTGAAGCCTTTGGTTCACTGCATGAATCTGTAAAAGATGAAGTATAAATCAGTATTAATGATTGATTCATTCAGGGTAAACAATTTCTGCATAAATCACATCGGATGACATGGGAGTGCCTTCACAATGTACGCATGGTTCCCAGAGATTTTAAACAGATCCAGTCCATATAGTGTTTAGAATGAGCTACACTCCTGCACTTTGAGTATATTCTGCAAAGGACTTACCCCCATGAAGACTTCCGGATGATGTCGGTTGGTTGTGGTCAGTCATCTTGTAAATAGGACACACTTTCCTCTGTTTCTTGGAAAAGAAATATTTGACAAAATATTAAAGCAGAATTCACAATTTTATAAGAACTTGAATAAGTCTGTCTTATGAAATACAGGTATTCACAATGGGATATTTAAAATGTCGTCCACACCTTTGTCTGAACTCTGATCAGCGGAGTTTTTTTCCCAACAATGAAATGGAACCCAGTTCTCCTCTTCACACCAGCTGGAGCTGAAACTTCATCTAAGGAGCTAAAGTTCAAATCATGGGACTGTCTCTTCTGATTAGAAGTTCCAGGATCGTCCAGTGTCTCACTACTCAGAACACTTGGTATCCTGCTTGAGGGTTTGGCTGATGTGAGGATGTGACGAATGGTATTACTGTCCATTTGCTCAGGCTCAACATTCTCCCTTTTGCCAGATCTTGAAGATTTTGTATGGAAGCATTTCACCACAAAATTTCGAAGAGTTTTGGAGAAATTGCTTAGTGCCTGAAAGCCACTTAGTTTGTCTTTGTCACAGGAAGTTGACTGAAGAGCCATATCTGTAAGTGTTGGTTTAACACTCAACAGATGTTGGAGTAAATGCTGCATTGACTCATCTAAAAAGATGTTGACTAGTGGGGAAAGAGAAGGCTCTCTTAACAGACTGGTGTGTGCAAACACCATCTCTAAAGCAGAATCTGAGAAACTCCTCCCAAGATTTGGTCCGATCATATTTCTAAAAATTTTTGAGGTCAAAGCTGTTATTTCTTTAGCATGCCGCTGGATGGCCTCGTCAGACATCAGATTTTTCAGCTGGTTTCTGACAGTGTCTACGTGAACTTCGGCAGGTTTGTCAGTTTCAACACCTGAAAAAGGTTTCTCAGTAATGGTGCCATCCTCACTGATGGAGATTTCCACAACAAGATCGGTGCTTGTCTCTGGCACAGCAGAGGAGCATGCGATGTCAGGAGTTAACACACTGCTCTGTGGCATGCTTGAAGTGGCTGACATAGAGGATGAGTCCATCCATTTTTGGAGAACATCACACACTGAATTGGTGCATATTTGGTGGAAGTGATCAGGTGTCACCTCCTCAGTGTAAGAATCAACATCAGCCATCATTCGTGAATGACTGTCAGTCTTATCCAACCGGTGTGAGAGCTGGCCCAGTGATGGAGAATGGAGACCACTCTGGGATGGTTGCATCCAATCTGTAAAAAAATTCCAAACTTTCACATTAATAGCATGGAACATATCCTTAATGGCTGAAGAAAATCCAGGGCCTTTAGGCAGGTCACTTCTTACAGCTTGGTCAGACTTGCCTTTTACTGCTGAGTCGCTGGACTGACCAGCCAACTTATCCATCTTATTTACCATATTTTCTAGATGACAGTGCATGGAATCCATCAGAATTCCTGCTTGAGACATTGCCTGTATCATAACATCTAAATCTGACTGACTGATAAGGCTACTGGGCAACTCAGGACAGCTCTTGTTCTTCTTCCAGATTAACGTGTTGCTGAGAAGAACTTGCCTTACAGCTCTACAGGCCTTACTCTGGAGCTCTTCACAGGCCAGCTGACATTTTTGTTCTTTGCCTCCAATAGAGGATTTGCTAACAGCCAGACTTTCTTCTGAATTATAACGTGAAGCCATGAGTCTGAATCTTATTGCAGCAGCATTCAGCAGATCCTTGGTACATTCTGGATCAGTTCTTTTGACATTGCTGCCCTCAAATACATCAAGTACAGCCACGACAATTTCATTGACGCTGATGGCTCAGCTCCATCGTTGGCCAACAGGACATTAAGCAAACACTTAACCAAAGGACTTACCTGAGGCGACCTTCAAGATAGCGTTCTTCATCGCATTTTTAATTTCTATGACAACTCCTTCAATGATGTTGCATATTAAGTCAAGTGGGTCTTCTTCAGATCTTGATAGACATACAGTATGAGAATGACAACAAGACAAAATTCTTATCAGGTAATATTATTTGAAACATGCTAATTTTGAAAGAGACTTTTCCATTTATTGTAATACATTTTGCCAACAGACAGGTGAAAAATTAAAGGAAAAAACGCGGCTCTGTTACGCAGCAGGAGGCATTTAGTGGCGACTGCAAATGCCCATCAGGATAGAAATGTTTCATCACAGGATAAAGGTGATCAGTCAGAAGACCTTTGTATTGATTTGCAGTGACCTGTCACTCTAAGGGGACAAGTGGAGACAACCCATGCCAGTACAATGTCCCAACAGCAGAACCGTTTTTCCTTTAATTTGTCACACATCTGAACATGTTTTAACATTGTCAATAAGTCAGTTTCTTATACAGAAATTTCTCATATTGATAGAGAAAGTAAGCAGAAATGACAAAAAGGCCAAAAAGATAGCTAAAGAGATCCATTATAGTGAACATAAGATAAAAATTTTATGTTTTCCCAGTGAAAAAATTTTAAACTGTTAAAAAGTAGTTTTTAAAACCTTTGCCCATTATATGTATATAATACATATACACACTATCATGTGAAAAAATTAGGACACTCCATTAAATATTCAGTTCTTTATTAAGAAATGTCAACATGTCGATTTCTGATCTTGTTTTATTTTGTACCTGTAGATGAAATCACATGTAAACAACAAAAAAATCACTTTGTTTTCACTTAAACAAAAGAAATCAACAAAAATCAGTATTTCAACTGAGAAAAAAGTTAGCACATCCTATGTCCTAATAGCTAGTGTTTCCCCCTTTGTCTGAAATAACCTCAATGAGACATTTCTTGTAGTCATCTACCAGTTTCTGACATCGACTGGAAGAAACTTTCCCCCACTCCTCAATGCACAATTCTTTCAGCTGTGTGAGGTTTGAGGGGTTTCTTGCATGCACAGTCCGTTTCAAATCACCCCACAGGATCTCAATAGGATTTAGATCTGGGCTTTGACTTGGTCATTCCAGGACTCTCCATTTTTTACTTTTCAGTCAGTCCTTGGTGGATTTACTGGATGTTTTGGGTCACTGTCATGTTGCAAGGTCCAGTTCTGCTTCAGCTTCAATTTTTTGAAAGATGGTCTGACATGTTCCTCAAGCACCTTCTGATACAATGTAGAATTCATAGTGGATTGTATGATGGTGAGCTTGCCAGGTCCTGCTGCAGCAAAGCATCCCCAAACTATAACACTTCCACCTCCATGTTTCACAGTTGGTATGAGGTTCTTTTGCTGAAATGCTGTATTTGGTTTACTCCAAACATGCCCCTTGTTATGGTGTCCAAATAATTCAATTTAGACTCATCTGTCCAAAGCACGTTATTCCAGAAGTCTTGGCCTTTGTCTATGTGATCTTTGGCAAACTTCGGTCTTGCCCTCATGTTTTTCTTAGACAGCAAAGGTTTCCTCCTTGCACACCTCCCATGATAATCAAAGTTGTGCAGTCTCTTTCTGATTGTAGATTCATGCACTTTGACATCAACTGTAGCAAGAGCTTGCTGTAGGTCCCGTGATGATATTTTAGGGCTTTTGGAGACTTCTTTAAGCATCTTGCGCTCTGCTCTTAGGGTGAATTTGCTTGGACAGCCTGACCTGGCCATGTTGGCAGTTGTTTTACATGTTCTCCACTTGTAAATGATTTTCCGGACAGTGGAATGGCTGATTACAAATTCTTTTGAGATCTTTCTATATCCCTTACCAGACTCATAAGCATCAACAATCTTCTTTCTGAAGGCCTCAGAGAGCTCTTTGGATCTCACCATGGTGATACCTCTCACTTCAACAATTAAGAGCAAACCAAACTAAATGTCTGAGGTTTATATAAGGCAAGCCTCCTTCAAAATGCTCTGTAACGATGTTCTAATAATTTGCACCTGATGTGATACACCTGTAGGTAATTTTAGCCATTTTAAGTACAAATAAATGTGGGGATGTCCTTTCTTTTTCCTCACAAGAAATTGGATTTTTTTAAAATTACATTTTACAGATCATTTTAAAAAGACTTTTTTTTTTTATTATTTATTTAGTTATATTACTTAAATCTCTAAATATTGTTAAAATGAAGAACAAATGTCCATATATTTAACTATAAAAAACAAACAAAAAAAAACACAGGCTTTCATGGGGTGTCCTAATATTTTCACATGACTGTATATAATATGGTAGATGAGATAACTCTCTGCATTATGCACTGCTTATTAAATGATCTCTGCGTTACTTAACTAGTTAACTAGTCTGCATCTACTTAACTAGTCTAATGGACAGTGAGACATGACTGTGACAAGAAACAAACTGCCATGATCTTCAGGTAAACTTGTTATTGTTGGACTTACCTTGCGGCTGTGGTGACTCTCCCTTCAGCTCTTTGTTTAAACTTTGCTGCTGCGAGGCGAAACTTTTCTTTTCCAACCGTGTCGATGAGCGTTGGCAGGATGCCCTGGACTGCAGAAGTTGACACATCTCTTACAATCTTTGTGCACAGAACTGCAAAGTCCAGTCTTGTGTACTTAAAAAACACAAAGACAAGTAAATTAGTTTTTTTTCCCAGTTATTGATTCTTCATGAATATAAAATAACACCACATTTTACAGCTTCTTAATGTTTATAAAAGCAGTTATAGCCTACATTTTTGGAAATTAATGAGTAGCCACACCCAAGACAGTCCAACACTATAACGTGAAGCTGTGCTTTAGCCCATAACTGTGTTTCAAAGATATTTGATATACATAATTCAATAGATGTGTCATGATTTCTTGGTTACGTAAATGATTACCGTGATCCACTGTAACACTAATATAGTTTGTGAGTTACATGTTCCTAATTAGACAGAACAACATCAAGGCCTTTTCCAGTTAATTCTAGATTATTTCCAATATAATAATGTCACGAATAATTGTCAGGTCAGTTACACAGATTCTTATTTTAGCATATTTAAAATGCTAAAACAGAGTGTGTTGAAAAACATTTGAACAACCAGTGCCTGGATGAAATTTTTTCATGTGCTTTTGTGTGTAAATTTCATATAAATTGGGTCAAATTAAATTCTCCAAGATACAAAGGATGCAAAAATCTGTAATGACTGTTATAAGATTATTACCTTATTTGGTAGGTCCTTGGTCAAAGCCGTCCATTCCCTGAAATTATATAAATTATAAATTGTAAGTAAATTACTATCAAAGAATTTCATTTGCAATATTTCTAAATAATATATTAAACTAACATACTCATCATTGAGGCCAAGGACAATATCCTTTATGTCCCTGAAGCACTTTAGCCTCTTATCTGGCATGGATTCCTGAGGTCTCATTCCAGCTGTGGCAGATGCTTCAGGTTTCTTCTTTCTGCTCATCTATAGAGAAGTTTAGGTTTGTTAAGTTTTTACATTTGATCATTAATCCTCAAATCAAACAATTTTAGTCCAGACTGGATTGTAACAATCCAGCTTCCACGACTAGCACAGATTTCAGGACTCATCATGCTTCTGACACATTTTGAAATAAAGCAAAACAATTCACTTTAGGACTGATTGTCTGATCTAGCCCTTAACTTACCCAGTGAAGTATGTTCGCCATGATACTGAATATCTCCTAAGCTTCTTAATCAGTAAACCACACAGATACACTGAATATAAAATGCTCTTTAAGCAATGCACAGTGCTCAACTGAGTTCAGTTTGTAAATGACGTTCTGAGACACACGCCCGTTATGACGTCATAAAGCGTCTGGCGTCACAACGCACCTGACGTCATACGACGCCTGATCGACTCCGGATGAAGCACAACCTTCATAATCTGCATGTGTTCATATAAACCTTAAGAAAAAGCAATACATACAGAACACAGGTTCATACTGAAACGCAGTTAGGCACCAATAACTTATGAATTCTCTCACCACCTTCTTTATCAAGGTCCAAGTTAAAACCTAAGCACTTCATTGCATTCAAACAGGCTGCAGTAATTTAACCACACTTCATAAAGATCTTGCTTGTTGATATTGATATTGATACTGATATTTAAATGGCTTCTTCATGGTGGCCCTGTATATTAAACTCATGGTTCAGCATTTTATATTTTATAAAGGATATATCACACTGTCATGAACTTCGTGTTATTTGTAGTGCTAGGCTAGCGGTATGGCTTCATAAAAAGTTTTATTTATGATATTTATCAGTAGAGTACACGACGGTTTATTACTTGTTTATGGAAGTCTCTTCATTAAAGCTATTTATTAGCATTAGGTTAACGCTAACATGGTAACTTTCCATAAAAACGCGAGTTTGAGGAAAATTACTGTCTCCTTTATTTAAATTACACTCTGTGACCTTCCTATAATGTCAAACGTTTCGTGAATTTTATTTCTAAATAATAAGATACTGATAAAAAACCAATTCCCCCCCACCAAACGAGCAATTTTAACAGAATTTACCAATAAAGTTTTTCAGTCAAAATTTCTGATGGTCTCGCGCATAGATATAAATACTCAGATGCCACCTGTTTTTACCAAACACTTTAAAGGGTGAGTGAGATCCGCCATCTTGTGGCGGTATTCGAGAGCTGCAACAGCTGCACTTTACATTGTTAAAACAAAATTAGTTTAACTAATAGAAAACAAAACGTTTAATTTTTGGGCTTGTTGCAAAATTTATGTCATTAATGACATATTTATTATATTTATAGCCTATAAGTTTGTGGACACCTGACCCTCACACCCATATGTGGTTCTTCCCCAAACTGTTACCACAGAGTTGGAAGCACATATGTGTATAGGATGTCTTTTTAAGTTGTAGCATTAAAATTTCCCTTCACTGGAACTAAGAGGCCCAAACCTGTTCCAGCATGACAGTCTCTCTGTGAAGGCGAACTCCAGTGGAAAGTGGCTTTGGGTGTGTGAGTGAGTGAATGTTTCTGTTTTTTTCATGTATGTCCACCCTATCATGCGTGTGTCCACTATGTGTTTAGCTAAAGTTCACATTTGATGAAAATATGGTTGACCTACAGTTGTATACATGTTGAATTGTTAAAGGTGACATTGTTTTGGTCAAAGATATATTTTGATATTCTAAAATTATTCTACTGAACTCCATATTTCACCACAACAGGGTGCACATGTTACGCTTGACTTCAGTATAGACCTCAGTATACAGGGTGTCCCAGAAGTCTCCATATATACGGGAGTATGCATGCCAGCACCAGGTCAGCTGTGTCTTCGTCAGTGGATGTTCGTGGACGTCCACTTCCAGACTTTTTGAATTTGTTCGTAAGTTTAGCAACAGTGTTGTGTGTGATGTGCTTGCCCTGTTTCCTGTTAAAGTCCATCACAGCCTTGAGACATCTTCCTGATGATCCAGCCATGAGAATGATTTCAAAGTGTTCTTCTGTCAAAGGCATTCTTAAAGGATATCTGAACAAAAAAAATTATATATAAACTAAGTATAAAAAATTTTGGAAGACATTTTGCTAAGACATCTCATAGTATAAGTATAGACACACTGTGATAAGTATTAAGTGAAATTAACTTATATACCTACTGAACATGCAGCTGGTGTATTAAGTCCACTGAAGATAAAACAATATGAAGGTTGTGATGTCACTGATGTGAAAGGTCAGTTTCCTAAAGGGGTAGTTATCACATGATGCCAGGGTAGACAGTAATTGTTGGACATGTTTAAATAGCTTGATATTTTTTTATGAAAATGGAGAAATTAATAATTGAGCTGCCTAAATTATTAACAAACGTCTTTCAAACTTTAAGAGAATATGGAGATTCTGTATATTCAGCACCTTGGACACGTCAAAACCCCCATCGCCTCATTAAAGGAAATGGTATGAAATGTACAAGATGCATTTATTTTAAAGTGAATGTTAATATTCCTATATATTCATAATAATGTGTCCATTTATAGTAAAACTTGAAAAAACAATCATTTCACAATGTTTGTATAAAAATTACACTGCTATGTTGGGGACACAGACTACACATTGAGCCCCCATTTATATACATATATATATATATATATATATATATATATATATATATACATAACAAAGATTGCATTACAGTAAATTTCTCCACCTTTGTTCTGTTTTTCTCTTAGCTCCTTTCACAGCTTAATGCTCGGATATCATTTTGTTTTATTCGTAATCAAGACATCTGCTTAGTGAATAGATGTAAATGTGATTTCAATGTCCCACTGCACTACAGGGTACATTAGAGAGGAAATCTAAGACATACTCATCTCACTGAAAACACAAGAACAACATGGTACAATTCTGGTGTTGTTGCTTTATTTTCCATTGATTCCAGTTCGAGCAGTGTAAACCAAGGAATGCTATATGTGCCACTAACATCCTAACATCCGCCCAAGCTTTTTGAGTGTAGTGTGCAACCACAGAATATTACCATTACCATTACGTGTGATGAGAGAGATATTTAGCACAGAGTGACCAGATCCACTTGTTTCAACACTGATCTAAATAATACTGCGATACACTGTGACATCATAACATTAAACTGATATCAGAGGAAGCGGATTGTTTCAACAATATGTACAATATCACAATGGATGGTCAATGTAAAAAATAAGGGGTTCACTTTTTGTAGCAAAATATCTGTATATTTAAAAAAGGATCCATTTTTTTACTCAATGCAGTGTTTTTCCTTTAAAAAGAAGAAAGTAAAAAGTCCTTTCCACAGTTCACGAACATCACGAGAGAAGCCAGGCAGGAGAAGTGGTGTGTGTTGACATACATTTATACACTGAGCTTTATGGATTACACTGAGCTTTGTGAATTGTTGGTAAGAAGGAGACTGTCCTCCATAGCACCAGTGACGGAGACTGTCCTCCATAGCACCAGTTGTCTGTCTTCCCTCTCATCTGTCTCTCTTAAATCTCCATCCAGTTCTCTTTGCAAGAAAGTTCATTACGACAGCAGAATATTACAAAAGCAAAGTGCGTCATCGGTTGTGTCCCAAATCAGACATAAACACTGCTAATGGGATAGTTCGAACACCACAGTAGTCAATCGTGTGTGGACCGTCCAAACATGGTCACTTTCTTTCCATCCTCTGCCTGCCACAGCCTCTGAAAAAAGCTGTTCATAGAGCCACTTCCACCTGCAGAGTGCACTAGACATGACTGCTCACTTCCAGTCTTCTTCTATGCATTGCATGTGAATCACGTCCAAGTGCAATTAAGAAATTAAGGAAAAAAACATGAAACTTTAAATTTTGGAACTAGTGAAAGGTGCAACACAGTGCTCCCCTCTTTCTTTTTTTCTGTAACAATTGGACAGGGCCTGTCTTCTCAGCAGATGGTGGCCACTCGGAGCAGATGAAGGCTCTGTCTGTTAAAGCTATTCCTCCCACTCCTTCGGACGGCATCGGCCCGGCGGAAAGGGTGACTGCGCAGGTCTGCAAAGACAACACAGTGACAGTTAGCTTTAAATATCTAAAACCTGGACTAGATCACAACATCCAAAAATCTGAGTCCATTACCAAGAACTGGCTTTATTTCATCAGTAATACAAACTGATACTATTTTGTCAAATTTGATTTTTCAACCGGGGTTAGATCTTCAAAAACATTTCAGTAAATTTAGTATTAAGTATCTGGGTCTGAATTTAAATTTGGTTTTGTTTTTGATAAATAATCACATCCAAACTTGGTTCTTGGTTATTGACTCAGATTTTGGACGTAAATCCAGGAGACACATTTGTAGTTACAATTCAACAATTTGCATTCGTGCATGCATGTCATGAAGAATGGATGTAATGCCATGAACAGAAGATAGGATTCATGCAGGAATATGAACCTGTAGACATCATGCTCAAAATAATGCAGAAAAAAAACAAACAAAAAAAAAAACAAAAGAAAGAGACAGATATGAAAAGGGATGGACAAAATGAGAGTCAGATGGGCGAGAGAGAGAAAAGCCACCTTTCTGAGGGAGAGAATTTAATTTAGTAATGGAAGTCCTCGGAGTGGGTGGGGTCACAGAAGAACCGTGAGCCGCGCTTGGCTGATCTTGCGGTAAAGGGGACGGTCTTCAGCACTGTGGCAAAACAACATCCAATCACAACACAGGAAAACTAAGAATGTTTTTAGGTGGAAGTTTTTTGAATGAGACTTAACTGATAGAAAACATTGGCAGTTTTCATACAGTGTAAGTCTGACGCTCAAGGATCTGTGTGTATTCCCAAGCTGCTTTGCAAGCATCTGTCAACTCTGTGTGGTTTGCCAATGTAAGATTTTACAGACGGTGTGCACCAACAATGATTCTGTTCATACTTGGTCATTTCCTGCATCTTATATCTGGACTGAATCCTGATAAACAACATGCATTTACACTAGTCGTTAAATTGTGTATGTAAATTGTGATGTTTCTGTTCATTTTTTGGTTGTTCTTTGACAAAGATTGTACATGCAGTTTTCTATCCCATTATACTCAGATGCAGGCAGAAACTTTGGCAGTTAATCCCCCCCCTCTCCAACTGGGTCACAAGCATGCCATCCCTCCCACCCAATTTTGCTCCCTTGACTCCTGGCCATAGATGGCTGTGGCATCTTTGGGATTCGAACTCACAATAACCCGATGATAGGGTGAAGGCTTTTCTGTTGCTCCACTCGTTTATACCAGGTGTATTCATCTAAAACTTTTTAATGGTCCAGCTACATAAAAGTGTTGCTTATAAAGGCCCAGATAAGCAATCTAAACTAATATGACTGAATGGCCACAACAGTTACCTTTTAACGCCTGTTCATTAATTAGATCGTGGCTATAAATAAGACTATTTGAATTGGTTATGTTTTGTTTTGAATTTGTTTCAGGGGAATAAACATGTACTTCATAGTCCAGAAGATCTGCTTCAGAATATCAAGCTGTTTAGAAAACTGCTGTCACTGAACCCTGTGAACTGCCAATAATGTTTTTTTTTTTCCATGATCACTGTAAGGTGGACATGGAGGTCATGGAAGACGTGATGTAATGTACTGGGAGAGGTTTTGGTTGTCAAATGTGGCTTAGAGAAACCCTTTAGTCAAAGACGAAAAGGGTTTTCAAAACTGCATAAAAAATATTCTAATCAATATGCAACAGTTGATTTATTGTGACTTGATTTAATCTCTTTCACACTTAAAACCCAGGAAATTATTCGCATATGTATACAGGTAATGTTACTTACTTGTCCTGGTAAGCTTAAAGCCTTTAATCAGCATTTTATCAGATAAACATGTTCACATTTGCCACAAAAGTCCCATTACACAGGATGTGATGTGTAACATGTGAATGAACTTGATGGAATATACGTCTCAAGCACCTGAGTATATTCATAACTTGGATTTCCTCTCTACATTCACAAAATTCGCTGTGCCATTTTAAATCCTTTGGAGAAACAGCCAGTGGCATCTTCATTTCTAAACCATTTACATTTTCAGATATTTATCCTGTTATTGACACTCTTACTGATTTTAGAGTTTCCTTCTGTTGTGGCTGCACTGTAACTGTTTGTGGTCTTAATCTGGTTGATTGCTGTACTAAAGCTCTGGGGATTTTAGGTCTAGATAGCATTCACACTTAACCCTGCATCTGATATCAGGACTGGATCCTAAGATTTTAACGACATACATTTACACTAGTAGTCATAGTTGTGGTCGTAAGTTTACATACCCCTTGCAGAATCAGTAAAATGTTAATAATTAAAAAAAATAATAATAAGAGGGATCATAAAAACTGCATTTTGTTTTTTAATTAGTACTGACCTAAATAAGCTATTTCTCACAGCAGATGTTTACATATAGTCCATAAGACTAACAATAACAATTTACACTGATCATCCTGTTCAAAAGTTTACATCCCCCTGGCTCTTAATGTAGTCTGTTGCCTTCTTGAGCATCAGTGAATGTTTGCACCTTTTGTAATAGTTGTGTACGAGTCCCTCAGTTCTCTTCAGTGTGAAAAAATGGATCTCAACATCATATAGCCAGTGTTGGAAAAGGGCCAAATATACAGAAGCTGCTGGAAAAGCAAAGAATGTGAGGGACCTGAGCAGACAAACAAGGGACTCAAGGGACTCAACTATCACAAAACATAAAAACAACATAAAAATAAACTTTTGAACTGGTTCATTTGTGTAAATTCAGTTATTATTGTGTCTTGTGGACTATATGTAAACATCTGCTATGTGAAATAGCTTATTCAGGGCATTACTAAATAAAAAAAAATGCAATTTTTATGATCCCTCTTATGTTTTCTATTATTAACATTTTGCAGATTCTGCAAGGCGTATGTAAACTTATGAGCCCAGCTGTATACAGTATATTGTATATGTAATGTGTCAGTCATTTGTTGTTTCTTGTTTTCAGCTGTTCTGTGAAAAAGAATTGTCAAATTGCAAATGTGCATGCTGTTCTTTCTTTTTATTTCTTTCTTTCTTTGTTTCTTTCTTTGTTTTTTAAAACAAATTTTATATTTATATTACATTTTAAAAAATATTTGATGTAACTTCTGTATACCTTTATGAGACAATAGAAGAATATGAGTAGAAGTATGTCATATAATATGCATTCATATCAGTTATTTTCTGTAACATGCATACCTGCATTCTGCTGAAAAAAAAGACGGTTTTGTCTCTCATTCTTTTGCATTTGTATGATATCTGGATAAACTGCATCTTAAATCTCATGAAGTGGTTCATGTGATAGGATTTAAATCTTTTTATGATGTAAAATTTTTTTTAAAAAATCCTTTGTTTACACCTGCATTTTTTACACACTATTTGGATATAATCCTGATACTCAAGATGCATGAAGTTTGTATATGAGGTCTATGTACACTGCTCCCAACAGTATATTCTTTAATCCTTTGACTCCACACATTAATCTGTGCTAGAGCCGCACCTGTAATTATGTCTTCGATGGCGCCGTCTTTGCCCTCGTAGACATGGCGGCTGTCCTTGCCCTGCCTCTTCCTCAGCTCGGCTATCAGCTCCTGCTGCTGCCTCTTGCCTTTATGAGATGGAGACTAGTGTGTGGAAAAGAAAAAGAGGTACATTGCATTACAAGTATACAGGTAGTTTCCATATTTGTTTACATTGTTACACATGAAGACTAATACACAGTGAGACGTTTTAAAAAAGTAAGGAATAAATGAGGATTTATAAATCACTCAGCCTAGGTCACTGATGTATGAGAATCAAGTATTTTTCAGTACTTTAAGTTAAGTACTCTTCTCTAATGTCTGCATCACTGGATGCTTGATGCTGATTGTCAACCCAAACTTACCTGCTGATCCTCCTGCTCCTCCATCATGGCCTCCTGTTCCATAAGCTTCTCCATCATCAGCTGCTCCTGCTTTTTCCTCTGCTCATTCTCTTCATCTGCTTGCTGAGGAAGAAGAGATAAACAGACAGTGATGTAGAGATAGGTATGAATTCCTACAGATAATAAAATGTTATTCTAGATGAGATCAGACGAGTGGGAGTGGGAATCTCTAGGCACCCCAATTTAAACTATACAGTGTCTATATGTGAATATAAAGCTGTTTTTTATGCATCTTGATTTTTTTTAAACTTCTTTAGCATACAAATTACTTTTTCCAGGATGTCAACCTGCAGAATTTTAAAACATAATCTTAACTTCCATCCATCCGTTTAAAAAAAAAAACACTAAATGTATACTGTATATACACTAAATTGAAACTTAAGGATTATGATTATGCTGCATTATGTCTCAAGAGAGCAGGCAAAAAAACTCCAGACTCACCCTGTAGGCCTTGACAAAGCGCACAAACACTGGGAAGAAGACGGAGGGGGGCATGGTTTTGGGGCTTTCGCCGAAATACTTCACAACTTCGTCAAAAGCATCCTGTATGAACACACATGACATCAACTGACTCACATATCCTCCCTGTTTACTTTCTGTCATTCTCATTCCTGCTCTGTCTTTTCTTTACACCTGTCCTTCATGAGTATGCGTTGTCTTGTTATACCACACTGCATTTTTAAATTCTCAAATCTGATTGGTCAGAAGGTGTTGATTGTGTTATTGTTTATATCTTAATTAATTTATAGGGACTTGTATGGAGGATGCTACACATAATCTTAGTCTAATAATAAGCAGATTAAAAATGTCCTGTTATTTAACTAAAAAAAAAACAACATACAGGCCTAATTTTAGATATAGTGAGGAGACATTTATTTAACATTTAAGGGAGGAGCCTCCAGTGCCAACACTTTGTAACAGTCAGAGGTAAAGCTGTTTTCCACCACAGGAAAGTCTTCAGGATGGAGGAGTTTGTGCTTGCAGTTTCTCTGTAACAAAATGTTTGTCTGTTTATAGCTTTTATAATGTAAGCGATAACAAGAACTTGTTTTGTGGCCGTTCCGCAACATTAAATGTAACTATAAACGTTTAAAAATTATGACTTGGCATTCTTTATTATATACAAAATTCTAATAGTTGGAATATTGCTGTGTGGAATAACACAGTGTGCGATGTTCAGTTACAGGAAAATAATCATCTTTGAGGTGGCCTCACACCAACCTGTTGATTATTTTCCTACAACAGCAACTGCCTTCATGTTTTATTTTTTACTTAGCTTTGTGTTTTATTCCTTACTGACCTCTGATTCTCTAGTGCCTTTACATTCACTTGTACTGCACTTTTGGGTATGCACATGGATTTACCAAAACTCCTTCCTAGATCTCCGTGTCTCCTTAGTTTTCCAAGTCATGTGGAAAACATGATGTATTATGACAAGGTTAACCTGAGATTTCCAGAATCTGCAAATATGTCCTACTGACTCATATTCATTACACTAATTGAGACTGATTGCTCATAAAATCACTCATGAGAGTTTCTCACTATTTTCTATCATTTCTATAAGTGTCTGTTTTCCTATCACAAAACTTTGCCTATGAAACCAGATGCTTAGTCTCTGAGTCTCTGTAGATATAATACAGGGTTTAAAATGTCTGAGACTTGTCCAGATCAGTCTGTACCTAACAATTCACACAATTCAAAAGCTTCAGTTCTGAAGCTTTTTTGTACCTGTGAGATTCTAGCATCATCCTGTAGTTTTTTCAGCCTGGTCTCGTTGTGGTGGATAAAGTCCTTGAGCAGCGAGTTGTGGCCGTGCATGCTGTACTCACGGCGAGTCAGATCCATCCCCCTCTGCAGCTCCCTCACGTCCAGCAGAACATTCTCCAGAGAGACTAAAAAGGCAAAAATGACAGGTTTTTTAAACTACCAATCAAACAGAGGGATGAAATATTCAATTGGATAAAACTTCATTTGAATAGTACCTACTTTCACTATCTTCAAAAGCGATTTTAACAAAGCAATGCTAGAATAATTACATAAGAAACTTATGTAACTTATGTTACTATTTTATTATAGAAACAGCTATAATTAAAACCATAAAGTTAAATGTATATGTCAACAATAAATTAAAATTATTATGTTGTATTATACTGTATATATTATATCAACATTTTATATGCAAATATGTATTTTTAATGATTAACGTCTCAGGAAACCAGTAATTTCTAATTAGGTTAATGTTGGTCTTCTGTGCACACAAAATGCTTGTACGAAATATAATTTTGTACTAATTGTTAATGTACCAATGTTCCTCCCACGGTTATCAAAATGATTTATTTGTATCTCTTCAAATCTAGATGACTTCGCAAGTGAAAGCAAACTAGCAACCGAAAGCTAACCTAGCTGGAGTTGCCAACTGTAATCATTTTATAAATTGGTAGGTTCATGTATTTAGGTTTGAACAATCTGATTGTCACTGCTTAGGCCATTGTGTATAGCTCGTTTTGAGATTTAGGCTTGGACAATTATATATGTTATATATGTTCATTAGAACACCACAGTTATAGCTGTTATAATGTAAGTGATAACAGGAACGAACTTGTTTTACTGATGTTCCATGATATTGAACTGAACTATAAAAAGCCCAAAAGTATGACATGCCATTCTTTAATAAATAAACAATGTAATTTTTGGCAAATTGATGTGGTATAAGAGGAATAAAACACTTCAGGACATGCTGTTTTAGGACAGTATGCCATGCTAAGCCATTTCTCAGGTATTTTAAGTAAAGTCAGCAGTTTTTAAGTAGTGTTTTATCACATTTCTATATTTTTTCACTCACTCTTTGCTGCATGTTTGACATAATACTGAGATTTCATATTATACATGCATTCCTAATATTTTACACTATGTTTCATGGAACCTTAAATGAAACTTGCACTTCCTTCACAGGCTGAAAAATTCTGTTTAACTGTAGCGCGATGCAGCAGAGGAGATTTGGGCCTCTATTATGTACAAGTGAGCCAAAAGCTTACAACTGCCAATACTCCCAGCCATGGAAGTAAATGCTTAAATCAAAGAACAAATATAAATACAGATCCATCTATATTAGTGATACATTTGCAACAAATTGCTTTTCTTTTGTTCTGCATTTGCACAGTCTTTTCATTGCTGCATATAAATATTTGTGATAATAAATAGAGTCTTACCAGCGGCAGCTTTCTCTACATAATGAAGTTCATTGTAGAACATGCTCACAGCAGCGTATTTCTCCCGCACCACATTAGCGATGTAGTGCAGAAGGGTCTGCTTCCTGTCTGTGGACTTGGTCTCCAGCAGCTGTGATCAAAAAAGATTCAGATTTGAGCACAGTGAGAATAAGTGTATATAGTACAAAAGGGATGACAAAAACTGCTGCGCACAAAACACGATTTGTTATCTAAGAGTCGTTTCACACCTCTGAGTCTGTTTGCTGGGTCTGTATCACTGTGAAATTTATCATTTTGGTTTGTCTGTTTTGTTTTACAAAAAAACACATCGGCTGAAGGGGTGTAGCGCTGAAAATGTACTGAAACTGTTTCATTCATTGGTCAGAAACACAGTGACGGAAAAAGGTAAACAAAGTTTTGCCAAGTGTGCGCAGAAATCACAAAAATCACCCAAGAACAGAAAACACTGAGTCAGTGCTCAGTAAATTAACAGATAATTACATCAATAAATATTTTACTAGATAATTAGATATATAAAATATTTTATTTATCAGACCTAACATTTTTTTCTCATTTTGTTTGTCAATCCAGTTATCCAGAACACATTGCATTTGTGCAGTGCTACAGCTCTGTGCTTTGGCTCAGTTTGTGCCAAAGTAGTGATAATTTATGTAACAATACACTTTCATGGTAGTGATAATTTATGTAACAATACACTTTCATGAGATATCATAAGTAACTTTTTAATGTGTATGTATTAACAATTACAAAATCTGAAAACAGCTTATTTGATGTGAATGTTTTCTACTATTTTGAAACTTTAAAATTGTAAAATGTCACACATTTTTAAATTATTATTATTTTTTTTCATTTTCAGGGTAAACCTATTTTTGTAGACATTAAATTAATATTTTATGGCTCTAATTTGTGAAGGTTTACTTTTAAATGCAACACAACTATTTTTCTGGCAGTTTGTTAGCAAACCAACATTTGTGGTACATATCGTAGATTCTAGAAATGTCTTGATACATTGTGATATGATTTTTTTTTTTGGTCGTATTACCCACCTCGAGGCTCAGTTTAGCAGCTCACATCTACAATAAATTCTCTAAGCAACCCAATAGACACAGCATGTTTGATTCACTTCCTGCAGTTGAGTCGACTCAGAGTCAAATCACTCTCAGACCGATTGTTTCTGCAGTGTTCAAAACTATCCGTACCAAATAGGAAAACACACCAGGGTCGATTCAAACAGACTAAATGCTACATATGTGAAAGCACTCTAAAAACTGAAGTAGTAGCAGGTGACTACAGACTCACCAGATCTAAACTTTGAAGCTTGAATCCATACACAGCTCCTCTCTTACTGCTGTTCATGTAGTTCCCCAGAGCCAGAATTATCTGATAAATGACAGATTTATATAAAAAAATTGTATAGAGTGAGACAGGGAACTGTAGAAACTCTAAGTGTAGCTCTGTATAAAGAGTGAAACTCACTTCAAGGATTTTCTTCAGCTTCTGGGAGGATTTAATGGACACGGATGCAGCGATGATCGCATGAAGTTGCTGAAACAAAGGATGTAGATATAAATATCCCTATCCATTCAAGTTTTATATCAGGATACATTTCTTATAATCTATCCATCATCTTCTCCTTCATGTACATGCTTTACATTCTTTCTATTCCACCCTCCATTCATCCCTCCACCTGTAACTCTATCCATCATTCCATCCACCCATATCAAGATTATGGTGTAGCGTTTAATCATTGTATCTATACATTTCATATTTGATATCATTTATGCCCTTACTCATTTATACACTCTCTTTTCCCATCTCTCTCTTTAACCCACCCTATATCCTGTCCTCTAGCACATCCTCCATCCACCCCTCTATCCATTTCTTCATCGAGTTACAATGTACATTACAGTGCTTATTCATAGTTTCTACGAATTCCAATCTATTTTTTGAATCATGTGCATTTCTCGATCCACTAATGGTTTCATTCATTTCTACCCAATGCTTTTTTCTAATCTATCCATCTTCTCAATGCATCCCTCCACTTTCCATCTATCTCCATCTACCATTATTACCCATTCATTCATCTTCAGTAACTGCTTTTTACTGGTCAGGGTTGTGGTGGATCTGGAGCCTATCCCAGCAACACTTGGGGTGGGATACATCCAGGGTGCTAGTTCATTTCAGGGCACCAGGCACACACACACATTCACACCTAAGGGCAATTTAGAGTAGCCATTCCATGTTTTTGGGAGGTGGGAAGAAGCTGGAGAACCCAGAGGAAACCCAACACTCCATACAGGTAGTAGCCTGAGCCCTAAGACCCTGAAGCTGTGAGGTGGCGATGCTACCTGCTGCATCACCGTGCCGCCCATCTATTATTGAAATGATAAAATATCCAAGGTGTCTAAACTATCCTTTATCACATTTTATCTCTCCACTTAATCCACGACCCCCCTCCCCTCATCCATCAAGCTCTCCTTTATTTCTTATCCTAATGTCCATGGCCATTTTTAATCATTGTTTCTACTGTTTCTAATCTATCATCTCATTCTCTGCCCCACCCTCCATCCCTTCTTCTCTCCATCCATGCATAGCATAATTACCACCCTCTATCTCTCCCTCTATCATTCCAGCGCTTCTCACCGGTGTGAGCATCTGCAGGCTGTCAGTAAAGTTGCCCATGAAGGCCATGATCGTCATCCTCTGAGGCAGCCGTTCGATCTTGCTGAACGTCATCATGAAGCGATCCTCGTCGGTCAGATCCGCCAAGGGCCGTCGCTCCCTCTCGTACTGCCGCAGCGTCTTCACCTCTGCTTCGGTGGGCATAAAGCGCATCAGACACTCTGCAAAGTCCACAGGCACTGTGCGCAGGTCGAACCTGAGAGACAACGAACAGGAAGTGGTTAGGCTGTGAACTACGTCCAGTGCATATTCTCACCAATTCAAATCAACCCTGTGATCACCAAAAAAATCCAAATACTTACCTTCATTAGATAAGCTATATTACTCTACAGGCTATTTTGGTATATTATTCTTGTTCCACATAAAATAACCTTACTATCATTTTGCATCCTTGAAATAATTAAACCTTAGTTAGAAGTGTACTACAGTGCAGAAGTGTATACGCACGACTGAATTGCTTTGCAGATCTCCTCAGGGCTCTTTCCTGCTTTGCGTAGGGTGATGGCCAGGTTCTTGGCCCTGTTGGCCTCCAGTAGTGACACTTTACTTGGGCCCTTCTGTGGAGCCTTCTGCTTGCTCATGGTCATATCCACTGAAGGACCCTGGGCTTTGGTCTTAAACATCTCCTCAAACTCATCCACATTCAGGTCCTACCAATTACAGACAAATGGAAGCATGACAAATCACATATAATACAATTCTATGTTACTGGGTTTTCCTTTTTTTATTAATAGATGCCTGGTGGACAAGTAGGCTCAGTAAGCAAACAGTCATCAGGGTTTTTTCTTTCTTTCATTCAACAACCTGAGAAAAAATAAACCGTACTCACTGACATTTGTAAAGACAAAAGTTTTCATTGAGCATGTAGCTACAGTATGTTTAAACTTAACATACTGTTACTATAGCATGCACTTCTAGCTCTGAATCCTGAAACCTCCTGCTGCACTACACATATTGGCTTTTACTAGTCAGTTTAAACAGTGTTTCCCAGATGACATGTAATCTTTTCAGAATTAAGAATACGCACTGATGTGGAAACAGTGACAAATTTGAGCAAAAAATAAAGCCACCATATAACTCTCCTACTAGCATAACATACAGTCATCTCACGGTTAAGCATGATATGAGAAAAAATGCTAGAATTTATTCATAAATTGTTTGCAGGAGCATTTACACAAGAAATGTAGTTAGTTTGGAAAAAGGTTTGTATCATATGAGAGTTCCTGAATTATCTTGTGTAAATTCACATATAAGGAGACCAGAGTTGGGTATAACGTGTTACTGTATAATGCGTTACTGTATAATGCGTTACTGTATACTAATTACTTTTCCTGATAACGCAGTAATGTAACGCATTACATTTTAAATTTATGTAATTTGATTACAGTTACCAATGTCAGTAACATTACGTTACTAACGTTACAAATGTAGTGTTTAAAAATGAATTAAAATGCATTTAAAAATCACGTTTTGCGCGGCAGCGTCAGTTAACGAGCGCGCGCTTTAATCACTCAACGGAGAACGCGAGCTAAAATGGATGCAGAGTGTGGTGGTTGTTTCTTCAACTGGAAATACAGATATTATTTCGTTGAGCGTAAAAACAAAAATATTGCTGTTAAATGCAAACTGTGTGCAGTTCCTAAAGAACTTTCTAGAGCTCTTAACTCAACGAGCAATTTAAGCAAGCACTTAAGCAGAAAGCATTCCACGACAAAACCCGTCGCCAAGGAGGATGCCCGCGCCCAAGAAGAGAGCGGCACACCCAAGCCTAAACAGGTTAAATTGGATTTTTGTTCAGGATTGGGAGGGAAAGTAACTTCAGAACAAGTGAAGAGGGGCGTAGCAGGGTACGTTGTGGAGGAAATGCTGCCCTTGTCCACTGTGGAATCGCAGTCATTCAGAGACATACTTGCGAATATAATACAATGTACAGACACATTTAAAGATATAATTTTCATTGTTAGGCAGGTTTATATGAAGAATGTTTAGTTTCTTTTCTAGAGATTGATTACATCTTTAAGTCAAGTTGCAGTTTTCATACTTCTGTAATATTTTTCAGTCAAAATTAAATTACTGAAAGAACTGAGTTTCACTTTGTAGTTTTTTACGTTTGACGTTTTCAAAGTAACTTGAAAGTAAAGTAATTAGTAATCTGATTACTTTTGACATGTAGTAATCAGTAACGTAATCAAATTACAATTTTAAAGTAGCAATTAGTAATTTGTAGTGGATTACTTTTTTTGAGTGACTTACCTAACACTGAAGGAGACTAATGTGACCCCTGACTGATACACTTCAAATCCTATAATCGGCAATGAGTTACTGCACAACAAGTTACACTGTCAGGCTTAAATTGCTTATTTTTTCAATTGTACACAAGAGTTCAATGAAAATTTTGTGAAACTTTTTTTTTGTTTCATATTAATGAATTGAAAAAAGCAATCAAAAAGAAATCCATAAATTAAGATAAATAAGACTAGCTATTAAGACTAGCTATTCAAACAAAAGAAATGGCACTATTAAAGAAGGAAGAGTTAGTGTGTGTGTGTGGTAGCCAATGAGCTGCAAAGCCTCAGTCACATTACTAAAAGCTTTAGCGAATTTCTTACTTAGGACACACTCTTTCACCTTTTAGTCATCATTCTGTCATTTGCACCTCTGTGAAAACATTTACAGGTGACTTTACTAAATGAGGACCAAGAACTTTTATGTGTGATATGCAAAGAAATCCCCACAGCTCATAGCCAAACATTGCTAACTAGCTGAAGATTAAGGATGCAAATACGATGTGTTACCTCAGACACTAGTGACTACGGTTGCGTTGTTCTCTACACAGGAATTTATATAATTAATCTACCTTGTGTTAGATACCATTCCTTTTAACTAGTCATTAAGGTTTCCAGGCAACCAAAATCTGACCAGGCAGCACATTAGAGCTTTCACTTGTCCAGCGGGCTAGCTAATGAATTTATCATTTGTCCACCCCTGTAGTATCATGCTAATTTGGGTTGACATCGCAAAGTCATGACCTGACATATATTAATAAGATTTAAGGACTTCTGTGCATGTTGGTATGGCTGTGAGAGGAAGGAAAAAGTCCCAGATGACTTATTACCTCCAGAATCCTTTCATCGTCAATCTCATTAAAGACAGTGCCATTGATCTGATTAGGTTTCAAAGCCACCCAGTTAAAGACGGGCATCCGGAACTTGGTCTTGATTGGCTTTTTAATCTTCACCGCTGGAATAGGGGAAAGATGAAAAGATGCAGATGTGACCAATAGACAGTTTTAATACAATAAGACTATTTTTATGTTTATATATCATCATATAGCACTGTATATATATATATATATATATATATATATATATATATATATATATATATATATATACATATATCACACACACACACACACACACATATATATATATATATATATGTGTGTGTACAAAAGTGTTAGGCACCCTAAATTTTTAAATATAAATTTTGGCTTAAATGTTCATTTTATGATGTCTGCATTCTGGATCACTTCCAAACATCACTTTACCAATAAAAAAATTAGTGTTTGAGAATGTTTGTATGTCAGTAAAGAAAGCAACGTATTACATAATACACCACTTTTCAGAAAGAAATCATAATGAAGCCTGTCTGGTTTTATCTGCAAAAACAGAAACAGGTGTGTATAGTGACTTTTTTTATGTACAAATGTTTAATTTCATTATTTTTGAAGGCATCTTTGCTTTATAGCATTTCTTTGCATGTGCCTAAGACTCTTGCACAGTACTGTGTGTGTATATTAACAAAATCACAAGTCAGATCATGCCAATGAATCATTTATGGCCACAAGAAATAAACACAGCAGACATCACCAAAACAGAGGAAACCTACAGAACAGCTTGATTGGTCCATCTTTGAGGGCAGGAAGAAAAAGAAAAGTAGATAAAAGCAGAAAAGTTTAGAGAGTAAAACAAACAGGTAATTCAAGCAAGCAAAAACAGAAACTGGCAGTGAAAAGTAAAGAAAATAAATTTGCTAAGGATTAGATTAATTAATTCAGCAGAAACTGAAATAAATAGCTTGGCCATTTTCAGACTCAAACACACAGATACATACAGATATATACACCTACAGTACATACCTGTTAGGCCAGAGTTGAATATGACCGTGGGCGTGCCACAGCCAGGGAGGGGAGGGGCTACAGGGGGAGGAGGCGGGGGTAGTGGGGTGGACATCTCCATGGCCCGCCCAAGGGGAGGGGGTGGAGGAGGGGGCGGAGGTGGAGGAGGAGGAGGAGGGGCAGTAACAGCTGATGGTCCGTTAGGTACTGCATGACAAAACAAAGAATATATTATTCACAAAACCAAATTAGATAAATTTACTGAGATCTAATTTAAAAAAGGTAACATAAAATTGTTAGAACCATTAAAACCGTTTTCAAAGATGCAATAATATTTGTTAGCATTCATTTAAAATAAACTAAATATACTGTACAGTATATACTGTTTTACTTTTATCTACTAGCACGAAGTGTCAAAAAAGCAATCTAGCTCATTTGGCTGATATGTTTTACTCACAGGAGGAGTCAGGCATGGGTGGTGGTGGAGGAGGCGGTGGTGGGGGCGGAGGAGGAGTGGCCATCTTCCTCAGGGTTCCAGTTTGTGAAGTAGAGGCATATGAGCTGCTGGCACCTGCGCCAGCGTGGACCATGGCATCAGGGCATGGTGAGAGAGGCATGGGCTGAGGAGGAGAGGGCAGAGGGGACGTTTCTCCCTCACCATCTCCCTCTCCCCTCACCTGGATCTGCAGACTACCACGCCGCTCAAGCTCGTGAATCTTCTTCTCCAGCCTGGACTGCTTCTGGATGGCTTCGTCCTTCTCGCGCACCATACGCCGGAGTGAGTGTACCTGCGAGCTGGCATCCCTGTACACAGCCTGCATCACAAAAAAACACACATTATCTACATATTCTCCAAATTTTGCTCATCCTACAAAAAATGCTAGGTTAAACAGTCAAGTTCTGTTCATCTGATACAAGCTTTTTTCTCTTTTTATCTACAACTGACAAAACTGATTTCAAAACATACTTTAACTTTCTCTTAATTATTAGCAAACTTTATGGAAATAGACACATAAACACTTCACAATCTCCTGATGACGGATGTCTGTAAGAAAATGAGATAATGAAACAAGAGGTAAAAATCAGAGTTTTGTTTCATTTCATGAAAAACAGTCACTTTTATTTCACCTTGCTAGTTTTAGGTCAAATCTGAACTGTAATAAAAATTATAAAAAAAGAAATCAACATAATTAGTGTTATTGAGCCGAAGCATTTTTTTTGTCCTGTTCCACTTCTAGTAAACTGAAGATTTCTGATTGGAAAATAAAGGTTAACAATAACAAAGGTTAACAATAAGTACCCCAACTGAGAACATTCATAGTCATTTGCCTTGATGGCAACTACGTATATAAAAGTCCGCCATTGCTGGATGAATTTTCTGAATTAGTTAGGAAGTAGTCCTAACTCAGTTTGTTTGGAGTGGGTTTTAGAGAATGTCGTTAAGCCCTCACCCGTAGGGAGTCCAGCTCCTTGTTCTTCTGCATCAGCTGCTTTTCCAGCTCCACAATCTTAGACATGGCCTCATTCTCCGTGTCCAGCAGCTTATCCGTCATCTAGCAATACGGAAAAAACAGACGGCAATAACAGGGTTAATTTCAGAACAGTTCAACATTATTCTCAAAGCTGTCCTTTACAGAGGAAGAGTGAGATTTCATCTACAGAAAAAAATGCATTAATGTTATATCATTGACCATTTAATGTCATTTCCTATTCAGCCAATTCATCTTGCACTCACATACCCAATTATTATAGTGTCTATTAAAGCAATGCATTTGATTCTCAGAGGATAGTCACATTTAACAGACTCGCTAATGTGCAAAAGACTGTACTTACTTTATACAATGTTACTTACTTTATACAAATAGTAGTCTCAGGTATAAGTTGCACAGTTTTATGAAGAAATGAGCTATAAGTTTTACTGAGCATCTTGCAGAACCAGTCACAATTCCTCTGCAGACTTTGACTGTCACACTCGCTTCTTATTTTTGCAGCAAAATCCAGCAGCCTTCTTTTTTTTGTCTAAAAAGTGATGTAATATGCTGCTTTCTTTACGGACACACAAACATTTTTCTGTATCATTTCATTTTGTGATGGAAAACTAATGTTTGGAAATCTAAAATGTTTTTGTACTGACTCGATAATGTAGAAGTCTTAAAATAAAAATCTATAATAAAGTTTGTACTAAAAACAATAGGGTGCCTAAGACTTTTGCACAGTACTGTATATGTGAAATATATTGGTGAAACAGCACCACTCATGTAAGAAAAATACACAAAGATACGAAGAAGCAAGGCTTGGGCTGATTTCTTTCTATCCCAGACTGTAGATTCATACAGCCTGTCACCGGTTATAGTTATGTGGTCTAATGGATTTTCGTGTTGTATATGATATTTTGCTGATCATGCTGTATATATTGTGTTAAAATAGTGGTGAAAAAGGGGTGAAGATTAGGTGAATTATTCGTACATGTGACAGGTTCTCCTCCAGCTCCTCCACACGTTCCAGCGCTGCATTTTTGGTCTCTGCATCCTCCAACAGCGTGCCCACATCGAACAGGTTATCTAGGTACGCCTGGATCTGCACCTGCAGCTTATCACTCTCTGTGTGCTTCAGTCTCTAGACGCACACACAGAAAAGTGAAATGAGTATGAGTGTTTGGATGTGTTTATGTTAAGGCTGCACATATTTTTTCAAGATTACAACTAACTAAGTTAAATCTTGTTTTATTGACTCTGGTGTACTATGCTCTGAATATCTTTCATTATCTGCTTATTTTTGCCAGACAGAGGCATACCTATTAATTGATTGGTTCTTAGCTGACTGACTGCCTAATTGTGCTTATACAGTATGTAGCACTCAATGAATGTAATCAAGAACCATGTGTATTTATGCCTATTATGTACAATATTATTGGAAAAAATATTTTCTGTTTGTATAGGTGCAAAAAATTGCTCCTTAATTGTCTGAATACCTGCGGTAAATAATCACCATTTCAATATTGGACAAATTAACTCTGATTATCTTTTAAGTCAATATGTGTAGTCCTAATTTTTATTCTTTGTTAGATTAAAAAATTCATTTTAATTTAGAATGACTTACTTCCAGATAATCATCCAGTGCAAGCTTGGTGAAGTCGTACTGAAGATGAACTCGAAAATTCATGTCTTCTACAGAGTGCACCACAATGTTGATGAACTGCATGCATGCCACCTATGGAGCAGTGGCACGAATCATTAGTGGTGCAAATGCACACAGAAAGCCATTAGGATGAGAGTGTTCTTACATTAACTCACCATGAAATCAATATTGTTGTCTTCGTTTTTAAAATCCTCCATTAGCTTTTCAAACCGCTGGGACTCTGAACAGACCTAGAAGACCAAAAATGAGCTTAGATCAAACTAAAACATTATTAGCTGCTAATCATGAACACAAAAGCTCATACAAACATCACTACATTAATAAGTGGAGTTAAAAAGAAATTAAACTGATGTGACTAAAGTCAGTAGCTCAAGTACCTCTTTGAAATGGTCAAATGCAGCCAGGATGATCTCATGCCCTCCTCTCACGAGACACACAGCAGCTAGCAGCTCCAGAACCAAAGCTTTGGTCCTAGCCAGCAAATGACACATGCAAACAAGAACTAATTAGCTCCTGTCTCTATCAGGTATCACGAATCATTCTGGAGAAGAAATTACAGCATGTACTACATCACAGTGGACTGAGCCTAACCAATCAGCCTAGTCCTCCAAGTTAGATGTCCTGATTAGTTTATGCTCAGATGCTTGTTGAGCGTACTGATAATTGTTTTGTGCAGCAAGATATTCAGGAGTATTTCACCTCAATGCCTTAGTGATATTCAGTTACTCAGAACTTCATTAAGAGAAAGAGGCCATAAGTGAACACTTTGATCAGTTGAGACAGACTGATCCTGCAGAAATTTTGACCAGTCCCGCCCACTCCCGCAGAAAGTTTCACCAATCCCACCCACACATGCAGAAAGTTTGACCAACCCCAACCTGTCCTGTAGAAAGTTTGACCAATCTCACCCTGCTACAGCAAAAAAATTGGCCAATCCCGCTCCCTCCAACAGAAAGTTTGACCAGTTCTGCCCACTGCAGCATAAAATGTGACTAATCCCGCTCCCTTCAACAGAAGGTTTGACTAGTCTCACTCACTCCTGCAGAAAGTTTGACCAATCTCACCCTGCTACTGCAGAAAGTGTGACCAATCCTACTCCCTCCAACAGAAAGTTTGACCAATCCCACCCACTTCAGCAGAAAGTTTGACCAATCCCAGGCCCTCCAACAGAAAGTTTGATCAGTCCCGCCCACTCCGTCAGAAAGTTTGACCAATCTCACCCTGCTACTGCAGAAAGTTTGACCAATCCTGCTCACTCCAGCAGAAAATTTGACCAATCCTGCTCCGTCCAACAGAAAGTTTGACCAATCCCACCCACTTCAGCAAAAAAATTGACCAATCCCACTCTCTCCAACAGAAAGTTTGACCAGTCTCATCCACTGCTGCAGAAAGTTTGACCAATCTCACGCTACTACTGCAGAAAGTGTGACCAATCCTGCTCACTCCAGCAGAAAATTTGACCAATCTCCCTCCTTCCAACAGAAGGTTTGACCAATCCTCCCACTCCAGCAGAAAAGTTGACCAATCCCCCTCCTTCCAAAAGCAAGTTTGACCAGTCATGCTCACTCCAGCAGAAGGTTTGACCAGTTGTACCTGATACATCAGAAGATTTGACCAATCCTGCCTGCTCCAGCAGAAAGTTTGACCAGTCATGTCTGATACAGCATGAAGCTTGACCAATCCTACCCACTCCAGCAGAAAGTTTGACCAGTCCTACCTGCTCCAAAATTTATTATTTTTGTTTGTAACAGGCTGCAATATTTTCTAATGAACTCGGTTGGTTCTATTTCCCAATCTATCTCCCAAATAGATCCAGTATTGTGAATTGAGTAATTTAAACCACATCGACCCTGACAAGGATACTGAAGCTGAATGAATGAATGAGTAAAGCCCAATTCACACCAGACACATCGCATCCAACACACTCCCATATCTGACCCTCCACGACCACCACAAAAGTTTAGGGAACACATTTCAAAAGACTTACATTAGGTAACTATTAATGAAAAGTGTGATATTTGCCTTTGAAACTTTCAATACATAAATTTACATAATATTTAAAAAAAATTTAATTCATTCTCTTAGGCCTACTGTGTGAACGTGGCTTACCTGGGATTTTTGTTGTTGAGGCTTAGAGCAATTTCATTTACCGCATGCGGATGGGACATAACCATGTTGAAGCCATACTACATACAAAGAAAATGTGAGGGAAAGGATTCAATTTCAAAACTGGTTGTTTGGTGAGCAAAAGTTTACCTAATCTTTACAGAATAAGTTCTTTCTAATCTACATACCTGGTAGTTCATAATGGCTCTGAGACACATGACGCAGACGTGCACGTCATCCTTCTTACAAACCAAACGTGAATTTTTGAGCGTCCTACGGCTGGGAAGAGTGTTAGACCTGAAAAGCAATGTTAGATTAAGCGTCTAACCAAAATACTGACCTGAATTAAAAGAACAATTTAACTTTCAATGTAGAAACACTTGCTATATAAGAGTAACCGTGTGACATGTGTCCATGTTTTTCTGGATGGATTACCTTAAGGAGTGTCTCGTGGAACGTTGAATACTGCTGCTGCTGACTGGCGAGGGCAGGTTAGTGTCGCCGTGTAGATCTTCTATAGATCTGCTCCACGGAGTCTCCACAGTCGCCTCTCCACTAGCACTCTCCGCTGCATCGCCATCAAAGCTGAAGAAGAGAAACAGTGATGTAAATATTACCCATGAACACTCATGTCCAGAATCCACTCAAGCTAATAGATAAAGAGTGTGATACAAGATAAAGGACAGAAAAAAAAGACTCACGTAACGGCATATTGTGCGAAGGATAGGTACTCCACCAGCACATCCAAGCCTTGGTTCTCTTCATTCAGAAACTCTCTCACCCACCTGAGAGCACAGGAAGAAACTTTACAACACAATCTCTAAAGCTCCATGTCATTTCTACCAGATCTTAACTACTTTACATTTAAAGTAGCTCTAACAAAGAGTAACTATAGAGTTTGCTTCTGAATCCTGATTTTGAATGTCACATCTCTACTCCACTCACAATAATGTTCATTACAGACCACAAAAATAATGGCTGCATGCGAAAAGGAAAAAGAAAAAAAAAATTGGCTAAAGACCAAAATAGCAATATTCTGACACTGACCAGCTAATTTTGTTTGTAACATTAAAAAGAGCCTACTGACTCTAAAATTGACTGTAAGCTTTAAAGTGAATTATATCAGAGCGCTGTTGAATGCACAGTCTTGATTGGTCAGAAGATGTTGATTAATTTATAGTTTTATTAGGTTTATAGTACTATAGTGATTTTTTATAGTAGCAAAAAACACAATGACTTGTATGGTGGATGCTCCACATAAACAGATTATAAAAACATGTTTAGTTTGTCAATGTGGTGACATTTTCTGTAAGCAGATGTTTATTTGGCATTCTTGGAAGAAGTCTCCGGTGTCAGCGCTTTGTAACAGTCAGAGGTAAAGCTGTAACTTTACATCTTCTGACATGGGATGGAGGGCTTTGAGGTTTTTTGATAACATGGAAAGCTGCATTTATTAACTTCAGGAGAAAATAAAAAGAGAAGCTGGTGATGGAGCAGCTGATTACAGCTACTATAACATACACTATATGGCAGAATGTTTTTGGACACTTGACCATCACACACATATCCCATTCTAGATTTAGTCCCCCTTTATTATTATAATAACATCCACTCTTCTGGGATTTTAGAAAGTGGCTGTGGGGATTTAATCATTCAGCCACAAGAGCATTAGTGAGGTCGGGCACTGGTGTTGGGTGAGGAGGCCTGGGGTGCAGTCTGTGTTCCAGTTCATCCCAAAGGTGTTCAGTAGGATTGAGGTCAGGATTGGTGTGCAGACCACCCGAGTTCTTCCACATCTACCTTGGCAAACCATGTCCTCGTGGACCTTGCTTTGTGCACAGGTGCACTGTCATGCTAGAACATGTTTGGGCTTGTTAGTTCTTGTAAAAGGGAAATTGTAATGCTACAGCATACAAAGACTTTCTAGACAGTTGTGTACTTCGAACTTTGTGGTAACAGTTTGGGGAAGGCCCTCATATGTGTGTGACTATCAGGTGTCCAAAACTTTTTGCCATATAGTATGACTTGTTTCACAGATGTTCTCCAACATTAAACATAACTATAAACAGATGAAAAGTATTACATGTCATTCTTGAATACATTTAAAATTACCATTGTTGTCAAACTGCTACAGTATAAGAGGAATAAAACACTTTGGAGTGTGTTGTTATTGGAAAATATTCATCTTCGGGATAATAACAGTAACCCTGCTGTATCACTCCACCCCATCACTGATTATTTTCCAGAACAGCATACACATAATAAGTGGTTTATTCCTTACTTATTATAAGTCATACTTTGCATTTAATTATAGTTTTATTGTAGTCAAAACTTTGTTTAATGGTGTTATAGAACTTTATAATTAAACCAGAGTGATCCTTTGTTTTTTAAAAGAACTCTTATGTCAGATCGTCTGACAACCTGTAACTCACCCGATATGATTGGTTCGTAGTGAAATTTCCAGCTCACGGAGCACCTGGGTGGATTCCTGAACTCTCCTCCTGAATTTCTACAGGAAAGGGTCATTATTTCAGCAAAGTGATTCAAACAACATCAGGCATCACACAAACACACATCTCTGCTGAGGTTTATAAACTGTTGGGTATTAGTTTCTATTTGAAACAGGGAGAGCAAGTGGGCGGCCTCACTTCCATTCCTTACGCGTGCTAAATGAACTGAATAATGCAGTAGCTCTGCACCAAGCAGGGCACGCATGTTAACCACACACACACACACACACACACACACAGAGCAAAAAACACGAGACACATCAAAATATCATATGTAATGCACAACCTAACTCTCTTGCACACATGATAAAAGATGTCTCAGAGTTAAAAGGTCACAACATTAGTCACCATAGAAAATAATGCCACATACAGACTCACTTTGCACTTCTCTCTATAATGATGATAAATTCAGTGTTCCTTGGTTTCCTCAGTTGGAAATATTAAACTGACATAAGCACAGCATTAAAGCACAGCAAGCCACAGCAATTCTGCATAGGAGCATGTATTTTTGTTCTTTTTTCCACAAAGAAAGTGTGTCTCAGTTACATGTGATTCTGCCCTTGGGCTTAATCCCATTTTTCTTGCATGATATAACCTCACGTAGGGAACAGTATTAAGTCCAGGGCCATTGAAAGTTTGATGTAACCATAATATGTCATGCTGACATTTACGTTTTGGGCTGTAATTACACTAACAAAACCTATGGAATGCCAATTGAAGCCAAGATTAAATACATAAATATGATATTATTAAGAATTCATTTCAAGTACTGAAGTATGTATTATTAAGAATTCATTTCAAGTACTTTTCTATGGATGAAATTGTGAATTAACTTAAAGTGTAGCTGATGAGAGCTCAGTCAGCTTATCCTTCAAACCATCTGCACATTTTCTTTTCAGGAGAGTGCATAGATAAAAGGCAAAATAGTACAATGCGCTGGATCAAGTGCTATTTTATAAGCTGTGCAATTTGTGTCCGAATATGAGGAACCTTCCTTGCGTAAATTGGTGTATCAACCGTAACTTAACTGTGTGTGCGACTGCATAAGTATAGCTTGTTGTGTATGGCTGGTATATAAGGTAACAACGATTAACATCATCATACTGTACAGTGTCACACAGGGTTACTGCTTCTGGTGTAAAACAGATTTAAAACCTACCTTTCTTGTGACAGCAGGGTCCAGAAATCCTCTTAGCTTCTGGATATATGTGTGAGGAGGATTCTTCACCTGGAACCGTTCCTGTTACATACAATCAGTCAGTTTTGAATTACACTTATTACAGTATAAAACTTTAAGATGCATGAAATTCAAAGCTCAACCACAATTAAATTATTGACCCCCCATGTAATGACCCCTTGTGTTGTTACGAACAATTGTTTATTAGCAAGCCATCATTTATTAAAAATACATACATTTAATTATCTTATACAAATAAGATCGATATTATAAAGTTAAAAAGTCTGTTACATTTTCAGTACAATTAATAATAATGCATATTTTATAGGGAACCATACTAGTCTGATCACCATAGTTATCATCTTTAGGACTTTTTGACAGGGGTCATCAGCACTGGTGGACTGTGGTCCATATGCAGACCCAGAAAAGTATTTCATTGAATTGAACAGATAAACTACTAGTAGTTCAGCAATTCCAGTTTTTTAGTAGCACATCCTAGGGATGGTAAATATGACAATACAATCTAATATTGATATCATGATAAATTAAGTCACAAACTTTTAATTAAGCAGTTTCAAAAATTGTAAAATGCATGTATAAACAGGGTGTCTGAAAAGTCAGGAACCAACAGGATATGTCAAGGGTGAACATGTAGAGCATATGTTGTAAATAATAAATACAAAATTACACATTTTTTACTCTCGTTGGTCTTTAGACAAAAAGTACTGGAACGGTAAGGCAAATTCTTTTGTTTTTACTATACACTGAAGACATTTGAGTTTGAGATCAAAAAACAAATATGAAAAGATAGATCAGATTTCAGTTTTCATTTCCTGATATTTACATCTAGATGTGTTAAACAACTTAGAACAACTTAGAACAAATTTTCAGGCAAGCAAAAGTATTGGAACAAATAGTCTTAAAATAAATTAAAGTAAATAACACTTAATATATGGATACAAATCCCTTGCTTGTACTAACTGCATCAAGTACATCACCAAACTGTTGCATTCTTCTTTTTGGTGCTTTTCCAGGCTGGTACCACTCCTTCTTTCAGTTTTTTTGTTTGTTTTGGTGGGTTTCTCCCTTCAGTCTCCTCTTCAGAAGGTGAAATGCATGCTCAATTGGGTTAAGGTCTGGTGATTGACTTAGCCAATCTAAAACCTTCCATGCTTTTCCCCCCTGATGAAGTTCTCTGTTGTGTTGGCAGTGTGTTTTAAGTCATTGGCTTGCTGCATGGTGAAGCTCCTTCCAATTAAATTGGATTGTATTTCTCTGGCAGACAGAATTTTCCTTTAGACTTCTGAATTCATTCTGCCGCTACCATCATGAGCTACATCATCAATAAAGATTAGTGAGCCTGTTCCAGAAGCAGCCATGCAAGCCAAAGCCATGACATTACCTCCACCGTGCTTGACTGATGAGCTTGTATGTTTTGGATCATGAGCAGATTCTTTCTCCACACTTTGGCCTTTCCATCACTTTGATGGAGGTTAATCTTGGTTCCAGCACTTTTGTGGCCCATTGCTGTATTTCTTTGCGAATTCCAAACTTGCCTTCTGATTCTTACTGCTGATGAGGGGTTTGCATCTTGTTGTATGGCCTCTGTATTTCTGCTCTCTAAGGCTTTTTCAAATGGTGGCTTGTGATACCTTCACCCCTGAACTGTGGAGGTTGTTGGTGTCACTGACTGTTGTTTTTGGGTTCTTCTTCACAGCTCTCACAATATTTCTGCTATCAAATGCTGTTGTTTTTTTCCTTGGCTGACCTATTCAGTGTCTGGTTGTTAGTAAACTAGTGGTTTCTTTCTTTTTCAGGACATTCCAAATTGTTGTATTGGCTATGCCCAATGCTTGTGCAAAGGCTCTGATTGATTTTCCCTCTTTTCACAGCTTCAGGAGGGCTTGCTTTTCTCCCATAGACAGCTCTCTGGTCTTCATGTTAGTGTATCCCTTTTAACAACAAATGCAATACTCACAGGTGAAACTCAGGGCCCAAAACAAGAGTAGACATTCAGAGCTATTAATTTTTTAGAAAATTTAACAGCACACACATGGGCAACAAGGAACACCTATCAGTCACATGTTCCAATATTTCTGATCACTTGAAAAATGGGTGAGTTCAAAAAAAATTTGGTTTGTTAACACACCTAGATATAAATACCAGGAAATGAAAGCTGAAATTCTGCTCCATTTTCTCATATTCATCTTTTGATCTCAAACCCAAATGTCTTCAATGCATAGCAAAAACAATAGAATCGGCCATGCTGTTCCATTACTTTTGGAGTGGACTATATATATAGACATGTGTTATCTATCTATATATCTATATATACAGTGATTGGCATCATAGAAATACAATGTTAAAAATTGTGATATGATATCTTATTCATCTCGCCCAACCCTATTAGATCCTCTTTTGCGGCTTGGTGTGGCTTGGTGTTGCCATTCAATGTGCACTGATGTAAATTATTCAGCTGAAGGCAGCTCATCTAGAAAGGGAACCATTTTCACAGACAGATTTTTTTTTTCATTCACGCTCTCTAGTCTGATTAGCGATGTGAGTACACGGCTTGTTAAAAGGTTGATGACGAAAACAGAATGCTTAAAAATGAATGGACAGAGAAGTGTCTGTGTATCAAAACAGATCTCCTCTGTGTCTGGGGTGCTAATCAAATGTGATAATGTGAAACTCCAGTATGAAACAAGACACAACCACTTCAGACTGATGTGACTTATTTGTACATATATAGTACAAATCATTAAAATTTCTGTTAGCTGCTTATTCAGATCTTTGTAACCTTTAGTAGCTGGACCTTCACAAATTTTAGTTGAATACCCCTGCTTCAGGAGATGAAAGCAATTAAGTAGTATGCATGTG
Organism: Pangasianodon hypophthalmus; assembly: GCF_027358585.1. Taxonomy (NCBI): domain Eukaryota; kingdom Metazoa; phylum Chordata; class Actinopteri; order Siluriformes; family Pangasiidae; genus Pangasianodon; species Pangasianodon hypophthalmus. The sequence goes on along the minus strand of NC_069711.1, from coordinate 27,733,473 downwards.
TTACCATAAACAAACAAATCCCAATATATGAGCTAAATCTATTGATATGATTTAATAAAGCTACTGATAAATACAGGATATTTAGGTAGACTTGAATTTCACAGTAAAAATAGATTTATATCTGTTCTAAATGTGTACTGAGTAAAATCTGTATCAGTTTTTGACGTTGGTACTGGACTTTTAAACCCTACGGTACATTACCCAGGCAACATCCTCCAATTTTATTTTCCTCCTTCCTGCATCATCCTGCATGTCTCATGAGAGAAATATGATCATGCATTATTAATACCTCATTCGCTCAGTCACCTCAGCAAACACATCCACAAAAAAAGTCGACCATGCTCTCGCTGGCACACTTTAGTGTAACCATGGCAACATCACATGCGTATGCAAATGCAGTGGGTGTGTGTGTATTATTTCCTAGTGCAAGTTACAATCAATGTGGGGAAGTGTGGGAATTTAGAGAGAAGTAGAAACACAAAGACTCGCTTTTAAAGCACAATACATAAATATTATAGTTCCTAGGCCTGTTATCGCATGCTTCTCTATTTTGACGTTTGAAATAACTAAAGAAATATATCCAGGTTAGACATCACGGTTCTCTCAGCGTCCAGATTTCGGTGTGTCACCATTTACATTACTATCCAATCATGACTATTTGCTTCAATCGCTATTAACCATTAGATTTTTACCGTAATGTTTCCATATAGATATTCTATATGTAATTGGTCAAGCAGAATGTGTCAACAAACACCATGTTCATTCAACCTTCTCTGGTTCACCACTATAATCAAATCTCTATGCAATCATATTCTAAAATTATTCTTGGTTAAGGCCTTTGATCTACGAACTATTTATAACTATGTTTTGTTGTGTAACAGTATTAATTAGCTGAGATCTAACTATAACTCACTTTACATAACAAGCATATGGTATAGTATATTATTCACTCATAGTTTTTACAGTAGCACATTCTTTATTCTTTAGAGAATTCAGTCTTTAATTGCAAGACAAATTGTATTGATCCATATATTTTAAACTTAATATCATGACAAAACCATAAACCATGACAGAAAGTAGGCAATTATCATATCTTAAGATGCCTACTCCAGACATTGAGCACACTTCCCTGACCTTCAGCAATAACTTATCTCTTATACTTCGCATTACAAATACAGTAAAATGCCATTCTCCACAGTAGGCCAGTAGATAATAATTGGTTATGATATATCACAGTATTCATCATGTACAATATTATTTCTGCCATAATATCATCACTGCTGTTCCATTTATCTAGGATGGCAAGGTGACGAATGGCAGCAAGTAAACAAATGTCACACACATAATGTGTTAGAAGAGTCCGTAATGAAATGCTGTCAAGGCTACATTTCAGTTCAAATTCTGCCCCATGAAAACAGCTTTTAAACATGTTTTAGTGCAGTAAAGGATGAGGAAATGATTGTGGATTAAAAGTTACATTTTGTTCCACACCTACTGCAGAGTCATCATGCTACCATCTTGGACGTTTTACATTTTCAATTTGGAGATCATATCTTTATCAACTATTTCCAGCAAGTTTGACGGACAGGCGTTAGTGCTTTTGTTGTTTAGCAGACTTATTGCATCACTCATGTCACTCACCTGATCACAGATGAGCTCCCACTTCTTCTCGTTATCGTACTGCCGCAGAAGCCTCACCTTGTCTGGTGGAAGGTTCATGGAGTTCTGCAAGATACAGAGACTGTCATTCATCAATCCACGTGTCCAATTTAGTCATGCATTGACTAGACATTGTGCACATGCCAAGACTCACACCCACTTATTGAGTTTGTCCAGATGGATTGTCCAGATTTAGAATAATTGAGACTAAGCACCTGGTAATCTCATAAACATATGGTAAGGCCATATGTAAGGAATAAAACGCGATAGAAAGTGCTATTATAGGACAATAGACATGAAACGGGGTTAGTGGTACCATGCTGAAATTGATTGTTTTCCAATAACAGCACATCCCAAAGTGTCTTAATCTTCTTATACCACAGCAATTGGCCAACTATTACAATTTTTATTTAAAAAAAATAGATTTTATCCATTTATAATTACATTTAGTGTTGTGGAAGGTCAATGAAACAAGTTATTTCCTGTTATCACTTACATTATAGCAGCTATAAACAATTGTTCCCTCATCAGCATCTGTTTTTTCCTTCTTTCTTGAAGTTAAAAAGACAAAAAAATGCAGCTTGTCATGTCACCAAGAAACTGCAAAACCCTTCATCCTGAAGACTTTCCCACAGCAAAAAAACTTATAGAAACCCTCACCATATCAATGACTGAATGAATATACAGTATGTATTTGTATATATCATATTCATTTGTAATTTGAAGGACTCTTTCACTATTTTTTTTGACATGTATTTGAATCTAGCATACATTTTTACTGAGTACTGTATTGCATGTGTTGATAATAGCTTTGTGTGAGAAAGTCATTATACAAATAAAAGTCACGATTATAACCGATCTCTGGACTTACTCGCATTCAAAACAGTTTGTGGAGGTGTGTACACATTTGCATGTATTTCCTTGGCAAAACATTGAACCAAAATGACTTGCAAGCCATCGCACTTGCAGTGACTAGTGAACATTAAAAAATATGTATAATTGTTGATACGAGAAAGATTTCTGTGAGATTTTTTTTGTAGCATTTTTGGGAAGGAGTCTCCAGTCTCAGTATCTGGTAACAGTCAGAGGTAACTTTAACTTTAAGTTGTCTGAGACAGGAAAGTTTCCAAGACATAGGACTTACAGGCTAATAGCTGTAGCATAAGATAGAATAAGACACTTCAGGAAAAGCTGTTATTGGAAAATAATCAACATTCATCCGGCTACAGTATCATATCAATTATAACAGCAGGCCCTGTCAGGTTTAGTTTTTTACTTAACGCATTAACTATAATGACTAAGAAGTGATAAAGCAACAGCACGTGGTGTCAGTTGTTGTGTAGGAGTCGTATTATTTTGCCACGACACATAGAAGACGTAATCTAACGTGCTAACGTCCACCTACATTACGCTCCATAGACTTTACAAGCATCTTACTGAGCACAGGGGAGGCACGGAGAGCTCTGAATGTAAGCACAGATGTATTCTGTCTCTCTTGGGAACAAGAGGCAGGCACACAGATGATTAAATGACTAATTGGTGAAAACAGAACAACTGTGCTTCTTATTTAAAAGAGAGTTCAGATAACCTTCGACTGTGCAGTCAGGCTTAGTGGGGTAGAATTTGTGATGCAAAGTAGTGGAATCGAGGTGGTGATTTGCATTCCCTCCATTTTGTCTGTCTCTCGCTCTACACCCTCCAAAAACACACTTATACACACAAGGATTTATGGATTGTAGATCTGAGTAGAGTTGCTATGAGATTTGATTCAATCTTCTCTGCTCTGAGCACACATCACACAGCACCTGTCAAAGAGAAATTCTTTATGCTAATCAGATCAGAAACGTCAGTGCCGTACCATCGATCACGACACCCCAAGACTTATCAGAAGGGCATGGCTATGGATTTAGCTGTTATCTAAACTGGATTTCTTATAATCGTTCAGAAGAGCATCACCAACATGAATTAAAACCATCTTTTGCCAAGCACAAAGTGAAAAGTAGTTTTGTAATTTCGATGTAATTTCGAGACTTAAAAATCTGTTTAGCAGTCGATTATTGTTAACATATTGATTATTACATTCATATTATTTTAGACATATTCATACATTTTAGATATAGACACAGCCTATGAAATAGTAAAAAAGTAGTGTGCAAATTTGGATTGTGGTTTTATGGGTGCAGCTTAAATTCTTATACGTTACATTATAAATTATTATTATTAATTACCAATAATGTTATAAATTTGCTACGGATTAATTTTGACATACTGCTTAGTGCAGTCTTTTGCAGTCTTGGGTGAAGTTTGTGTTTAAGAACATGTTACCAAATAGTGTATATATGTATTTTGGTGGTGTGTGTGTATTAAGTGTGTTGCAAATGATGACAATTTGGAACAGTAGTATATGGTTTTGGATATTTGCAATATATCTTTAAACAGAAATGGTTTGTTACATCGTAGATACACTGTCTGCACTTGCACTTTCCCTTTGTTTGTCATAGACTATGTTTGAGGAAACTGATTAGATTTAATTCCAGTTGTTTGCTTTAAAAACAGATCTTGTCTGCCGCAAAAACTATTTTTAAAATAGCCCAAACTAGAAGACTTGCTTGCTCTCTCTCTCTCTCTCTCTATATATATATATACATTATTTATCACACATTACTTATGCCATATTTTGAAATACCATTATAGCTGTTTGTTTATAGCACTTTTTGCACATATCCTCTGTGTTATTATTGTGTTACTATACTATTTTAACATACTATTTGTACCATAAATAAATAATGTGAGTATATACAGTAGTATACAGTTTTGGATGTACGCTGTTTGCTGTTTGTATGTTATGAGTCTTTGCCAATGCAGGGTATGTTGTCTATTGTCAAAAATCATTATACAAATAAAACAAATGTATTTAAATTATTGCAGTGCAGTAGTGACATACTATTTAAGCATTCTTGTAGCATGTAGTAGTATGCAGTAGCCTCAGTGTATATCACTAACTCCTTTTCTTATTACACTAATATGTACCCATAGCATGTGCCTTTGCTGTAATACTGTACTTTCTAAATGCTGAATATCTAATATCAAGCACGACAATCAACAGAGCAGCTGGTATGGACGTGCACAGGTGATTGGGGACTGGATTCCGCATGGGTTTATCCATTCCCATGGAATTGAGAGAACATGCAGACGTTCAAGCAGACGCCAAAACACCTAGTACAAGTAGACGATGGGGTGTAGCTATTGTGCAGCCAAAACCATCACATATCCAGAAAACCTCCACACAATAGACAAGCGCGCGCGCGCGCTCCTGCCTGTGCGTGTGAGTGTGAGAGTGTGTGTGCGTGCGTGCGTGTGTGTGTGTGTGTGTGTGTGCGCGTGCTACTGCTTTCACAAGCGATCTGGCCAAGAGAGGGGGGCTGCCTTCCAAACACCCTACTGTGCCATTACTATGAGGTATTTCTTTTACTGTTTCTCTACACACACTGCAGGATGGTGCAGGCAGACATTACCAAAGCGATGGAGAACCTCTCCTCGAGCTCGGCGGGGTCAGGCATGGGCAGTTTGGGCGGCTTGTTTCTCGCCCTGAAGTCTGTGAGCTGCGCGTCCACGCTCTCTGCGTTGCCCATGTTTTTGTTTCTCTGTTGGATGATGAGGATGATGATGATGATGATGATGATGAGAATGAGGATGGCTCACGAAGAGGATGAACTGTTTTTTCTCTCAATCAAAATAAATCCTGATGAAGGATATACGGATACACTCTTCGTAGATGCGAAGATCCAGATTATTCTGCCCCCTCATAGGTCACTACACGTTTCCATCGATGGATCAGCCGCGCTGCATCCGCTACATTGTTAATCCGTGCTTTTGCTTCTTTATCCAGCGCTCGGCCTCGCAGCGCATCTTCTCGCATTTAAAGCATCGCTTATGGACCCAGACACCGTCTCAGTCTCAGCAGGACAGCAGGATCCGCATCTAGCGCCGTGAACGTGTGGTCTGCGCGCATGGCTCTGCCTCCATCTAAACCGCTGTCCCGTTAATCCTGCGCTCTGACTACAACACACGCAGCCCGAGCAAATTCTGCCCCCGACACAATGAACCCTTTGAGCAGGAGAAACCCCACTGAGGCGTGACGAGAGCCGAGGGGGTGGAGGTGGGGGCAGGGGCGGTAATGTTTTGTTCCGTTGCATTCTGGGACGTGTAGTTTAGAGACATGGTTTTCAACCAGGATCCAGCACCTACATAGCCTACTGTAGCCTTGTATCCAAGAGCTCTCAGTAGTCCTACGTTAATATCCTACAGTTATACACACACCTACATACAGTAGCCTTGTATCCAAGAGCTCTCAGTAGTCTTACATTAATATCCTACAGTTATACACACACCTACATACAGTAGCCTTGTATCCAAGAGCTCTCAGTAGTCCCACGTTAATATCCTACAGTTATACACACACCTACATACAGTAGCCTTGTATCCAAGAGCTCTCAGCAGTCCTACGTTAATATCCTACAGTTATATACACACCTACATACTGTAGCCTTGTATCCAAGAGCTCTCAGTAGTCTTACATTAATATCCTACAGTTATACACACACCTACATACAGTAGCCTTGTATCCAAGAGCTCTCAGTAGTCTTACATTAATATCCTACAGTTATACACACACCTACATACAGTAGCCTTGTATCCAAGAGCTCTCAGTAGTCTTACATTAATATCCTACAGTTATACACACACCTACATACAGTAGCCTTGTATCCAAGAGCTCTCAGTAGTCCTACGTTAATATCCTACAGTTATACACACACCTACATACAGTAGCCTTGTATCCAAGAGCTCTCAGTAGTCTTACATTAATATCCTACAGTTATACACACACCTACATACAGTAGCCTTGTATCCAAGAGCTCTCAGTAGTCCCACGTTAATATCCTACAGTTATACACACACCTACATACAGTAGCCTTGTATCCAAGAGCTCTCAGCAGTCCTACGTTAATATCCTACAGTTATATACACACCTACATACTGTAGCCTTGTATCCAAGAGCTCTCAGTAGTCTTACATTAATATCCTACAGTTATACACACACCTACATACAGTAGCCTTGTATCCAAGAGCTCTCAGTAGTCTTACATTAATATCCTACAGTTATACACACACCTACATACAGTAGCCTTGTATCCAAGAGCTCTCAGTAGTCTTACATTAATATCCTACAGTTATACACACACCTACATACAGTAGCCTTGTATCCAAGAGCTCTCAGTAGTCCTACGTTAATATCCTACAGTTATACACACACCTACATACAGTAGCCTTGTATCCAAGAGCTTTCAGTAGTCCTACATGAATATCCTACAGTTTATAATCAAAATCTCAGCCTTGCTTCAGTGAATAATCTCACTTACATCTCTTATTGTAGTCTTAAGAGCTCTCAGTAGTCCTACATGAATATCCTACAGTTATATACACACCTACATACAGTAGCCTTGTATCCAAGAGCTCTCAGTAGTCCTTCATGAATATCCTACAGTTATATACACACCTACATACTGTAGCCTTGTATCCAAGAAGTCACTACAGTTTATACTCAAAATCTCAGCTGTGCTTCAGTGAATAATCTCACCTACATACTGTAGCCTTGTATCCAAGAAGTCACTACAGTTTATACTCAAAATCTCAGCCTTGCTTCAGTGAATAATCTCACCTACATAGCCTACTGTAGCTTTATATCCAAGAGCTGTAAGACTCACGCTCATACTGAACATCCTTTCAACACACTTAGCCTTCATTGATTTTATAAAAGAGTAGTGATTAGCACATAAGCACACTTCACTGCTGTGGTCCTGTACGGCCACACTCATTTGCATAAAGATACGCCCCAAAATTACCATAAGTGGTAAACAAGTTCCCTTTTACAAGTTCTCAGTAGCCTGCAAGGCTGGCCCGAGGGTCTGTGAAGCCCTAGAAGAGATTAGACCATGGGCCCTCAACACACAACACATAAACATTGAACCAATGCATACAACACTACTGAATTCTTTCTTTTATTAGAGTAAGAACTTCACAGAAAAGACAGTTTGTTTATATATTTTGAAACGTTTACTGCAAATTTACTGCAGCAGATACTGCGTAAACAAAAGAATTGGGGCAGAACTTTGTACAAAAGTGCATACGAGTGCAGACGTAGTGCAAACAGACGACGCATTTGAATTCAAACGTGCATTTAAAGCAAAATGAAATAATCAAATAGTCCAATAAATTTAGTAAAACAAAATGTTTAAAAAAATAGGTACAACAATGTGTGCTCTGATAAAATATCAAACCTATTTATTTATTTATTTATTTTTAAGACAACTTGAAATAATTAACAAAGAAAATCTAAAGCATAATTATATGATGAAATCATAAGGTATGTATGCATGTATGTCATTCTTTCTAGACTCTAGATTCAGCTTCTGTTTCTACATTTCAAATTTCCGGTTAGTTCAATGAAAGTAATTGAAGCAAGACTTTGTAAACATTTGACTTTTTAATGAAGCTTAAATCAAAACATGGATAAAAGTTTCAAACAAAGACTGTGTTGCTCGGAACTGTTCTTCCTGCATCTTCCTATTATAGGAAGACTCTTAGCTGACACTTTTATCCAAAGCAATTTACAACTAAGCATTTGAGGGTTAAGGGCCTTGCTCAAGGTCCCAGCAGGGGCAGTGGCTTGATGGGGGTCTACAACAGTGTAATAACTGTATGTTCAATAGAAAATAATTATACAAATTCACATTAACAAATTAACTAAATTCTTGCACACTCATACAATACAATCTTGCCCAAGATTGTATCTTCTTATACAGTCTTACCTTTTCCTTTACAGGCTCTAGGTACAACACATGACAGTTGTTCCTGTGTAATACAGGCAGTGTTACTAAATTATAGCAATTATATTTTCTTTTACAGGACAATGCTTCAGGAAGCATTACTGGATGGCAATATACTGTAAAAATGAAGCACTAAATTAAAACCTAGAGTATTCACACTTGCAAACTGTTTTCCCTTTATAATTCACAATCTTTTTGAAAATGTTCCCATGTGAACCAACCTTTTCTCCCATCCAGTTATCACTCACAAATATTCATAAATGTTCAATGCAATTACCTCATACATATTTAAATGTGGGGTGTCTAATTCAATGTTAAGTGATGCAATGGCAGAGAGAAAGGTAAAAAAAAAAAAGTGGAATTTTGGGGAAAGCGAGGTGGAAGTTTTGGTGTTGGAGATTGATGTGAGGAAAACTGTGTTATTGGTTGGCCTCGGCAGTGGCATCATCAGTAAACGCAAGTTTATTGAGTGGCAGCATGTAGCTGCGGCACTTAATAATGTTAATACCACAAGCCTCGCTGTCGCAGAAATGAAAAATAAGTGATCAGAAAATTGATGCAAAGAAGTGACTTTCTTTGCACAGGCGGAGTTTAAGTGCAACCGGTGGGGGGAAGACTACACTTTCACTTTAACCATTTGATGTAAGAATGGCTTGATTTGTGTGGTGACAGAAAAGGAGTGAGACACTGATTTGGCTGATGAGCCCTTATTCTAAGATATGAAAACCACACAAACACTGTAGCCTACAATAGTTGAATGGACTTAACAGTCATTGTTTTATATTCTTAGAGAGGATGACTGGTGTGGACAGTGGTGATGGGATTGCTGAAAACTGTGGGACCAGCCCCAGCTGCATTTCCAGTGCCCCTTGCGCCTCCAACGGCATCTCTGGTCCTCCACTTGCCTCAAGCTGTGGCTGTGTGCTGAAAGATGCTGTGTTACAAGACACAATTAGTACTACTGAAGACTTGACCAGTGAAATGAATTAAAGATACCATGTAAGAAATATCAAATGTCATTAAAAGAATTGAACCTGAACACGCAAGAGTAGCATCACTCCTCTATGCTTTATGGGTTAGGGAATGGAGTAAGGAGCATTTGCCTGAGGGGGCAGCCATTGTCACCCTCAGTGTTTAAGGCTACTTATGATATGATATGATCAGTATGACACACACAAGTGTTTAAATCCAGTGAAATTTGAAAATAATGCTAACTTACCAAGAAGTTGTGGAAGAATGGAATTAAATTGCCAAGTCAAAATGTGCCAAGTTGCTAGACTCTTACGCAAAAAGACTTGGGGTGTACACACATATGTAACCAGGTTATTGTAAGTTTTTCTTGTTTCTTTTTCCCTAAAATGTTTCTATTTGCTATTCACTTGAATTTTGTTGGCTGCTATATCACAATAAAGATGGAAACAGATCTGACATGATTTATATTGAGTTGATTTTTTACATCACAAAAATCTGCTATTTTAACAAGGGAGAGTAGACTTTTTGAATCCACTCTAATTCTCTCTGAAAGCAACCGACTGCCAGGAATCCAGAGGTCGTCAAGACCTGTAAATGGACAGGTATTGTCTGGACTCACAATGTTGAACTTTCTAAACCTGGGCCAATTCAGCACATACTGTATTTCCAAGATAATGGCTCCTGGAAATCTAAATTGGCTCATTAGCCAGTCATCATCGTTGGCAAAGAAATCTTTGTGTTCTCTAAAAACACATTCTCACCTTGTTTGTCAGGTGATCATTCTATAGAATATTTACAGTATATCATTCTGTAGCCTATTTATAGATCTGTGAATGTATGAAAATATTTCACAGCTGTTTGCAGCCTGTAATTACTCAAGTAATACCAGCCTATAATGAATTATTAATTTGTTTGGGGAGGCCATGAGACAAATTGTAAGCTGCAAAAAGTTATTTGAAGAGTGGTGAGTTTAGCTGTAATTCCCTACATAACCACAAGGTGTTGCTGATTCCAGATGTTGCTAAAATGTTGCATATGGCTCTATGCATTGGCCAAAGCTTCCATAAATATACGCCCAATTTCCAGCCAGATATTTCTTTACAATTCCTGGTTTTAGTGTGGGAGGTTGTATACATGAATTCCAGACCCATTTTTGAGTACACACACTGTATATAAATGAGGCCCAAGGAGCACAAGGAACATCTTCAGATGGCTTGTCTTTGCAGCTCTTAAACTAGCACTTAGAAATTTCAGCACATCCCATTCAAAACAAACCCAAAGCACAAAAGAATGTCACGTTAGAGACATTATTTTAAGCAAATTTATGATTTCAGAATGTGATTTAAAACCTGCTGAACCTCCTGACTTATCTGATCACATTATCTAAACAGATAAACTTGCATAAAGGCATATGTTTAGCTCAATTTTACAACCTAGTTAACTTGTCTTTTCACAAATGTCTGAATCTTCCTGAAGAAGGAAGAGCCAAGCTATCTAGCTAACATGATCTAACAAAAACTAACTGATATAAACTATGACTATAAACTATGACACAAACCACCACTACCAGCTAACCTAGCCAGCTACTAAAATATCATAATTTTTTTTATCAGCTTAGCTAATATGTTAGCTAGTTATGTTAAGCATACTGAAACAGTTTTGAATAACGTAGCTAGCTAATAATAACTGCTACTAGTTAGCGCTAATGAGCCAAATGTCTGACTAAATATGACAAATGTTACATTGGTTAAGATCTTTTTGAGAAATGGGGAGCTTAACTGCTGGGAAGTCTTGTTTTTGTAACATGAGCTAGCAACCATGAGTCAGCAAGTTTTCGCTAGCTAACAAGCTTTCACAGATATAGCAGCACTAATAAAATAATATTGTTAGACAATAAAATAATATTGTTTGAATATGTTATCAACTTTGAGCTTGTTATTCTTCATCTCCCCTTCTTCCCTTTCTTTCCCTGCTTCAGATGGATACCATTTTGCCAATGTTTTTGGGCCAGAAATGGTAGCAGTTAGTTCACGTGAGGTGAGGAGGACGTTCACGAACAGTCACTATACCGAGCTGAATATCGGTGTCTAGTTAGCTCGAGCACAATTTAGTTATGAGACATATTCAGTGATTCAGTAAATTAACATTATGTGTATCAGAAATTAAGATACATCCTAGAATATGTGAGGATTGAAACACAATATGTTTAATATGTAACACAATACACTGAGGAGAAAAAAATGCCACACTGGCCCCCCCAGCCATGACAGGACCCTAGGGAGTCACGTATTTGGCCTAACTGGATGGACTGGCACTGATAGAGCATGTCAAAACGTCTAAGAAGATAAATAATGTAAAGTAAAACAAAAAAATGCATTTTATTTTGCGCTTTTATAAGTGGCTTGACAAAGTATTGGTCCAAGGGATCGTTCAAGCCAGTCATTTTGTTTTGTCGCTCTACGTCGTGATACCTGATTTGCATAAAACTGAGAAAATCTGACGTCACACCTCTGTGTTACACTCTTCGCCTGCTAGTGTGAACATTAGCTTAGGGATGCTTTCATTTGAAGTTTCCAGATAAATATGTAGGGATCATAATTATGACTTTGTTGACTTTTTATGAACAATATTCTAGCACAAATACTGTGCAAAACAATGTTATTTGACACCTATGTGTATATAATCAGCTGTACTGTATGTGTGTTTTGTTAACCATCCATGAATTAGCATTTGGAACTTCTTTAGGCTGATTTGTTTCCATTGGTGCATGATGAATGGCCACATAATGACATTTTGTCATTATATACACATATGTTATATAACATCAATACGATTCATTTAGACTTCATGAATTGCACATGTGTAATACACTTCTCAGAGATGAGAAGTAAAGTCAGAGTTTGGGTAACTGGGGTGACATAGCAGTTTTCTAAGGTTGGCAGGTCTGTGACTGTTGACTATACCCCAGGTTATAGTTACGGGAGAGTGGGGTCAGTTGTAATGCTATCAATTGCTCCAATCAGCAACAAGCTACAGCAGTGAAACTCACTCTGCACATGCTCAGTAGCATCCTCTGCCTGCCTACAAAAGAACAGCAGTTTAATCATAGCTCTGAAGAATTTATCGCTAAAATCAGATTTTAGTTCCAAATTTGGTATGGAGCTAAAATAGGTTAGTTTCTATCTCTTTCTAGTTGACTATGACTTCGCATGGTTGATAGTTGACAGTGCTAAGCTGGTGTGGGATCAGTTGGAATAGTGTTACCAGTGCAAGTATTAAGGTATTTAACAAAATACAAATGACATTCCCCAAAAATGGTTTCTTTCCTGGAAAACTTTGGCACAAGGACAAAGTTGAAAGAGCCAGCTGCATCAGCTGACTGATGTATTCGTGCATCAAGCATCACTGGTATTCAAACTTCAGACATAACTACAGACTTATTCAGAAGTTACTCGTGATTTATGCATGCAGGGTTGAGTTTGCTGAACACAGAGACATGTCTCAATTAAACATGATTCAGACATTGGGTTTTGTCCAATATCGGCTAGTCTGAGGAGCAGTATTAATTCCAGCGCCACTGTGTGACAGTTTGATATAACCACAATATGTCACACTGAAATTCATGATTTGGGCTATAAATACAAGAAAAAAAAAGAAACAATGGAATGCCATTAAAAGCCAATATTCAATGCATAAATATGACACTATTGATTAATTAATAGTATCGTCCCTTGATTATTATGAATTTTTTTTTCACATGGTTGAAAAAAACCATGCTTTACTTATGTCAAGGGCCACATTTGTTATGGATAAACCTATGAGTTAAATTTAAACCCTGGCATTATTTTATTAATGTGACAAATCAAAATAGCCTAATTAAGGCATCACTTATTTGTGCGCAAAATTAACTGTGGAGCACAATATAAAAAAGACAAACTAATAGGCTTTGCTGGATCAAGTGCTATTTTATAAGATACCGAATAATGAGGGTTCCTTCTTCAGTCTTTATTTTGAGGCTTAAGGGCAAGTGCTTAAAGAGGGTGGTCTAGATGCTACTGAAAAGTCCTGTCTTGGACATTTCTACTTCATAATCTCAAAGGCACAGCAAGAAAATCTAACTAAGGAGGTGAATAATCTGTCTCTAAATGATGCAGATTTTGGACTTAAGTCCAAATTGACATGTTACAACTGACCCCGCATGATTTAGGTCCTTTGATGCCTGAATATACTTAAAACAGAAAGGAAGCTATTGAAGAAAAACTATTTCAGACATTTGACCTTGCTGTGACTTTGACCTTGTTTGGAGCAATTCCAAAATCTCAACAGTTCTTCTGCTGGTTACAAGGATAATTATTATAAAAATCCTAAATAAATATAAACATAAATCCTACAAATATTCATCCACTTATTCTTGAAATTAATGAAATAACGAGAATCTTAAATGCATGGATGGTTGGCTGCACAGACAGCTACATGGACAGCCCAAAAAACATCATAAAAACTGGAGCATTGGAATATCTAAAGTTTGACCACTGTTACAACTACCCTACTCTCCCCTATTAATAAGTTATTATAGCAGTAAACCTAATTGATTGGGCACAATATAAATACCAAATATAAATAAAGAGTATAAATAAAGAAATAAACTTGAATCTTAGTGATATTTTAATAAAACTATGTAGATATATATTTGACTTATGTGCTGTCTGAAAATGCATTGTTTAGAGGGGAATGGTGAAAAGCCTGCCTTTTGTTGCTTTCATGGCCACTATTTATTGGCACATCTCCCAAAGAATATTTATATCAACATTTATTTCATTAGAATTGCACCGAAACTAAGTGAACAATCACACAAACTAAGAGAGGGAAACACTTTTATTTATGTGGCCACTCAAATTTGGATGCAAACCGATGATGCTAATCAAACCAACACATTTAAATTAAATAAGTGTTTACCTGGTTTATGATTTTGTCTGTATTGTGTATTTTTCTGAATATTCTTCTGTGTGTTCTGTAATCTTCTCAGTGACTATTTCTCTCCAATTATGTAAAGTGTAAGACTCGCCAAAGCCAGGTTTAGGTTCTATTAATTTGAACTAATTCATTCTCTGAGATGATTCAGAAACTCACAGAATAGTAGCAAAAGCCTGTACACAGATAAAGGATGAGGACTGCGATGGAACCTTCTAAATCATATTCACCTCAATATGCAAGGATGTTTTGTCATGCAAGTTGACTAAAATAATGGTGAAAATCTTAGAACCGAAATAGAACAAGCAAACTTCCTAATGTCTGGTGGAGAGATTTAATGCCTTTCAGAGCACTGTGATATCAGAGTTATTAAATGTCATTACAGAGCCCCATCAACCCAATAAAGAAGTAAAAACACTTGCTATTTCTGATGTCTACAGATGTATCAAACATGAGTCAGATTGTCAGATAAAAATAATGTTTATACAGTCAGGTCTTCAAAAGTGTATCAGTAGCCATAGTCTAGAATGAAAAAATATCATGCTAGGCTATGATAGTGTTTAAATACATTAAATGTCTTTTTTTCACCACTTGAGTGTGCTAGAGTGTAAGCAGAACCGTGAAGCATGCACAAAAAAACTGATAGACTGGGGAAGCCAAAGTAGCGTGACCCGTCTTCTAAAATAAGTGCTGATGTTTTTGAGAATGAACAATAGGAGTGGTTTAGAAGTCCAAATGTAGGCACCGAAAGGTTTGTGCAGCAAGGCATGCAGTTCTGACACTTGTCCATTTTTGGCCAAACAGATCTCAGCGGCTGATGCTTCTCCGAAACCAATCACAGGCTGGAATGTCTTTGATCTTGCTGAGTGCTCACACAAAACAGTCCGTACTCTTTTACCATTGCTCTGTAAAGACAACAAGTGCATGAATGTTTGCATTGGTGTAAGACTTACAGTCTGTGTTCACAACAAAAGCAGCAGAGAAAGAATGTAAGCTTTAAGAGATTCAAAGCTCCCACAGTATCCAATCTTCCACCTGTTCTTCCACTCATCCCTTCTTGTCAGCATTTCCTCATCCACCGTGTTGCTCACTCCTCTTCTTCTTCTTCCTCCTCTTCTTCCTCCTCACCATCTCCTTCTTCCTCCTGCATGAACTCCACCATCAGTTCGGCCGTGCAGCTGGCTTCTCCCAGGCTGTTCACCGCTTTGCAGGTGTATTTGGCGTCGTCGTCAGGACACACCTCGGATATTACCAGGCTGCAGTGGCCATCCTCTTCGTAGTCGATCTGGAAGTGACGTGTCTCCTTGATGGGCTGGTCGTCCTTGTACCATACCACCTCAGGATCCGGGTAGCCTGAAGGGAATGCGCACAGCACTTTATCACTCATTTTCTTGAACCCAGGCCATCTCATGTTTTTTTTTTTTTTTCAGTGGACAGTGGTGGCTCAGTGGTTGAGATTTTATGCTACTGATCACACATTTCTGAGTCCAGCATCAGAAAGATAAAGAAAAAAGGCCTAGATTTGTACAGTTATTTGTTGCTGTACTAACTCGTTTCTAACTGTGTTTTATCCTAATAGTACTTTTAGACCCTGACCTATTTGTACTAACATGAGGATATGTTTCTCATTGACATAACTACAATAGTTATAATACAAAGTACTTCTGTAAATTGATCTGGATAAGGGTATTCAAGTGAAATGTAAATGTAATCTGCCACAGTTAGGTCCCTGAGCAAGCCCATCAATGTCTCATTTGTATCCTGTCTCAATTTAATGAAAGTAAATATTCAGTATTTCTCAATTATTAGAAATATAAACAATATATTTAGAAATTGACACATTAAACCTCTTTACATGTTTGGGGATCCTGCTCACTGGAGGGAGTGAAGATAAAAATACGGAGGTCATGTGACAGGGATTAAAATCACCTCTTTTGTATTTCATAT
Organism: Pangasianodon hypophthalmus; assembly: GCF_027358585.1. Classification (NCBI taxonomy): domain Eukaryota; kingdom Metazoa; phylum Chordata; class Actinopteri; order Siluriformes; family Pangasiidae; genus Pangasianodon; species Pangasianodon hypophthalmus. The sequence continues at coordinate 27,717,037 of NC_069711.1, read as the reverse complement.
TTACAAATCTTCTTGCTCTAAGCATAAAAAGCCCTGAAGATAATTTCTATAATAGGAAACTGAGTTTCCACATTTACTAGAGCAGTTAAGCATATGAAATGTCATGTTTCTAATTTATTAATTAATTATTTTATCTTTTAGTAAAACTAAAAACCAAAAACTAAAACCATCTTATGGACAGAATATAAGATAACTAATATACTACACATAGATTTTTCTTTTAAGTCTGCAGGTTGCCATCTCAGTGTTGAACTCTTTTGCATGAAACTCAATTTATTTTAGTGAAAAATTGTATTAGATCTAAATAAATGATTAAATAAGTGTGATTCCATGATTGTGGTGCCAATATGTGCTATTTACAATTCATGTATAGAAAGTAGAGTTAAAGGTCCCAGCCCATTGTAACTACACTTTAAAGTAATCTATAATAATTAAAATACTTACAAATCTTTCTTTGCATTAATGTGTGAAAACTCTTCCATGACTCCATTATAGATTATAGCAAAAATGTACATTTTAGTGTTCCAAAATATTCACTCAACCCTGATACCTGAACATGTTTACCCCAATGAACTATGTGGAATAATGCACAAGCCACATGTACGGCAGGAAGTTGCCTCATCTTTATGTTCAGTAATGTTGTGATACTGACTGATGAGGTCACTTTAAAATTCTGTTGCCCAAACTATACATTGAAACAAATTAATTCATTAAAACTATATTTTAAATAAATCATAACATAAAATGACTTTACATTCTTAAATGTCTTAACTACATTTTGTGTATTTACTAATTCTTTGCTTAAAAAAACTCAAACTGGTTACTCATTTAAGTGCAAAATGTTGTAAAGAAACCTTGAACAAAATGAGATATGTGATGGGTTAGTACATTTTTAAATGGTTAAATGCATGTTTTCTTAGATTAAATGCTGAAAAATGATAAAGATGATTTTAAGAGTAAATCTTTAATTTTAAGAGAATTTTAAGGACTAAATGGCACCCCAACTGTGGAATCACCCATAGAATTCAATAAATAATTCAATAAAAACAATTCCTAGTAGACTCAGACCTTTGGAGACTATTATGGGTTGAGTTTTAATTACCCTCGATCTTGCAGTCGAAGCGGGCGGCGCTACCCTCTACCACCTCCACATCCTGGATGAGGAGGGAGAAGGTAGGAGGAGCAGGGGTGTGGTTTTCTTCTTCTGTAGTCTCTAGGAATGGCGCAGGTGGTGCTTCTGATTGCACATGTGCACACACATAGTAACACGCTCCCTGTTATATGCTTGACACTTTCACTACCACAGTTATTACTATGATATTACACAGTATAAACAGTATGGATACTGGTGGCCAAGCTAGACTGGTCCATTACCTTCAGTTGGTGAACTTTTCTTTACCCCGATTCCTCCTAACATTCCCATGGAGCTGAATCTGGAGATGGCTCGCACTGCGTTTCCTGTTTTCTGCAGAGCAGAAGTACAAATGTGCATATTTCCTGAGCACAAGCAAACGAAAAAAAAAATAAAATCCTAACCCTGGAGACAGCGTCCCACTTTCTATCCTTGTGTCTGTATCATCAATACAAAAGCAACGTGGTAGAGTTGAGACTTCTAACCTGCCATCGGCGTCTCAGTATGTACTTCTTCATGCGTTCTTTGGAGAGCTGCTTGGCTTCCATGTTCTTGGTGTCCTGTTTAAGCCATTTGTGCTCCAGGCACTGTGCACAGGTCAGTCTGGCTCTGCAGCATGAAAGATCATTTGATCAGCCTGCTTTCATATTCTGCACTCTTTCAGTAAATCCAAATACTCCAAAAGCACTTTTCGTCAAGATACTCGACAGCATTTTTAAACCAGATGATTAAAAGAAATGCTTGCCATCATTACAGTATGTTTAACTAAAGATCTTAGCTTTTTGACTTTACTTCATATTTTTCTTCAGTAGGTTGCTGATGAAGTCTTTCGCCTGCTCAGAGATCTCATCAAAAGCCTCATCCTCAAAGTCCCAGGTCGCTGAGGTAACATTTGCAAGCGTTTCATTATCGTTGTCCCCCATGAATGGAGAGAGACCACTGAGGCTAAGGATAAAATGAGGAAAGAGAGGGATGGGTACATGTAGCATAGCTTAGAACTTTCAATATCTTCACCTTACACTTAATACATAGTGAGCAGAGATACTGGACCAAACAGAAATCTCCTAGATGGCCAAATGTAGTTATTTCTAGTAGACTGGTGGTGTTGTCACCTATTCCCATTCAGTACACAGCATACAGTTTCCTTTAAATGTATTTAAACACAGTGTTTCAAAAACTGAGAATAGTTCAGAAGAAGGCTGTATTACATACAGGATGTAGCAGATCACCCCAATGCTCCACATATCTGTTGCATAGCCAATCGCTTCATAGTTAATAACCTCAGGAGCTACAAACTCAGGTGTCCCAAAGAGAACCTTGAGGGAACCGGAGTCCACTATGGACAGAAGAAAACCACCATAATCAGCACATCTTAAATAACAAGTGAGAAAAAAGAGTTACACAGATGAGAAAAATGAGGAAAATTATATACTATACGGTTTCATTGCAATGAATCTATCCTATGCCATTTCACACAGTATGTGCCTGAGTGACACATTGAAACAACATTCCCACTGAGCACATTCCAAACTATGTCTGGTTATTATCAGAGATGACACATTTTCACCAGGTTAGAAAGCAGATGTGTACCTAGCCTTCGTGCGAGGCCAAAGTCGATGAGTTTTATCTTGCTGCCTGTCTTGTTGACACACATGATATTCTCCGGCTTGAGGTCCAGGTGCACAATGCCTTGTTTGTGGATGAACTGAACACCATCGATAATCTGGAGCATATACTTAATGACCTCACGCTCAGACAGCTCAAAATCTTCATCAACGATTCTCTCAAACAGCTCGCCACCAGAGATCCTGCAACCAACAGGGACGAGACAGACATCACCAATCAGAGAGCACCAATAACAGAACTGAAAGTGGAAGAGACAGCACAGGACTTAATCAAAATAATGCAATTTATCAGCACTTTCCATTAAACAAGGAAGACTTATTTCTGCTTATGGTACAGTAAACAAATCACACACTCAAACCAAGATTCAAATCTGGGCCTTTTTTCCATTATGGCTGCCAAGCTAAGGTTGTGCATATTGTGCTTTCACTCCTCCCTCACTCAGGCTTGTTAACACTATATAAGGACAAGTGACAAGCACTTCTCCAATCACACACACCACTGTCTCTGCAGTTCTCGCCATAAAAAGCCAAACTGGTGATTTAAGGGTGTTGGGGGAGAAAAAGCTATCAAACATCGTAGTGTGTTCAGAAGTGTCTGAGATGAGAACACTGTGAGAACTAGGAGTGGCATTTGACCATAGAATGTGGTGAGTCAGGGCAACATTAATAGTGACAGAGCTTCAAACAAAATTAAGTCCAGAGTCTATCCTACTTATGTTATAGGCTACTATCTCTTGCATTTTTAGAGTTACCCCCTAATAGGCAGTTGAGAGTTGACATCACACACAGTCAATCAGCATACAGTCTGCTGCTCGTTTTGAGTGGTTTTAGACATACCTTTGTTTAACTGTGTTCAATACAGCAGGTGTGTTTGTCAGGTTTTATCAAAATTTTCAGTCCAACCATATCTCAAAAGCTACACAAAAGCTAAAGTAGCCCAAAAATTGTCACATTTTTCACATCATAATCCCTCTTTCCCTCTCCTAATCTTTGCAATATATCTTACAATGCAACTCGTTCTGTACATCATAGACACATTTACTGCACTTACACTTTGCCTTTGTTTGCAGAAATGTATTAGCTTTAATTCCAATTATGTGCTATAAAACAAGATCTTGGTGCCCTGTCTGCTGCTCCTCCTGCACTAAAAATGTTCATAGAGTGAGCAGTATGATTCTTGCCCCTTGTTCCTTTCACTTAAATTCCTCTAAATAACAAAAGAATTATATACACCTGTCTATTAAACTTTTTTTTTATGCACATTTTAAGCTTTCTACAACCCAACATACGTGAGAACCTTCGTTTCAAAGTGTACTGGACTTACATTTCCAAAACCATCACAATGTCTGATTTGCCCTCGAAGGCGTCCACACACTGCACAAGTTTAGGATGGTGGAGGCTGTTCATGATGCCGATCTCCTGTCGCACGTTCTCCTTCTCTTTCTGCGAGAAGGCTTTGATGAACTTCCCGGCCCACACCTTTTTGGTCGACTTCTCCACCAGTTTGAAGACCTGACCAAATTTGCCACTGACAGAGAAGAGGCAGAGAGAGAAAGTTGAAAGAAGTGCAGAGGGCAGAGAAGCAGATTTTTTGGAGACGTGTGCAGTTATGTCTTACGTGCCCAAGCGATCCTCTACGTCATAGAAATCTTTAACAGTGCTGTCTTTCTTTATGACCACATCCCTATACTCAGGCTCTTTATCTGAATCTGAACAAGTGGGAGAAGAAGAAACAACTGAGATTTACTGTCTGAGAGAGACAGAGATATATCAGTAAATTCTAGGGTTCCGCACTTTCATGAGTAGGAAAGATATATGGAAGGAGAGATGGATGGATCAGTGGAAGGGTTGAAAGTTTTACTGGAAAATAAATTGAAAAACTGGCAGACTGACTGGATTACATACCATCATCGGAAGCTGCAGCCTCTGCTTCTTCTTCTTTTTTTTCTATGGAGAAAAATAAACTTTAGTGCACATACCAAATTCTGCTGTAATTCAATGTTTTAATAGCACCTTTAATAGCACTAAACACTTAATCAAATCAAGGCTCATTAGCTGTCTCTCCCTCTCACCTGGCACCACTGGTTCTCCCACAGTGACAGGTTCTGACTCGGCGCTGGGTTCACCGATGCCATACATGTTAACTGCACGCACACGGAACTTGTACTGGCGGTCAGGGAGCAGCTGCTGGACATGGTACGAGGTGCTGTTGCAGGAAGTGAGGTCACTCCACGTGTTGTCCAGGGAGTTCCAGATCTCCAGGTTGTACGACTTGACAATACTGCCACCATCATACGTGGGTCCATACCAGGAGAGGGTGAGCGAGGATCGGCGGACGTCTGACGCAGCTGGGACACCAGCTGGTGGATCAGGCTTGTCTAACACAGAGATATGCAATGAGTAGTGAAGGTAAGATGACACATCATTAAATGCTACAGATTTAATGCAATGTGTGTTTCCTGGAAGAACGTCCACCAGGTAGCCACGCAAAACAGAGCAGCATTGGATTAGCAGTAATATGAATTTGTGACTTAGAATTTGAATCTAAACCAAGTCATTTGAGATTTTATCGCTGTTTACAATGTTTACACTATTGACAATGTTTGCACTGCACTGCCACTTTAATTCCACTCAAGTCTGCTGCTTATATCTACAAAGTTTACGCCCCACTGCATTACCACATCCCACTCTTACACTGTATTCTTTCTTGTAATTATACATATTTATTATTATTTTGTTTCATTTATAATGTTAAATTACTTTTAGTATACTTGTAACTCTGTTAAAGTCTCTATCTATCTATCTATCTATCTATCTGTCTGTCTATCTATCTTATGTATTCATGATAGTCACTTTTATTCTAGCTTTATATGTTGCACTGTTTCCTGATCTCAGAATTTACACTTGGCCTTAATTAACATTTGTCTTAACTCAAATACTGTCAGCTGTGCACTATTTTGCTACTAAATTGCTTTGTTGAACTCTTTGTAGTGCCCTAGGCCATGTTAGCAAAATTCTTCCAGTTTGGCGCCATGGAAAAAAAAAAACACAAATTAAATTATGGCTTTTGCATGGGATGCTTGTTTGGTGCGTAATAGGTGCGTCATCGTGCGCACATGTAGGTTATTTCTGTTGCACAGACCGAATTACAGGAAAAGGCCTCTTGAGAAAGGATTCTTGTTTAAAATGTTATTTGTCTTACTCTCGATTCAGTGACAAGTCAGAGACACTTCTTAATAATGACCAATTATGCGCTTAACTTATAATCTGAGAGCATAAAATTTAAACCAGGTTTTTAGATACTGATTATCATTCATTCATCATCATTAACTGCGTTATTCTAATCAGAGTTGCAGTTGATCCAGAGCCTATCCTGGGAACACTGCGTGTGAAGTGGGAATACACCCTGAATGGGACGTCAATGCATCACAGGGCACCATGTGCACATACACATTCACACACTCATTCACACCTAGGGTCAATTTATAGTTACCAGTCCACTTATTGGCTTGTTTTTTGGGAGGAAACTGGAAGACCTGGAAGAAATTTAATTCAAACTGGCTCCCTAGTGCATTTACACCTAGTGCATTTAGCCACAGTGTCCCTAGCTGATCACTTCTATTTTTATTTACAATCTGTAGGGCACAGGAAATCCTCCTTTGCCCTCACACACAGCTGAGTGTCTTACCTACGACAGTAAGGTTGAGTGAGGCTTGCTTGGTGCCGTATTTGTTCTGCAGCTCCAGTGTGTAGCAGCCACAGTGGTCCTGGTCACTTGCTGCAATCGTCAACTGGCTGCTGTTCTCCGTGGTCTTTATAGTGATGCCACCACTTCCTGTCTGGATCTAGAGCAGAAAAAAAACGGTCATAAACTCAAGAAACGAAACAACAGTGTGCTGAGTATTTTCAAACTGCTATTGTGAGCAACTGGTAATTGTTTAAAAGTCTAGAAAATCACTACAGTGAGTGATGATCCACTGTAAATATTTCATAGGCAATGGCAATACTATGTATCACTTTTGTTAGATCAGGACCATTGGAAAAAAGAGCTAATTTTTCTTTTTAAAACCTCTCAATATAGAACACACAGCACTCATTCTAATACTTATCGTCACTTCTTCTCTCCTTTACACTCTCCATATCCATTCCTTACTCATTCCTTTCTCATTAACTTCATCTAGTTATTCTCACCGGTTTTTTGAACTTGAGCCAGTTGCAGGTAATGGGTGCAGTGCCTCCAAAGTTACACAGTAGCTCCACTTTCTCTCCTGCTCTGATCTTGAGATCCCCAGGGAACTGAAGAACTTGGGGAGGAGAACCTGCACGGGTGGGGAGGACCGTGTGGTTGCATTAAATTCAACTTTACCTTATCTGAACATACTACATGCACTGTGTTCCCAGCAAATATTTTCAGGGCTGCTTATTACACTTGACATATGTATATGGTCTGTATATGGTAATGGGCTACTTTATATTTTGTGTGCATCTCATTCAATGAAATGTGTTAGATTTCATGAGAAACGGAGAAAGGTTTTACCTTGTTTGGTGGGAGACTTCGGTGCTGGTTTCTTCTTTATCCTGGCTTCATCTGGATAATACACACAATGCCATGTTAGGGTGAATAAGTGCTACAAATGATCACTTTGGTTTATTTTATATGTGAGTGTCACCTCACAACATGCAGCCAGTCAATTTGTTTAAAGGCAAGGAAAAAATCATCCATCAAGTGGACAGCAACAGAAAAAACTCTCATAGAAACATTCTTAATGAGAGTGTCCTGCTTCTAAACATGGCGGACTAATGGAAGAATCTTGTCATTCTGGAGGTCATACTGGAGTATGTATACTTGAGCTGAATATGTTCTAGTCAGCATTTATTCTGGAGTGCCTGGGAGAATGTGCAGGAGTTCCACAGAAGGCTTGCCTCTGCCGCTTAGCATCCCACAGAGAAAGCTTGCCTTACGGATACCGCCTGCTGGAATTCTCCTTTTATGGGCATGCTAAAAATAGGGGCCTCAGGATCCAGGAAATGGTGCTGGCTCTCTCCCCAATATTTATTCTAGATTTGATAGCCGTCAAGAAACAATGCAACATATAAACCTCACTAATGCTTAGGCGCAGTGTGAAGACATAGACAGAGGAAGCATTTAAAGAGGCAGTAAGTGCAAGAGAAACCTGCTCTAATCCATTTTAGGTCATTCTTTTCTGCTTCCATTATATATGCTTCTTTTCTGTTTAAAGCACTCCTCACATTCTCCTATTTCATTTTCCATATAATCAGCTTACTTTGTTGTGACAGGCACTGCTAGCTGTGCTTGTGAAATCCTAGATGCTTATGAGGCAACTGTATACCTCATGGGCAAACTTTCCAATAAACTATGTTTCTTATGTTTCCAGAGCTAGATTCCCATTGTGGATATATCCACGTTAATAAGGATTTAATAACTAATATCCATCTTATTCATCACTGTTATTAGATCAGCACTATGGTAAGGAGAAGCTGGATAAATGTGGTCTGACTTTATTTCTCTCTCTTTTATCTCCAACTCATCAACTAACACAGAAGGTAAAAGCCTGATACAAGTCAAATAAATCAAGTAGGGCAAAATACTTCCAATGCTGTCCTCTCGAAACAAACATTTGCCAACAAGTGATTCAGACAAAATCTCTCTTCCAATGCCACCATACAGCCATGTTGACCTGCCATGGCATTGTTCTTTTCTGGGTTCAAAGTATCAAATGGCACATGCATTTAAAAAGGAAATATGTATTTATGTACATGCTGCTTCATGAGAAGTCCCACAATGGGGGAGCATCAAGTGTGCATGGGATTTTCTAGATATGTGACCATGAAGCTTCATGGTCATGGTCATATCTGGCCATGTTTGGATCTAAGAGGAACATGGAATTCAATCTTGATAACACAGAGACTGATGTGAAAGCCGTCATATCTGAAAAGTCCCACGCTGAAAAAATTAGACACACCAATAAAAAACAACAGCGTATTTTGACCTACTCTCTGTTGTAGGTGTTGAAGATGAGCTTTTCCTGTTTTTCTTTTCTGCTGATGGATCTGAAGGATCTATAAAAAGATGTACAATCAACGCATGTTAATATATCTGCCAGTGGAGGTGCAGCAGCTGTACAATTAATGTCCCCATTTATATGCAATCAGACTAAAGACTGGCTATTTGGCTAATTTGCTCAAAATTCGATCAAAAGCAAATAAGAAAAATCTCAAAAAGAAGTAGGAATATTTTTGAGACACTGACCATCCACTTGAACCATGCAGGAGCATTCGGCTTTTCCTTCGGCATTCTCCGCTTTGCACAAATAACGCCCCTCATCCTCAGGAAGGGCTTTGTCTATGGTAAGTGAACACTTGCCCCCTAATGTAAAAAACCAAACCAAAAAAAACCCAAATAAACATGATGCATGAGCACAGGTATAGATAATTTACCAATCTAGTAAATAAGTAATCTAGTAAGCTAATTTTCAGTTGAGTTGGATGGAAGGCCAAATATAAGTTTTATGGACTTTATCTTAGCTGGCAATAGTAGATGTCTACTAGAGTCTTCCTGGTAAGTTGATGCTCATTCAGACAAAACAAGCCTCTCAGTACAATAATAGACATAATATTTATACACAGAGTTGGTTAAAAAGAAAGGTCTATCCTAACTACTGGATGAAGCAACAATGCAGGATATCTTTAATCTCTTGGCGTGACCCAGACTTGGGGAATCCTGCACTGCTATTTCTGAACATTCGAACCGTGCCAGAGTGGCTGAGAACATTAGCCACTTTGTGTTTGTACAGAGGGACAGTCGTTTTTGAGCCCCCATATCAGATGGCTCAATAGGGATGGGCTAAAGGAGCTGAAATAGCAGCACTAACTTGGAGTCACCCGTGTGAAGCCCAATCCCTGATTTATGAGCAGAGTGATCTACAGCCTGTTAATAGTGGGGAGTATCTGAAAACACAGTTTAACCTTTACAAGGCTCTTTCAGTAACTCATCAGATCAGGAGCATAAAGCCAGAAGAACTTGTGTGTCTTCTGACATATGAGCTGTAGATGTAGAACCCCATATGGGCATTGTCGAAAGGAAAAAGCTGAAATAGTGAGCATAGGGAGCCTGATTTGAAATCGTTTTATTTGTTTCTCTCTTCTCGCCCAATAAACCAATGCTTCTAAATAACACAAATGCTATATAATTAATTACTATTGAATCAATAACAATAAGCACAGTATTTAGAAGTCATAATTCACTGCCACATACCTTCATTGGATAAGACAATAAACTTCGACGGCTTCACAACTTTCCCATCAAGTGTCCAAGTGATGACAGCCTGAGGGTCAGAGGTCACCGTGCACTCTAACCTCAGCCGCTCTCCATCAACAACAGTCAAATCACTCAGAGGCTGCGTGAACACAGGTGTTTTGCCCGTACTCTTCTTCTTTCCATCCTCTCCATCCACAGAATTGACCACGCTCTTCTCTTCTGCTGCACTCTCATCCACATCATTACCCTTCTTCTGACTGACGCTTCCATTTTTGTTCTTTGGTTCCACTATCATGCCATCAGTTTTCTTTTCTGTGCATGGAATGATCTCTTTTTTTGTAGTCCCTGTATCATTCTTTTTGTCAGTCTCTTCTTTTTCTACTAAATTGTTCTTTTTGTTATCTGTAGCTACATTCACACCGTTAATGCTTGTTTGTTTGTCCTTAGCGATTGCTGGTGTAGGAGCTGGGTCTTTTGTGCTAGGCTTCTCTGATTCTATGTTCTTCTTCTTACTGAGGACGGACCTGAAGTCTGCAGGTGCACTGCTGTTATCCGGCTCTGGTGGAGGTGGTTTGGGTGAGCCTCCTTCTTTTTTCCCCAACACTGACCTAAAGTCTACTTTGGCTGGGGTGTTTGTCTTGATCTCTGACCCCAGCTTAGGCCCCGCACGGGGCTTAAGGGCTGCCCTGAAGTCCATCTGTCCTCCTTAGCCACAATTCTTTGAAGCAAGATTACTTCTGGAAGTTTCTTGCTTTTTGGTGCTAGAGTTTCCGGAACGTCCACAGACGTATCCTCTTTTGCAATGGGTTCTGGGGAGATCCTGGTTATTAAAGAACTTTGTGGAGGTCCTGCTCCGTCCGTGGCTCCCTGCCGCTCTGTTCGAGCCACTGCTGGCTCAGATGCCCTGGAATAGAGTGAGGGAGGAGAGAGAGGACAAAAAGAGAGAGAATGATATTGAGCGAGGGGGATATACCGAGGGAGGGAGAGGGATGTTGGAGGGGGGAAAATGGATTGTTTGAAAGCTTAGTCTCCATTCTATAATAGGTTAATTGGAGATGGGGACATGTTTTTATGTCTGAATGGCATCAGTGGGGACCTCTGTTGCCATATTAGGAAAACACTTCCAGTGCAGAGGCACCCACGCAGAGGACAGCAATGGGAGATAAACAGCCCAAGGAAGAGCATAAGTTACTGACTCAGGATCAGCATCTCTGAGATGATGGGAAGTGATGTGGGTCAGGGGTATAGTTTCTTGGACTGACCAAAGATCAGAGGTGAACTTGGTTGGGGGGGGGGGTTTAAAGGTGGAGCCTGAGGAACTTCTAAGGCACCAGAAGAAATTGTGGGCGATGTTTACGAGAGAGATGAGAATCAACATAGTCCTTTAGCAGAAACTGAGATATGGACACTGATATGGACATTTTTGTGCAAGCCTGAGGACTGGGAACACAGCAGAAAAATGTTGAAGAAATGAGAAACAGAACAGGAGGAAAGTGAATGGAGACAGAGAGTTACTGAAACAACATATCATTGGCACTGGAGAGAAGCAGAGAGATAAGAAAGAGTGATTTGATTCCCTGCTCTCTCTAAACTTGGACAGAAACCAGAAGAGAAGTGTTCTGGATTTTCCACGGGTATTTGTTTGGATGTGCCTAACCTGTTGACCTCTCCATAAACGGGAGCCTTATTGGACTAGTCGGCGAGGCATTCCACCAATCAGAACTGCGTCACATGTCTCCCACAGTTTATGTTAAAATGTTGCATTGGCTGCCTTATACGGTCATAAACAGCTGTGTTACACTGCATGGTGTGTGTGTCTGAGTGAGTGTGTGTGTGTGTACTCAAAGAATGGTTAAGGGAGGACACGAAAAGATCATTTGCTAGAGTTAATATCTCGGGTCAGAAGTGTTATTACTTTGACAAACTGTTAGTAAATTTCCACTATTGCAGAAAAGAAAAGGAATGCCTCATTACTCACACGGCAAATGTCAGGGATTTAAAATCATCCAGCATTAGGTTAGAGCTCTCTTTTATAGCTGCAGATCGTTTTTATTATATACACTATAATCTCATCTCATTTCTTTTGTAGTCTGGTTAAAAGAATTACCCCAATTTAGAGAAGACCAGGGATGATTGTAACAGTTTTACTTTTTGTTTAGTTTCTCACAAATAATATCCCACATAGATAGACCAACCAAAATTAAAGAGCCTCTTAAAAAGCCAGTTATTTAAATAATCATCAAACACAAGGAGAACCCAGAACCCAGGTCAGTTTTAACATGCCCTACGGTGAAGTGTGACAATAGGAGGAGGAATACAGCAGTAAAAATGTAAAAAAGCAGAATGGCGTACAACATGACACTTAACATTTAAATTAGGAAACCATGCAAGCTAACCATGCAAATAGCTTTTTTGCTAAGAAGCATAATAAGGCCTGGCTGGTATAAACAGACTAGAAGGGCTAAGCCCTCCCTGTCTTTCAAGAAAAAATGAAAATAAAATAAGATTAAATCTTTACCATTCACCATACCATTATCCAGTACACCACTGTACTGGATAATTTAGTTCTTTTGTGGAACCAAGAACAATAGCACCATTATTGTTTATAAGTAAAAAAATCACAGGTACACTATATAGCCAAAAGTATGTGGACACTTGTACCTCACAGCCATATGTGGACCTTCCCGAAACTGTTACCACAAAGTTGGAAGCACACAAGTGTCTAGAATGTCTTTGTATGCTGTAGCTTTAAGATCTTCTATAACTGTAACTAAGGGATCCAAACATGGTCCAGCAGGACAATATACAAAATGAACTACGTAAACACATGGTTTGCCAAAGTTGCTGTGGAAGAACTCAAGTGGCCTGCACAGAGCCTTGACCTCAACTCCACTGAACACCCTTCGGATGAATTGGACCTCTGACTGTGCGCCAGGCCTTCTCACCTAACATCAGTACCCAACCGTACTAATGCTCTTGTGGCTGAATGGGTACAAATCCCCACAGCCATATTCCATCCGAACAATGGACTTTTCTCTCTGTTGCGGTCAGGGAAGCGCTTCCGCTCCCTAAAGGTCAATACAGAGAGGATGAGGAGGAGCTTCTTCCCGCAGGCCATTCGGGCCCTCAACCAGTACAACACCAAGGACTAAGAATCATTCATCTCCGTCCATATATCTCCTTCAAACACCCAACCTCCATCTATATCTACATACATTATGCTACTAATTTATTTTAGTATTACAATTTAGTATTTAGTATTGCATTTATTGCACATTGGACTGCTGTTGCCACCATCCACACACACACACACACACACACACACACACACACACACACATATATATATATATATATATATATATATATATATATACATATATATATATATATATATATATATATATTCTTATACACTTTTTTAAAAATATAAATCCCTTCATATATTTTTTTGTATATATTTTTCTTATATTTAATATTTTTCTTTATATACATTTTTGTTTGTATATATTTTTCTTTATATTTAATATTTTTCTAGATTTTCTTTTTATGTTGGAACAGTTGTACAAAGCATTTCACTGCAAGTCGTACTGTGTATGGTTATGCATGTGACAAATAAAATTTGAATTTGAATTTCCCAGTAGAGTGGAGGCTGTTATAGGAGCAAAGAAGGGGCCAACTCCAAATAAATGGCCATGGTTTGGAATGGGATTTTCAACAAGTACATAGGGCTGTGATGGTCAGGTGCCCACATACCTTTTGGACAAACAGTGTATGAAGTAGAGGCTGGGGCTGATTTCGTTCTAGCCCAGATTGTAAATTTATGAAGCCTATTCCTGACAGTCGTGTCAAGCAATTGTACAAAGTGACACGCCCCCTAGATTAATGTCCACTGGGGCTAATTTATTTAAGCCTGGTTTGCTGATACATCCAAACATTGTATGTCATCAACAGTGATTGAAAAAGTGCATGTGAAATACAGTATAATGATGCAGTATAATAAACATGTGGACTGCTTTCTTAAAAATGTATTTATTTTTTTAAATTCTTTTGCCTTTGGAGGAGAAGCTAGAAGCAATACATTTGTACAATCAAAGTGTCGGGAGAAACAACAGATCTGTAAGTCTTGTTTGCTGTGAACGAGCAAGCTGGCTAACGGAAAGGGTAGCCTTTCTGTTTACCATGTTTGCTATTTCAGAAAGACACTATATGATTACAGGCTTGAGAAACCTGATTAACACTTGTGTTCCAGTGTGTACAGTATGTTTAATAGTATGTTAATTATGCCTACGTCAAGGAGACTCTGTGATATATGTGCTGTAACAGAATTTGAAGCAAACCTGTTCACTGTTTGTGTAACATTTGTGATCATTAATGTTCCGTTTTAAACAAAGCTGGCCATGTTGTGTATTTTACAAGCTGATTTTCCTAATAGGTCCTGACACACAATATAAACCAATCCTTTTAAACAGTGACTATGTGTGATTGGTTTTGTGTTTCAGTTGCCATGTATGATGGACTGGCAGACACAAGCGCAGGTTCCACTTTTCAGTTTCAGCAAAAAAAAAAAAAAAGGAAGTAATTAAACAGGCAATTCTCAAAATGATAAACAGGAAAATTAACGGAAGGAAGGAATTCAAGGAAGGGAAACAACACAGGAATACAAATAGCTCTGTTACGCCACTATAAAAAGCACTGGCTGTCTGAAAGTCCAGTCTATTTAAAGGATGTGTGTGTAAATGGATCCAGTTTGCTTTCCTTTAACATTATGTACAAGTTAGAAAGGATTTATAGGTTAGAAAGGACTATTTATTATCTACAATTCAGATGTTGTGATATTTTGGCTACTATTTCATATTATATTACTGATTCATTTTATAGATGCTCCATTCATCATCTCCAAGTCTCCTCAATCAAATTTATGGCATTGCCAGCATATACAAAATGCCTGAGTTCATTAGCCAGCTGTTTGCTGTTAGTTACAATAAATTATCATGCAGGTATAAAAGCATGGCCTCAATTACTCAGGCGCTACACTACTTAAAGCTCCCATCCAAAAATTTTCCATTGTTAAAATTTCTCACAGTTAGTCTCCTTTCAGGAGACTATATTGGTGCCGTAGTGCAGAACATTAACCAGACATAAGGGAGTAAACAGACAGTGTGTGTCTCATTTTTCTCTGTCAGACAATACACCTTTTCCTCCACTTTTATGCAGAGCCACTCTACTGTTTGCATCCCTCTTGGCTGGTGATCTAAGCACACACGAGGGCACTTTTTTCCCATGCAGTGTTCAATATATTACACTGTTTTAAACAGACTCATACTTTGTCTCAAATAAAGGCAAAGCTTAGGAAAGGATGGCATGTTAGCTGTGACAAGGTCCATGCCTCTTCATCTCATGGACCTCCTTGACAACTTATAAGAACAGCCTTATTAAACTATTGCTTGGATTGCTTTCAGTCTGAGGAGGCACATGGGCCTGTAAGACAAAGTCCTCTATATTAAATTTGTTCTTTCCTGTTGAAGCATAATACTTTTGAGAAATGTGACTTCACTGCCATTCCAGATAGTATTTGCATAATGTTTCCCACTTTTCATCAGAACTTTATTAAAGTTCATTAAAGGTGACTGATAACTGAGTACATGTCATTCTCAGACAGCTCCCTGGACAAGTACAAGTAGAGAAAATGAAAAACAACTAAAAAAAACTGACAGGAATGTTCCAGATGAGGGAGCAAGCAGTTAATAAGCAGTTAATGTGATTAGAGTAGCCTGCAGGAATGATTACTAGCACTGTGTGTGTTTGTGAAAGTGTGTTTGTATATGAGTATGTTTGTTCTGGAAACTGTGACTGTTTCTGATTCTATTTCAAGATGTTCCCCACTGACTAAAAATCAAATTAGCTAATATTTGACTAATGCTTGTATTCTTTTGCTTCACTTGTAAGTTTGCATTGAAACACCTGCCAAAAAAAGGAAATTGTAAATGTATTAACACTTTGATCCCTCTCACCATTAATGATCTGGTCTTCACTTTGGATCTAGCACTGTAATCATAGTCCAGGTATGAAACATTAAAGATTAGTGTTTAAAAATCCTGACCCTAACAGTATAAAGCCAAATAGGTTGCTAACATTCATAACGAAAAGCATTATCTAAGCTCATCAACTGAGAGCATGAAAGCTAGAGAATGAAGTGTGTTTCTTTTAAAATGGAGCATCTGTATACATATCCACCATACCACAGAGTTCAGCATTAACTCAAGTGTTAACCAAGAAGCATAGACCTTGGCAAACCCTACAAACTCTGTAAGCAGTACAATTTAATTTAACAAAACAGCCACCACCATAGTGTGAATATCACCGAGAAACCTTCTTCTGTGCATGCATATGCATGCCAAGACCATTGAGAAAGTCACAAAGTCACCATATGACATAGTATTTGTTATAAATACCATTATATAATGGCCATTGTTTCCCTTGAACCTTTTTGTTGAGTTTTCACTAGTAGGTTGCTGGTTCTGAACGACCGTGGCAGTTATCTAGTGTTCACAGGACCCACTTACATATGTTACTGTTTCTGTACAATTTTCTTGACATGTTCTCGGTTTCATCTGACTGCTGAAGCCACGGTCTGCATAGAGCTTACAAAGCATGTACAGGATCTCATTGTCAAAAGGCATCAATCAGGAGAGGGGTACAAATAAATTTCCAAAACATCAGCTGTACTGTGGAACACCATGAAGGCCATTGCAAGTGACATTGCCAAGAACAAGATATCTCACCAAAACTGACAAAAGGATTGACAAAAGAAAACTTATCAGGGAGGCTGCCAAGAAACCTACATTAAAGGAGCTGCAGGAATATCTGGCAATTACTGGTCACTCGCTGCATGTGACAACAATATCTCATATTCTTCACATGCCTCGGCTATGGAGTAGGATGGCTAGATGGAAGCCTTTTCTCACAAAAAAACATCTAAGCCTACTAAATCACCGGAACCATGTGGCAAAGTGTGTTATTGTCTGATGAGACCAAGGTAGAACGTGTTGGCCATAATGCCAAAAGATATGTTTAGTTCAAAAACAAGAGAGCCAAAGAACACCATACCCATGGTGAAGCATGGTGGCGGCAGCATCATGCTATAGGGCTGCTTCTCACATGCTGGTTGCTATATCACATTAAAGGTGAAAAGAGATTTGACAGGATGTATCTTGGTTTCTAATTAGCACCATCTGGTTCATCCAGTACCATAGGGCATGTACCAGGGATAGCAAGGAATGCATAGCGGGTTGTCCCATCATAGACTACTGTAAGGACAATCGATTGCTTAGCAACAGATGGCCACCAGCACATGCAAGGTGAGTGTGTAGTTCTCCAAATCTTTTGCTGAAGTGATCATTAGCAAAGAGGCAGTTTGGCATCCTGCATATGCTCATAACATGCTCAGAACTTAGACATTGTCTGCACAAGTGTGAATCCTGCATCATGGATCATTAGTCACCCATAGCCAAAAATGTATAGTGGAACACAATTAACACAAACCCTCAAACACACTAGCAGAATATGGCCACAGCCCTGCAAGTCTTTGGATGATAGGGGATGTGGAGGCTGGTGAATGAACTGCCAAGAAGAAAAAAAATGCAACCTGGTGGAGAGGGGTTAGTGGAGGAGACTTGGTGAAGCTTGGGGAGGACTGAGCAGAAACATTGAGGGAGTGTAGAGGTCTAGCTGAGGTAGCAAGCTCAACAGTTGGCAGGAGTGACCACTTAACCACATTAGCCGTGCTTAGCTACAAGTCTGCTATTCAGGACACTTTGGGGTCTGCAGAACTGAGCCGAAGCATTAGGGAGACCCCACTTGGAGGAGATATGGTGGGAGTGGAGAGAAACCCAACTCCAGACACTGTACGTATGTTAGCAGAGTCCACCTTACTTTCCCAGCTCAGTGGTAGAGAGTGTGGTATAGCAAAGGAGGACCACTTCAACATGCTAGCAGGACATATTCACAGGCCTGATGGGATCTGGCATCTAGGAGGATTGAAATAGGACCTATTTTCAACTCAACTACCAAGACTGTAAACATAATGTTTAATTAATGTTGTAGTAGTATACAGTATATAGTTCAATACTAATGGAGCAAAATGGATCTAAAGGAGCAACATTAAACTGTATTTTCACAAAGTAAAGCATGTTATTAGGAGGAAATGCTATGTTAAATTCCTCCAAACCTCAGTACTGCTTGAAGGAGATGGGGGATAAAGATAAGGAGGGAATGCCCAAATATGTACCATAACTCATAGTGCATAACTTGTGTCTGGAGTGCAGCGAGGAAAATGAACAACTAGGTTCAAGATAGGAGTGTTTCTATCCTGGGAGAGACTAGTGTGGGGGAACAGTGTTTAGACAACATCATGTGTGGTCCATTCAGCGTTGACACCAGTACCATATATGTCCACAGACAGACCCGTACCTCCTGATCAATCAGGATTCTGCAGCCTGCTATGTGTAGAGTCAGCACTACCCATTTTTCCATCTGGAGATAGAGATGAAATATAATGTTCTAGCACATCAGAGGGTTTCTTGCTTGAGTGAAACAAACTCAGAAACCTAGAGTGGATCCAAAAATCACAAATTTGCAATTTTGAAACAAAATTAATCAGAAATGGATTGGTTATAGAATTGAATGTAATTAAAAAAAACAAAAAACTTTGTAATCTTCTTTCACACTGTTTTTGCTTTAGCATTGCATTTTTTGCCTCTTGATTTCTTTCTTTCTTTCTGAATTTGGCACATTTTCTGGGTGTGAGCAGGGACAGATTACTGACCAGGCATACTGAGCATGTGCCCAGCACCCGGGCCACTAGGGAGCCCTCGAAGAGCACAGATCTGAACAGATTGACTAGGCCTTTATGCTGTCACACACAACAAAATGCACAAATCATGAGCCAATAAATGTAAAGTACGGAAATCTGAAATAAAAATCAGAAAAATATTGGTGTATGGGTCTGAATTTGTAACCAATGAGCAGTCACTTAGGCCCTAACTGGCTTTAGTTGGAGCTGGATAAGAGAATGAAACAATTGCGTAACCATAAATCCACACTAAGTGTGTGATGAAAAGAAGGAACAAGAAGCCAGAGAACATTTGTTTTCCCTAATGGATTAAAAAAGAACGCTGAACTAAAATGGGTCAAAAAGACACAATATCCTGTCATGGCTAGCCACTGAGTCTGAACTTGTTAAAGAGCTTGAACTTTGATGAGATGGTGGATGGGTTTGCAAGGTGAAAAGCAAGAAAGAAGCCTTAGGTAAGACTGCTTTCTGTGTATCACAGAGACTGCATTCATAACAAATAGTTACGAATGATGTACTATTATTTGGAAGTAAATATTAGGAAGAAAATAACAGTAAAATAAGGGAACAAAAAAAATAGATACAAGGCTCTCTATTAGCTTAAGCTATTCCCTTGTGGTGTGGAAATATGTTGCTGTTCTTTTGATATTTGATGGTATTCACGATTAACAAAGTGTATTTTTGTGTTCTGTTCCCTGTTCTTTTGGAAACAGATATGCTTTATGAGAAGATATGCATGTTGGACATTTGGTGTTCTTTGGTCATTGTTTCATACATGAAGCCATGTTAAGCTTTTTTTCCCCCACATTAATTGTTCTATGTATTCCTCCACTTCACTTTCACGTACAATCAGATGAGGAACACTGTATATCGCATCCCATGCTGTGCTTCATTAAAGTCTGAAGAATACAATCTATGTATTTCAGATGGAAGAAAACACACTACATAACACTCAAAAGTTTGAATCCTAGATGGGTCCTTGACCCTATATTACCCTTGATCCTACATTACTTTTAACTTTTATTACACACTTTGAACTACCATGTGTATGAAAAATGATCTGTAAATAAAGTTGTAAAGTAATAAATAATAATAAAAAAATAATTAAAAAAAATAAAAAAATAAATAATAATAATAATAATTAATAATAATAATAATAATAATAATAATAATAATAATAATAATAATAATAGGGGGCACAGTGTCTTAGTGGTTAGCACTGTTGTCTCGCCCCTCTGGGGTTGGGGGTTCGAATCCTGCCTGCCCTGTGTGAGCAGAGTTTGCATGTACCCCCCTAATGCTTCAAGGGTTTCCTCCACGTACTCCAGTTTCCTCCACCAGTCCAAAGACATATGTTGTGGGCTGACTGGCATTTCCAAATTATTCGCAATGTGTAAATGGGTGTGTGAGTGTGTGCGATTGTGCCCTGCGATGGGCTCACACCCCATCCAGGGTGTCCCCCGCCTTGTGCCCAGAGTCCCCTGGGATAGGCTCCAGGCTCCCCTGCAACCCTGTGTAGGATATGCGGTACAGAAAATGGATGGATGGATAACAATGATAGTTGTTGCTGTTAAATCTGCACTGAGAGCATTAATGTACAGTCACTACTACTGATGCTGGTGTCAGTCTATCTGCACACACTCTTTGCTACAGTTGCACTCTCCAACACAGTATTAATGCACATTTATTTGCTCTGTTCCACTTACAATCTTTGATGATCTTGTTGTACCAATTCGTGTTGCTTAAAACACTTGTAGTGTCTCTACTGTCGTGCACTCTAATGTTGTCTTGTCCTGCACTTTACTGTTCAGTGTATAGTTTATTGTTGATGGTTGAATTGTACCGAGCTAAAACATGACCAACAGTGTCAAATATCACCACAAGAGGGCGACGTCGAGATGTAAAGTCACGGTGGGAGGAGTTAACTGAGCTACTGTTATGATTGGTGTAGAAGGTCACAGTGGGCGGAGAAAATGGGCGTGCCTCTAACTACTGTAGCATCCAAACTTCCGCATTTTTGGATTTACTGGACTGAATGAAATAAGGGATTCTGTCCTGTGTTTACAAAACCTTAATTTATGACTGTTTAAAAAAAAAAACAACAACAAAATATTGAATACGTTACATCTTGCCTGCGAAGTACAGATTAAAAAAATACTCGAGACAAGGAATATATTCTAAATTATCGTCGCATCTTTTGAGTTGATCTCTGACATTGTCTTTAATTTGAAGATGTTAAAGGCAGTCATTCTGATCGGCGGTCCTCAGAAAGGTGAGACATGTTTGATAGAAATGGATGACATGTTGCACGTGTCGTGGGAGGAAATGTAAAACGGACATTAAATCTTTTTAGTGTTTACGATGACGTGGCGCTGAGAACCTGAGTGACAGGTGACGACACGATCTGTAAACAACACTGCAGCCTTAAATAATAGGACACACTGTAGACTCTCAAACTCTTAAAAAGCCTAAAGAATATGATGCTTTAGCCGGATAGATCAGTCAAGGGCTCTGTCCCAAACCGCACTTCATTAGCATAAAGAATGCATATTTAATGGTATCCATGACAACCTGTCTTTTACGTTAAGTATGAAGTTTTATATACTGGAAAGTTTATGAAAAATAATATTTGAAACAAGCTTATATGATTATTAATGCGAGTGTTTGTATTAGGAATTAAAATGATGTATTTTTGATAAATTACCATTTATCAATTATCATCTGTCACCCTAAATTTAAAGCAGGAAAACTGAGGTAATTAGCATACTTGCTAACAGGTCTGAGTGAAAGCACAGAATTTCAGTATGTTTTCTGAGAAACAACCATTCCAACGCTAAATTTAAAGGAAAAGTCCACACTGAAACACATTAACAATATTTATATTCAAATATTTGTGATGAACTTAGTGATACAGGTGTTAATTTGTTGGTTTCTGCTGTATTTTCGTTATTCTTCTGACAAGATAGCAGTTATCTGCTGTACTGACGTCACAGGGGGACATTAGCCTAGTAATGGGGGTGAGCGATATGACAAAAATATCATATTTATCACATTTATCAGTTGAAGACATTTTTATGAAATATGGTCATGTATCATGATATTTAGGTTTGGTAAGAAAGACAGCAAAACAGAAGCGTTTCATTAAAAAAAATACAATATCTACAAAAATGTTGCTGTTCCTGTTAGGGGTCGCCAGCAGATCATTGGCCCCCATGTTTGCTTTGGCACACGTTTTATGCCAGATGTCCTTCCTGATGCAGCCTTCCCAGTTTTTTAATCCGGACTTGGGACTGGCACTGAGAGTGCACTCCCAATGCCTGGGTTGGTTCCCTGGCCAAGAATCCAACCCAGGCCATGGCAGTGAGAACACAACATCCTAAGCCACTAGACCACCAGGGATCTGGAAAGTCAAAGTTTAAAAAATTCTAATACTTTTAATAAATTCTTTAAAAAATATATATAAAAAAAAAATACATTTTACAATCATACTGTACAAAAAATTTACAATTTTTAGGGTTCGGTACAAAATGCTGCTTCCAATCAGAGTGTCATTGCTATTAAAAAAGTTTGAAAATATGACATCACGATACCTACCATATCTCCGAAAAGTATATCGTGACATAATTTATCACGATATTGATATGACCTCATCATATTGTCTGCTTACTAGCGCACTGTTACAGTGGAGGTGAATAAGAGAAAAATTTCACCGATCTTCAACAAACATAGTGAATACCAGTCAGGTGGAGGTGTTACCTCCTTAAAACAAAAGAGCAAGAGCTTCTTTTTCTTTCTCAATATTATTCTCCAGTGATGCTCATATTTATGAGAAATCCAACATGATAGTAGTAGAAATATTGGACTCAACGTTCCAGAATTCTCGGCTAGTTAGCGATATACAAGATGATAAGCAGGATGGCATTGACTGTGGTATTAGCATGAAACTTAAAGCTTTGGAAACTGATCTGAGCAGATTGTACAGATGAGGAGCTGAGAGAGCTTGACAGACTAAAGGACTAAAGTGCTGCTGCATCACTGTCTTTAAGTAGAGATGAAGCGAGGGCTAAATCCCAGTGGCGCCACTATGAGTGGGTAGTTGAATGGCATTCTGGGTGTAGGAAACCATTAACTAAAGTGAAAATAGTCCAGCATGTCGATGAAAGAAGTTAAAACTAAAAAATTCAACTCGTAATTTCGTTACAAAATAGATCTTGGACATCACTGATGATCACGTGTGAATTATAAAGATAAATATGCAAGTTATTCAAAGTGGATTTTTCCTTTAATGACATTAAAACAGAGACATTTATTTATAGCATTTTATTTAATGGTGCGCATCTTAAATATCATTACAGGTTTTGAGATTGAAAGATATTTAGCTTATAAGTAAAATATTCTGTAACCTTGAAATCCTTAGTGGTATGGCCATGCACATTATTTAAGTGTGAATTTGTGCCTATTTCCAGGAACGCGGTTCCGGCCTCTGTCGTTTGAGGTGCCCAAACCTCTCTTCCCTGTGGCTGGTGTGCCCATGCTCCAACACCACATTGAAGCCTGTGCCAAGGTAAGAAAATGTTCAGTACGCCTCTGAAATACAATAACGACAAAGTATTATCACAGCCTTTGAGAAAAGCAGCATATTAACTCCTTATAATCCAACCTTGTTGTTCAGATATTCATCTTAAAGCATATTATACACTAACTATGAACTATTGAGTAACTACAATGAAACTGTATGTAGTTATGAGAGTGAGGAATGGAAGTGTGGACACACTGCCAGCTTCAGGAATTTGAAATTCTCACTGATGTTGAAGAAAGAATATGCAAAATTGAAATGAGATAATTACGACGAGGTTGTTTGCTCTTTCTCAACAGGTGCCTAATATGAAGGAAATCATCCTGATTGGGTTTTACCAGCCTAATGAGGAGCTGAACCGCTTCATAGCTTCTGCCCAGCAAGAGTTTAAATTCTCAGTAAGGTAGGAGTATGGAATAAAACTGTTAATTTATATGTAAGGAAAATAATATGACAGACATTTTTTTATAGGAAAATAATCATCAACATGATGTGGCCCAAAGCAAAGCAGAGTTACTGTTACCACTCTGAAATTTATTAATTTATAATAACAGCATGTACCAATGTGTTTTATTCATCTTTTATCACAGCGATTTGCCAACAGTTAAAATGTTTTAATTTATTAATGAATAATATGTTGTACTTTTAACTGTTTCTAATTACATTCAATGTTGTGGAATGTCTTTGCAGGGGGTTTATGGGAGATTGGAAAAAAAAATATATAATAAAAACAATGATACACACACAAAACACACACACGCTATATATGTGTGTGTGTGTGTGTGTGTGTGTGAGTGTATATATATATATATATATATATATATATATATATATATATATATATATATATATATATACATAGTGTATGTATATATGATGAATATGTGATGAAAATAATAATAATAATAATAATGATTACATATTTCAAAGGAAGGCACATTTATTACAAAACCTTCACTTCACATTAACCAATTTTAAATCTTAAGGGGTACTTAAGTCAAATTATTTATGCTGATGGGGTACAAAAAGGTTGGGAACTACCCTGACTTACATTATAGCAGCTATAAACAGTCGTTCCCTCACCAGCTCCTCTTGGCAAGTAGATTCTATTTAGCTATTTTTATAAATGAGGGAGCATCCAAACATCCCTCCTTTCACCTTCTTCTGGTAATATGTTTAGATACCTGCAGGAGTTTGCAGCACTGGGAACAGGTGGTGGCATTTACCATTTCCGAGACCAGATCCTGTCTGGAGGACCTTCTGCGTTCTTCCTTATGAATGCTGACGTTTGCTCTGAGTTCCCCCTGCAGGACATGCTCCACTTCCACCACCAGCGTGGAAACTCTCACTGTGGAATTATTCTAGGCACTACGGTAAACTTGACTTCTAGAAGTCATTGAATTATTACAGAGGTAGAAATAGTGAGGCTTTGCTGAGGTTATCTGTGTAGGAGTCATGACATTTTTTGTTGTCCATTTCACCAGGCTAACAGGAAACAGTCTTTGAACTATGGGTGCATTGTGGAGAATCAGGAAACAAATGAGGTATAAAATAATACTGAGAGATATAATCACAAATTCAGATTATTGAGTTAGAGGTTACAAATCGTTCTTCTTCTTGTTCTTCTTGTGCAGGTGCTTCATTTTGTGGAGAAACCCAGTACTTTTGTAAGTGAAATTATCAACTGTGGGATCTACTTATTCACCCCCGAGATTTTTGCCCACATTGGGACAGTGTTTAAGAGAAATCAAGAAGACAGGCTGCTGTAAGTATCATTTAAAGCTGAGGTTCATAAAAAAATGTAATATGAGATCATTACAGATAAAAATATACAAATGAAAAGAATTCCACAGAGATTTGTTTTTCTTATTTAAGCTCAGTATTTAGGTGTAGACTGATACACTGATATTTTGGCTATTAGCAATGAAGCTTTTAAATTTCTGAACTTTCCACCAGCAGAACATATTAGATTCAGATTGACATTATTTATAGGCTACTTGTTTTTGAGTTATTAAGATTTAGTTGAAACTCTTTTAAATTGAAGTGACCAGTCATAGTAAATACAACAGCTTTGATAGTGGTGAATTGTGATTTCTACCACCTCTAATAAAATAAAAATTGACTTAATGAACCTTAAATCATTCCATGAGAAGTGCCAGTATTATTTATTTTCTATTTTTCTCTGTAAAGCTGCTTTGTGACAATGTCCATCGTTAAAAGCACTATACAAAGAAAATTGAATTGAAATTATATTGAATTGAATATTACTTTTAGCAGTGTTGGTGAATTATGATCCTAAAATAGACTTTAAAGTGATTTGATGCGTTTCGACAGAGAGGAGCCTCCATGTGGCAGGCAGTTGCGAGAACTGATCCGCTTGGAGCAGGACATCTTTACAATGCTGGCTGCACGGAAACAACTGTACGTCTACAAAACGCAGCACTTCTGGAGCCAGATTAAATCAGCAGGGTATTCACATAATTACACTCTCCTTCTGTCTATTCCTTCATCTCAAACTGGATCATTTCAATCACTTCATGTGACCAGTGCCTAATTTGATTGACAGCTCAGCAATATATGCCAGTCGTTTGTACCTGAACCAGTATAATGAGACACATCCAGAAAGACTGGCCAGAAACCAAGAAGGAGGCCCTAATATAATAGGTATTATTATTATTATTATTATTATTATTATTATTATCATTGTACATCAGTATAAACCTGTGTAGATTGTGTTTACTGAATATGAATAATACTTTCCACCTACAGGGAATGTATACATCCATCAGACAGCTAATATTGACTCCACAGCTGTTGTAAGTATATTACAACAATCTTCAAGCATCAGATTGAAGAGTGTCAAAGGAGTATTATGTTATTGTATAACTGTTTTTAATACCTCTTCAGCTGGGTCCTAACGTCTCGATAGGGAAAGGTGTAATAATCGGCGCAGGAGTTCGAGTGAGAGAATCGATCGTCTTACATGGCGCTACACTGCAGGTACAGAAGCCTAGAATCCCTTAGCTGCACAGTATACATACTCAATTTGATTTGTTTGATTAGTTTTGTGTTGTCCTGCTGTTCTGTTTCGCTAGCACATTTCCACAGCTTTTGCATTATTACAGTTCCCAAAAGAAACGAGTGAGGCAATCTGGACGTGTTGTGGAAGCTGAAATGGGACAAACATGCAGGCTGAATAGGATCTGCATAAATGATTTGTCTTGGTCTCTTGTTTCAGGATCACTGCTGTGTGCTTAACAGCATCGTAGGCTGGGACAGTACAATCGGAAAGTGGGCGAGAGTGGAGGGGACGCCAAGCGACCCCAACCCCAATGACCCCTACGCTAAAATTGACAGCGAGACTCTGTTCAGAGATGGAGGCTTGACTCCATCTATTACAATACTGGGTAAGCAGCACTTTTCTTCCTCTTATCAGATAAGCATGCAGGTTTTCAGGTTTTTGGCTTAAAATGAGATGGGAACAGCTGGTTTGTTGCTGCAGTAATGCACAGGTGGCTACCTCATAAAGGTGGATGAGAAAGTGCCAAGATTGCTCAAAGATGTCATCAGGGCTGCTATAAGCAGTCTAAAATATAACATTTAATGTTATAGTTTTATTTTGGGTTACTGTATAATTCTGTATGCTTTTTCTTTTTTAACACATTTTTTGGAACTGGGTTATAAAGGACAAACATGAGGTTATGGAGAGATACTGGTAGAGACATCAGTTCAGTACATGTATAAGCGCGTATAAGCTTGTGCTTATATTCCTGAACATAAACATACATACACATATTCATATGTACAGAGTGTTCAACATTTAGTATATGCATAAGGACCACCTCCTTCAATATTTTATGTCTTTCTCTTTCTTAATGAAAACGTCATAATTTCCATTTGATACAACAATCGCTACGAACAGGTCTATGGCGGGAAAATTCTGTTGAGAATTCTACATGTTTCATAAGAGGAATAAAACACAACAGGGCATACTGTTATAGGAAAATAATCAACATTATTATTTTCCAATAACAGCATGACCTGTAGTGTTTTATTCCTCTTATACCACAACAATGTTCCAACACTGATATTTTTTTACATTTCTTTGTAAGAACATTGTATTTTTTTTATCTGTTTATTACATTTAATTTTGAGAAACTTAGTTCCTCTTATCACTTACTTCATAATCACCTTGTTGTGATATCTATCACTCCATCCTGAAGACTTTCCTGTGTCAGAAAGTGTAAAGTTACAGCTTTAGCGTTGACTGTTATAAAGCTCTGACACTGGAGACTCCTTCCAAAAATGCAAAAATAAATTTCACAGAAAAATGATCAACATTGAAACCATTACACACATAATTAATCTGTTAATCTACAAGTGCCTGCGAATGAGTTGTTACTGAAGAAACAATGCCATATTAGAGCAGGCGTATAAACATAAACCTGTGATTTGACTTGCAGCTGAAACTACTGTCAGAGCTGCTGTTTTAATGTGGTGTAATTAAAAGTTCTTTATCACCTCCTCTATTATTCTAAAATGTAGATCATCTTAAAATATAAGAAAAAACTAAGACTTAGAAAATAATTGTATAATAATGGAAGTGTTTCCAGTAGATGGAGCTGTTGCTTTCAGGCAGTCAGCATCCAGCCAGGTGTGCCAGTGCAGACGTAGCTGTGTGCTGGTCAGAAAGAAAACCGATACAGAAGCAGGCCAGGCGAGCATTTCGGCAGCAATCTGCATTTATATGACATTAATTTAAACCTCTGATGTAGTGTTTTCTATTTTTCCTCAGGGTGCAATGTAAATATTCCATCAGAAGTCATCATTCGAAACTCGATCGTACTCCCTCACAAGGATCTAAACAGGAGCTTCAAGAACCAGATCATCCTCTAGAGAACCCTCATGTCTATAGAAAAGACATAAACAGTCACAATGAAACAATTTAGTGATTGCACAAAATATTTTTTATAGCATATACAGTATTTGGTATACTTTTTGGTATAGGTTTACTGCTCTTTAGGTGTAGGATTTTATCATTTTTCTTTTCTTTTTTTTTTTTTTTTAGTATTACAATCTAATGGTATAAAGCACATATTAAGGTCTATCTGGTGAATGATTGTAAGTAATGATAAATTCCCTGTTCCTAACAAAAGCCTGTGAGTAATTTTCAGTATGGTTTGTCAGATATTTATCAGTCTTCAAATCAACACCATGAACAGGCAGAGCACTAGGCACTTACGAAAGGTGTTGCTGAAGCATTCTCGTATGCATGTTTACATGAACTGAAATGGCTTTTGTTAAGACTCATGCACTGTGTTCCCATACTGATTTTTATTTATTTTTTTTTTAACATTAATCTGAAGATTTGTAAGGTGAGCAAAGTGCGGATGTGTTAAAAACAGCATTAGCACTTAGCATGGGTTTGGACTGAAGTATTCTCAATGTATAGGGTGATTTCCTGACAGTTTGTGGAATGATAATTTATGCCTAACGTTAACTTTACCAATCAGTACGGAGTGAATCCACAGCGGTATGACAAACAGATTGTCGAGCCTGATGTTTTTCGTTTTCCTACTTTTTAATGATCAAATAATACATATCGGAGCCGAATGCACCGCTGCTTCTTCATGTTGCTGGTTTGTTCAAAGTTTACATTATCCAAGTTCTGTCACAGATTGAAGATGGCAGAGCCATATGGGTGAACAGATTTTAAAGACAGTTTCAGAGCAGCAGTCAACAGTGTTGACGTCTCTGGTTAAGAGTTGGCCTGCTGTTTTGGCTGAATGAACAAAAAAAAAAGCACATATGGAAATGTTTCAGAATAAGCTTGAAAAGGTATTTTTCCCATATAGTCTTAGACCTTAGATCAGAACGAGTTGCCTGTTATTGCTAATTGATCCTTCCTTTGGTCTAGCTGAGGGCCGTTACACCAACCTGAACTCTGCCAACTTCGTTTTCTTTGGGTTTAATACAATCCAATTATCATGTAAAGCCTGAAGCTCACCAACCTGAAACATTGTGTATCTAAATCAGAAAGACAGAGAGTGTGTGTATATATGTGTGTGAATGTGTGTGTAAGAGAGAGAGAGACAGAGAACACTGCCTAAGACATTAACTTCTCGAATCCATTTGTGTGGGTGGAAGAATGAAGAAGAAACTCCACAAAGTTTAGTGAAGAAGAGGAGATTAAGTGGATTTCTTCCGCCTTGATGCGTCAAAGCGACAGCCGCATCTAGAGCTCTGTACACTTTGCACCACAGGCTAAATAACACACAGCACTGCTTTCAAAAGTCACCTCATTAGCAAAAATCCTGTGATGCAACTGACTTTACTTTTGCATGCTCTTTATACATATTAGTTGAAGCACTTATTCCTGATGTACAGAGCATTCTTGATTCATTCAGCAGATAGCATAGATTTTTAGCAACCACCTAGTGGACGTTTATTGATTTGTAAAACCAATTACGATACTGTTTGCTCCTTTTCCCAAATACTAAAGTTCGCTTGTGATTAGAGTGCTGAAAAAAATATATATTGAGTAAAAAAAATTTAATTAAATCTCTTTGGTAAAATGAGTTTACAGCATGAAAGAAATTAATTAATTAACCTGAATAAACACTATGCTGTTACCTTTTGTATAAATCTAAATATAGCCAGTGAAGACTGGCTAAAATTTAATATCTATCAGTAACTTGACAACAGAACTATTAGAGTTTAGCAATGCATTATATCACAAGAGCTTATTTATGAATATGAATGATGCGTGGTAACCTGTTACACACAAAACTTTAAAGGCAGATAAGCAGCTGCAAAATTGCAACATTTCTAAATTTTTTAAACGTGTTTCAAGTCCAAAATGCTCTGCTGGGTTCATGCCCTGTCTCATCAATGCCTGATCTTCTTCCAATCTTCAACTGTCCAGTTTGGATGAGCCTGTGCCCACTGTAGCCTCAGATTCCTGTTCTCGGCTGACCGGTGTGCAACCTGCTGTGGTCTTCTGCTGTTGTAGCTCATCTGCCTCAAGGTTTGACATGTTGTGCTTTCTGAGATGCTTCTCTGCTCACCATGAGTGCTTATTTGGCCTTTCTCTCAGCTTGAACCAGTCTGGCCATCATCATCTCATCGACATGGCATTTCCACCCATAGAACTATTGCTCACAGGATTTTTTTGGCAGCATTATTTGTGAACTGCAGCAACTGTTTTGTGTGAAAATCCCTGGAGAGTACTTTCTAAAATACTTGAATCAGCACATCCGCACCAACAACCATGCCACGGTCAACGTCACTGTGATCAAATTTTTCCTCATTCTGATGTTTGATGTGAACATTAACTGAAGCTGTTGACCTGTACCTGCGTGGTTGTATGCATTGCCACATGATTAGCGTATTAGATAATTGCACGAATGAGCAAGTCTAGAGTGTTCCTAATAAAGTGGCCTGTGAGTGTATTATAAGATAAACATTTACTTAAGCGCTAAATTGTACAGCTAAATAAGGTCTCCTCTAAGCAAAATAGGCATACCAAAATCATCTCCTGTAGTAGACCAAAAAAAAGGAAAATGAAACGTTTGAAAATAGATTAATATTCTTGTTATTGAAAGCAGTTATGGTCAAAATGAGGAGAGTGCACACAGACAAGAAAAAAGATGGGAGAGCTTGATGTGGCATTTAACAATACAGAATTGTGAATCTCTAACACAACGATAGTTAAAGCAGGATGCATCCTACTTATATTAAGACAGGCAGTCTAAGAGTCGCTCAGAGCAGGAGATTGGATATTACAATTTGAGGTTTCTCTCTTAATCCCGCTGAGTACCTCCTAAACAGGAAATAATGCATTCTTAGCAGGCAGATAATATGTCATTCTGTGAGATGAAAACCTCCCACTCACTCTCTGTAAACATGGTTGCTATTCACCGTGTAGATTGGAGCCGAAGAGGGTTTAATGGCCCCTTTGTGCAAGGCCTCTCAGCAAGTTTGCCTTCCTTAGACACCATTCACAATCCCAGTGTGAAAAAAATGAAATGATGTAGACAGTGCCTTTTGAATTAGTTATAAAAAAAAATACATACAATTCTGTTGGTGGCTGCGCTGTGTGTGTGTGTGTGTGTGTGTGTGTGTGTGTGTACATACAAGAGAGGGAGAAATAGATGAATACATAATGGCTCAGCCAAGAGACCATTTGCATTCTTTTGCAAAAAAACTGAGAAGAGGCAAAAAAAAAAAAAAAAAATGAAGTCAACCCACACATTTCAAACGTGATTAATTAAATCCAGGTTGGTTTTGATGTTAATAATTGAGCAAAAACCTTATGAAGTTGGTTTTTATTGTTATTTTTTTTGGAAACATCAGAAAAACCAAATCATTGTTACCAGTTCATAAGCATGCTTACTCAAATGAAATCTGAAAGAAATTTTACATCTTAAAAAATGGGCAAATGCATGATAAGCAAATGCATATCTTTTTTTTTTTTTTTTTTTTTTTTGATAATACGGCTTTGGTTATCTAACATATTACACTTTTGAATTTTTTTGCCACTTAGATGGGAACTTGTTCGTTGTCAGTAACTGGATTTCATCTGTTGAGAGTTTTCTCTAAACGCATTGACTGTGCTGTGGATCAAAATGTTTAGTAATTACATGTTACACAGATTCATATATAACATATAATATATTTTCATGTTTACATTTGTTTCAATGTCCAAGCAACTGTGCATCCCAGCCAGTGTCTATTCCTGCCTTGTGCCTAGTGTTTCAGGGATAGACTCCAGATCCACTGCCAGCCTGACAAGGATAAAGTGCTTATTAAAAACAAATGAATGAATGTTAGGTGTATGCTTGACATTTATGTCAAGCATACACCTAATGCTTACAGTATGCTTACAGTACAGTATGCATACACCTTATGCTTACAGTAAATGTACAACACAAGACTGGTCTTAAAAAAATCATAATAAAATTCCTCAGGGTGGTGGAAAGCTAATGTTGTGACTAATGTCAGATAACATTGGTGGTAAACGACATTATTTAGCTAAATAATGAATAAACTTTCCAGTTTAGCTTGCAGACATTATAACAATGTTTGTACAATGTGTATGTCTGTGTGTGGTTGACACAGACACAAGTGATTTTAATATTAATACACTGTTAAATGTTTATAAATGAAATGGTTTTGAATGTTAAGGTGTCTTGTTGAAGAATAGTTTAGACCAGTTTACCTCTCTGTATGTGTGATCTTAGGTATGACATAAAAAATACTGAAAAGCATATGTGATTATAATGTGGTTTTAATAGACTTTAATATGTCTTTCTGGACTGAAATATACTACAAGATCTCATCTGATAGTCACTATGAGAATTATGAGTGATTTCTTAATGAGAAGCAGTCAGATAGAACTTTATAAAACCATAACTGTATTAAAGTTTACAGAATAACAGTTATATGTGAGGTGATCTGGGAAAACTTGCTAGATGTTGTTGTGGCTAAGCTCTGTAATACAGCCAAAAAGTATTTTTTTAAAACCAAAATTACATGAAATGCTTTCATTTAAGTTGTGATTTTCTCTCTTTTCACTTTTGGGGGTAACCAGGCTTTCAAATGCTAGAGCTTTACTTCGGATTGAGATACGTGCAAATGAGAAACATTCAGGAGAGACTGTAGTTTTCAGAACTACTGTATATATAGCAGAAAATGTTCACTGTAATG
Source organism: Pangasianodon hypophthalmus (assembly GCF_027358585.1). Lineage (NCBI taxonomy): Eukaryota > Metazoa > Chordata > Actinopteri > Siluriformes > Pangasiidae > Pangasianodon > Pangasianodon hypophthalmus. The sequence continues at coordinate 27,683,863 of NC_069711.1, read as the reverse complement.
GTAATGTTTTTTCACTGAATTCCATCATAGTGCTTTTACTTGAGTTTTTTTTTTTTAATAGTAATATTCAACTTTGTTACATTTATTTTGATCACTGTTACAGAGTTAAAAACCTAATGCATTTAATCCTGGAAGACTGTAACCCAACTGAAAACCAGTATGTGCAAATTTTAAATGAGTGATTTTCGAGACCCAATCAAAATAAAGCAGGATTGTTTCATGATGAAGGGCTACACTTCAGATGCCAAATATCTGAGACAATATCTGAGACAATAGAAATAGATGAGAGTCCCTGGCAAATTTTTAATCAGCTATTTTCACTTAATGCTTTGAAGGAAACTATGTGATATTGATGTGGGCAAATTATGCAAGCCAAAATCCATGGAGAAATCAGTATTTCACAGATCGATATCCAACCTGCAGAAATGTGCAGGTAAACCATTAGCTAGCTGAGGGACCTGGGGCATCTTTGCTAGATAGCTAACCATATAGCTAGAAACATGTACTGTATGAATTAACATATGCTATCTAGCTAATGAACCTAACAAGCTACTGAAACCCCAACAGCATTTGGCTAGCTAGCTAACCTTTCTGAATATACTGCTGATAATCGAGGTGGTGTTCACTTCAGCATAGCTCACTTGGTTAACATATTTGTTCAAAAAGCTTTCCTCAGATATAGAACATTTTCAGATTAGTGATCTGAAAGGGAGCAATAGTATTTGGCGTTTGGACGAAATTCATAAATGAACCATTTGAAAGTCGTGATATCAAGATAACACTGGTTTTAATGACAAGAAACATGAAAGTACCACCTGTTCCATTGGTATTCAGTGGAGCTGATGCAGCTGTGTGTTGGATATACTTTAGCATTTTGTCAGCATTAACATTCTATCAGCAACATAGTTCAGTTGTGAGGGATCAGCACTCCTCGCTCTTCTTTTACCCTTATGCGAACTACACTGATCTAAAGAATTTGAGCCCATTAAGAGAAGTGATCCTCATTTAGATTCTGTGTTGTTTTGATGAGCTAGCTCTTTCGTATGTACTATCAGATGCAATTCCACATCATGTCCACATCAGTCCTATAGTCTTAGGGTTTCTGAATAATGGAGGAGAATCTCTCTTCATCAGGATATTTATAATTGTGTTCTCTTTGATTTGAGATTAGAAGCTGTCAGACTAGATGAACCCAACTCTTTGGTGAAAACTTAGCTTAGCGCTTAGCCCACCCTTGCTGTGCTAGCACCTGTCAGGCCTTTGGGCTGTGAAGACATTTTATCTCCCACAGCCAAGTTGGAAATTTAATTAAAAGTCTCCTGGCTTTGTAGTGCAGTGTTTTTTTTTTTTTTTTTGTGTGTGTGTGTGTGTGTGTGTGTGTGTGTGTGTAGTGGGAGTTCTAATCATCAGGCCATGTTTTGGTGATAAAACTTGGGTCTGATTTTGCATTAAAATCCATCAACAGATGGATGCATTTGATGCATTTAGCTGAAGGTTTGGTAAGTGATCTGTATGGGTTATGCACAAGTAAATGGGTAATGACAGAAGAAGAATCAGAAATGCATTGCCTTGCTAATTAATTCATCACACTACACACTACATTATGGCTTAAAACAATTAAAACTAATATCACACTACAACATATAATTTAAAGATAGCTTTACAGTATACAGTTTTGGGCCAGGTTTTGCTCTCACAGACAAAATTGTAAAAGAATTTGTTGTTCATGAGTTGAGATCGGCTGTCTTAGAATACAAAACGCAACGTGCTCACCAGCAAGCCAAAGACAGACAACGATAAAGTTCTGGCATGTTAATTTTTTTTTATTCAAGTCTCAGAGTGTGACTACTACTATAATGCTTGTCTAAAGGCTTCCAATAGGAGGACGTCATAGGATGATGTGAAACTCACAGGACAGCTACAAATATGATTGTGGCAATGGCAAAACATAAAGGAAACATGATGATGAACATAAAAATATCCTTATTACCTCAAGCTGAAGAATGTTTCTGTTTATATCACTTTCTGTGAAGCCTGGATTGCTCTGATCGATGGCGTCAGCAGAACGTAGTGATTTTCTTTAATCACAGGTCTTTCAGTAGAGGATCTTCATCATCTAAGCTGACATGAAGAACATGCTTTATCACACAATCTATTTTACAATGTGGTCAAGATTGTCCTGGGATCATTTCATACAGTGAAACAAGTAATAAAATTAAAGGCTGCTGAAATTGCATAGTGTAAAACCAGCGTAAGTAGACATGTCCACCCTGGATCAGAATGTTATGCTTTCTCATGATTGATTCCTTGTTCTCAACCACATTGTTTTTCCCCAATTCCTTGGCTCACCTTGTGAGTCCATCAACCAGTGAGTACAGCAATTATGAGCAATTTTATGAATCTCTTGGGCTTTCCTAGTCCTTGGTTCGCTGTATCTTGAGTTTTACCTGATGTTTTACCATGGCCGGTATAGGTGGTTTGTTAGGATGGATCTGACTTTGTTGACTTGGTCCTCTCAAAGTAGAGATTGTGGGTGAATGTGAAGGAGATCCTTGGCCACTGTAATGGTATCTTTTGTAGTGCACAGTGTATTGTGTAAGGAGAACACAACCTGATTGGAAGGTTGAGAGTTCAAATCCCAGCACCGCCAAGCTGCCACTGCTGTGCCCTTGAGCAAGGCCCTTAACCCTCAACTGCTCAGTTGTATAAATGAGATAATTTTAAGTCGCTCTGGAAAAGGGCGTCTGCCAAATGCCATAAATGTAAATGTAAATGAGTAGGCCATAAAAAGACCCTGTTGGTGAAGATCGGGTTCTTTTTGATGCTCTCTCTGACCAAAGCAGGGACTTGTCCTGTGAAGAAGAACCCTGAGAGGCTGTAGTAGAGTCGTCATACATTCTGAGAGCTCAATTCAATTCTCTCCTACAGAGTGTGGGACCTGAGCCCATGGCACCTCATGAGACCCAGTAGCTTGTATACCTCAGCCCACATAGGTCTATGCTTGTATCTCTAGGTGCTTGAAAGCCTCAGCATTTGGTCCTGGCTGCTTAGGGACTGTTTCAGGCCTCCCTCCATGATACTTAATCTGAGACTGGCTTTTGAGATCCATCAACAGTCTCTGAAAACCCTGCCCGGACAATGCCCTCTGCCAAACCTGCTTTGTCAATGCCATCTGAACTGTCTGCTCCACCATGGTCCTGTGGCCTCAGCCATAATCATTTCAGTCTCTAGCTCTAACAACACTTCTTCTTCAGTTTCTACCTCTGTTATTATTCCTGTGAAAAAAATTAGCTAAGGAGATACGAAGGAGTTCTAAGGAGATCTTGATTATTCACTAAAGCTCCATGCAGAGTGGAACCCCTTGTCACAGTGAGTCCATTAAGTGTACTATCTTTAACCTTATGGAAATGACCATTTTTATTAACTTTGGCATTAGGAGCTGCATGGTGCAGCAGTGGATAGCTTTGCTGCCTAACAGCTCCAGGGTCCCTGGTGTGGCCCTTAGCTCAGGTTACTGTCTGAGTAGAGTTTCTCATACTGATGTGTGTAAATGTGTAGGTGAAAGTGTGTGTGCATGGTGCCCTGCAATGGACTGGAGTCCCATCTAAGGAGCATTTCTGCGTCATGCCCAGTGCTCTCTGAATCCACCGTGACCATGAGCAGGTTAATGTGGTGAATGAATGATGAATGAACTTTGCTGTTATTTGGTGTAGAAAGTTACTGTGCATTGTGTTTTGCAGAGGAGAGCTGTGCTATTTCAGGAAGTCACGTGTTCTAATTAGCGAATAATGAAACCTAATGTTTTTTAGACTTTGCTATTTAGACTTTTTATACTGTAATTTATTCTAAATCAATTCAAAAACAACCATAAACAGCAGATCCACAATTATAAAATGAGACCCAAATAAGACCCATAGACAAATCAGAAGTTCTTCAGTTATTCAGTCTTTAAAAAAATAATCATACCTCTTGTTATTCGATGTCAATGACAACAACGTAAAATGTGTCACCACTGCATTGAAAAACGTGTATGGACCATTCTCAATCTCAATAACAGTGGTGCTCTACACACTTATCAGCACAGCTGTTCAGCAATGTTTGTAGAGGCATAAATAAAGGCTGAGAAATATGTACAATACTTCCTTATTACATTTAGTGGTAAGCTTTGTGTTCGATGTAGAGATGCCAAAGACCTTGGGTATTATATTTGAGTAAAAAAAATCTTTTGCAAGCATATTTTAATTGTGTGTTTTCAATAAAAGTCTTTTTTAAAGCCCTTGCCAATTGTTTTTATCTGTGTTTAGGGAAATGGCATTATGATCCCCTAAATGAGTCATATTTAATTGCAGAAGTATAGTTTGTATATGTATAACATGATAAAGAAAGCTTCAAATGATATATTTACAAAAATAAAAATTATGCAACATCGACCAGCAATGGCTTAGACCCAAGATATACTTCAGATCAAAGACTCAGCAAGTCGAAAAGACAGGATAGAGTGAAACAAATGGGTCATATCAAAGACCAGAAAACCATGAAGGCAATTGTAGAATTGCAGAGTACACATTGGACTCAACTTCCACAATCCTTTCTTTAAACTTATTTTAGATGACACCACAGTATATTGGGAAAATTTGTTTTCCTTTTCAAATGGGCAGGTCTTGATTGAATGCATCAGTTTATCAGTCTGCAAACTAGACTCATCAAAAAAGGTACAAGGACAGACGAGGCTTCTTTTTCTGGCATTTGAAATTTGGAGAGGATCAAAGGAATGCACCATAGGCTTAATGAGGAGTTGTTACTAGCATTTCACTCACAGGCAGTGCATGAAGTGACCAATGAGGTCATTAAGGTAAAGAATAAGCCATCAGTCCAGGACAAAACAGTTTCCTCAGTAATTTGGAAGCTTGTTTTTTTTTTTTCATTTGTCTTTTCCACCATGCCACAAGATGAAATGTGATGAGAAACCTTTGTTAGCTTTGTAGTGCAATACACAGTTCAAGTAGCCTTGCAGTGAAATTAGCTCCCTGATCACTGATCAGTTTCATGGAAATGTCAAACATAGGTCAAAAGTCTTCTACCAGTAATTTAGCCAGAGTCTTTGCATCAACTTTCTGGGTGGCAAAAGCTGTAGTCCAATGTGATATGACCACCTGACCATATCAATAAGATGCCAGCATTGGTATCATTAATCCAATCATAAATCAACATAACAAAGCAACAGTATGACAAATCAAAAAGACAAAGCAACAGGTGACCATTTATTCATGTACATGCACATCACAGAGCCACAATTTCAGCGACAGCAGCAAGCAACAAGGTTTGACATTTGATTCTTCTCAATTCTATGCAAATTAAAGTGACAAATCCAAACAACCAGCTCAATTGATTCCTCTGACCAATCCTATGGCAAGTGTGGTCCAATGTTTCTTCAGTTCCCCACTCACCACTTTAGTTCCTACTTGCAATTAGTTCTGATTTGCTATCTGACATGCAAAAACGCAACAAAAACTTACAATCATGGTTTAATCTTATCCTGTCATGTATGACCTCGCATTAAATGTGTATACAGACATTATGAAGAAGAATAAATCTTGTAAAGCATTAGCACAGGTTGTTGGTACCTCTGGTGAGCATATGTAGCTTGTATAGTTAGCTTGCTTTGCAAATCTGCAAGCTACTATGGTGCCTAGCATGTAACATGTAAAACAACCACTTTTCACACCCATTAGTGCATTATTTCATATGTGATTAACTACACTATATGGCCAAAAGTTTGTGGACACCTGACCATCACAACCACATGTGCTTGTTGAACATCTCTTTCCAAAACCATGGGGTTAACAGCCTCCACTCTTCTGAGAAGGCTTTCCACTAGATTTTGGAATATAGCTGTGGGGATTTTTGCCCATTCTGCCAGAAGAGCATTAGTGAGGTTGCTTAGTAGTGTATTAGTTGGTACTGATGTTGGACATGAAGGCCTGGCATGCATTTGGCACTCCAATTAATCCCAAAGGCATTCAGTGGGGTTGGGGTCAGGGCTCTGTGCAGGTCACTCCACACCAACATTGGCAAACCATGTCTTTATGGACCTTGCTTCATGCAAATGGCAGTGGTTAGTCAGTGGTTAAGGTGCTGGGTTGGTGAAAGCACTTGAGGAAGGCCCTTAACTCTATCTACTCCAGGGGTACGCTATCATGGCTGACTCACTGTATTCTTCTAAAGGGTCATTGTCAATGCTGGGACAGTTTTGGGCCCGAAATTCCAATGAAGGGAAATTATAATGCTGCAGCATACAAAGACATTCTAGACAATTGTGTACTTCCAACTTTGTGACAATGGTTTGTAATATATATATATTACTACTGTTTATATATATATATATATATATATATATATATATATATATATATATATATATATATATATATATCACTAACTTGTTACTTGCTAGTGTGAACATAGGGTTATAGGTATGGCTTCTACATTGTATTAAAGCTTGGTGCATATAAGTCCTTCTCATGTTCATCTCTGCTTTGCTCTCTATGACACATGCATAAAAGTGTCTGTTGTCACCACAATCCATCAGGGTAGCTTACAGTCATTACCTGCCCAATCCTACTTCTCCTGGTTGTCAATGTCATGTTGAAGAACAGCAATGTCATTATGAGAGTTGTTCAGCTTTGGCAGCAGAATCTTCTCTAACATTGCCCTGGGAGACAGAATCAGGGGACTTAGTGTGGGTTTTGCATTTTACAGCTAACTGAAAAGACAACTGAATATGTGTAGTGGCCTCAGAAGTGTGGAAATCCTTCACATGTAAAATTTTACACTATATAAAGCTTTAAAATCTACATTTTTTTCCTGGACTGAAAATGTTTTCTCTTTTGCACATACATCAATCACAAGTAAAATTATGTCTGGTTACCAGATCACTCAAAGGCACCAACACACTGATTGTCTAAAAATAAAATATTATTTAATTATTTAATATATTTTTATTATTTTTATTATTTATATTATTTAATATATATTTAATATATAACAAATAAAACATAAAAGTAATAAAGATGACCATGAAAACTATCTCTAATTTTATACACGCCTTTAATCATAGCCTACAGACTAAAAGGCTATTCAGAAATCCTGCCTATCCATCATTCATTCCATGTTTAATAATATGTTTTATTTGATCAGAAAAGAGGCAACCAAATATTATCTCATTTGAAATGATCTTAACCTGATTTAATATTATCCTGAGCATATTACACTGCAGCTCATCTCAGGAGCCCTGTTTTAGAGAGTTTGGAAGAGCTTAGTGCCTCTGGGGAGCAAGTTAAAGCTTGAGGAGTGTCTTCGTATGTGTAGGATTTGAAATTGGCCAGCATCTTGAGTAGGACACGTAATTAAGATGTAAATCACTAGGGTGGCGTATAGGTAGAGATGGACAAGGGTCGATCTACATTTAGATTAGAAACAAGGGTAATACAAAGAGGGAAAACCTTTAGAAGTAACTTTGGGCAGGTTAAATGTTTAGGGTTAAATGTGAAAAGATACTCTGTCCACCAAACGTCGATGACTGGGTAAGGAGGGCATTTGGCAGATAAGCAGGAGGCCAAGAGGCCAAAAGTAACTCTGATTCAAGATTTGATTCAAGATTTTGTCACATACACAATTGTATAGAGTATATAACTCGCAGTGAAATGAAAGCCTGGCCTACTCCTCTATAGACTGGGCATTTAAATACTAAATAAAAATCAAAAATGAATAAGAAATAAGTAATAATAAAAAATAATAAAAAATAAGATGATAGAATTAAGAAATATATGCACAGGAATGTGCAAGAAGGGATATACAAAATATGCAATATGTTATGAGTGACTGGAGAGTCTTTATGGAGTCTTACGGGATCTGTGTGGTGGACATATCTGTATTGAGGAATCTGATGGCCTGAGGGAAGAAGCTCCTCCTGAGACGCTCATTTTTAACCATCAGACTATGGAAGCGCTTGCCTGACTGCAGCAGGCTGAACAGACAGTTACCGGGGTGGGTGGAGTCCTTAATGATTTTAGCAGCTCTCGTACTGCATCGCAAGGTATAGATGCATGCAGAGAGGGGAGAGCACTCCCGGAGATGTGCTCAGCTAAGTGCACCACTCTCTGCAGGGCTTTGCGGTTCTGGTTTGAACAGTTTCCATACCATGCTGAGATGCACTGAGTCAGTACAGTTTCTATAGCCCAGTATAGAATGTTTTCAAGATACTCCAAGGTACCTGAAGCTGCTCACTCTCTCCTCGGGGGTCCCGCCAATCTCGAGTGGGGTGTAGTTCCGCTGCTGCCTCTTCCACCAGCTCCTTGGTTTTGCTGACTTTCTGAGACACAGCTAGCCTGTCACCAAGCTTCCAGTTTCTCCACCTCCTCAAGGTAGGTGGCCTCGTTGTTGTTGGAGATGAGACCCATAACCACTGTTTCGTCAGCAAACTTGATGATAAAGGTGGAGCAGTGAGTGGACACACAGTCGTGTGTGTAGAGACAGTAAAGCAGAGGGCTCAGGACACTGCCTTGTGGGGCTCCAGTGCTCAGGGTGATGGTGTTGGAGGTAAACCGCCCCACTCTCACTACATGGGGTCTGCCTGTGAGGAAATCCAGGACCCAGTCACAGAGGGGGGCATTGAGTCTGGTCTGCTGAGACAAAAAAAAGTGCTACAAATGGTGGAAATTCAAGACTGCACATCCTCACAGTAAAGCATGATGGTGGTTGCATCACGTTGTGAGGATTCTGTTCATAAGCAACAAGCCTAAGCATACTGCCAGAGCTACACTGGAGTGGTTCAAAATCAAGAACCTGCGTGTATTAGAATGGCCCAGTCAAAGCCCAGATCTCAATCCAATTGAGAATCTGGGCCAAGATGTAAAAATTGCTGTTCGTGGTCTCCCTCCAATCTGACAGAGCTTGAGCGATGTTGGGCAAAAATATCAGAATCCAGTTGTTAGATACATATCCCATATATGACAGAAACATATCCCATAAGACTTGCAGCTATAATTTCAGCCAAATATAGTTCTAACATAAATGTATGTATGCATTGAACAGAATTTTGGTTTTCAATTTAATTAACATTAGTGTCGCAATTAAAAAAAGATTTTATACTTTCAAATTTTATATGTGTAAATCAAATTGGGAAAAATCCCAATTAAGGTACTGGTACTCCTGCAGTATTATAAGGCAGTTGAATGCACTTGGAGGAATGATGGAGAGGGAAACAAGCCCATGTAAAGAGCAGTTTTTGTTACGCTCTCTTAGACTCCTTTCTACGTAAAGCTGTGGTATTATCAATATTCAATCTCCAGTTTTCCTGATGATAGGGCTAAACCTTGTACAATTCTGCATTCAGAGTCAAATCCCTGGCATAGTATCTAAACAGCGAATGATGGGAGTTTTACACGGGCTATTAAAGCAACTAGAATATCATGTTATTTCAGAGAGGGAAGAGACACAATCCTTGCTAGGGCTTCACAGCTGACAGGGTACTGCCTAATTTGGGAGAGGTTCAGAAGGGCTCACACTGTAGTGGAAGTGGCTATACAACCTACAGTACTATAATTAGAAGCCCATAGGTGATGTCTGAGAGATCAAAGGAGGAAGGAGGAGCGGAGTGAGATGAAACCCAAGAAAGGAAAAGACCTTCTGAGAAAGGAAAATGGCTTTGCATGAACAGAATTTCATTCATCTTACTATGAACAATCACAAACTACTAGATTAATTTTGTTTTCTTGTGTGATAAGGAGTTGGTGCTCAAAAGACAGTGGACTGTTTTGAATATTTGACAGAAAACATCAGCAGATCTGCTGCAGATAGTTGCTCCATTTGTGTCTACAGTGCACAGAAAAAGGATGTAATACCTGTGTCAATCACTGGTATGGTTTCCTTTATTTAACATATCAACCATGTTTAACAAAGATCACCCTGAGATTACTGTGGATAGTACCACAGAGAAACCATAAAGATGGCTGTAGATGTTCAACCTTACATAGCTTTAGGACTGCAATTGCAGTTAGAAAAGTTTGCACTCAAGTCTCCAGCATTGAACTGTTAATAACTTCAGTTAGATACAATAGACTTTAAGTTAAACCTATGAGGAATTCAGAAATGCCCATACTTATAGGTTGCTCATTAGCCCATAAGTTCCTGTTTACACAACTGAACTTTTTGACTATATAGTATACAGTTATAGAGGAGAAATTATTTACAGTTGCACTATCTGGTGTCACCTGGATGAGGATAGGTTCCCTTTTGAGTCTGGCTCCTCTTGAGGTTTCTTCCTCATGTCTTCTCAGGGAGTTTTTCCTTGCGACCAGCACCTCTGCCTTGCTCATTAGGGATAAATTTAAAATTTATATCCAGAACTTATATATTTCTGTAAAGCTGCTTTTTGACAATGTCCATTGTTAAACATGCTATACAAATAAAATTGAATTGAGTTGAATTGAATTGAACATACTGTAAGGTTCTGACTAATACAGACTTATCAGAGGAATTGTCCAACAAGCAGCTCCATATTGTAAAGAGTCTGTGGGTTAGGAATTACAGCTTTCTCACCATCCTTCTCATTGTAATGTGTGCAAATGTGTATAATTAGTGTATACTTTATTTGGGCGAATACAACAATCAAAATCAGAGTCAACAGCAATGGACAAAACATAGAATGTCTTCTCAGGGATATTCTACGTTCTACAAAGTAGGTTCAAAACCACAGAACTATGAAGCACTTATACAGTATGTGGGAAAACTGGGCTTGGACTTATAGTGACAATAATGCATGATAAGACTTCGCAATAGCAGAAACAGAAACAAAGGCACATGGCAGAATATGCAAAAAACACACAGAGAATATGTGACATTTATTTACCATAAAACAGGTATTAGCACCTAAAAGAGGCTTACTATTTTTGGCATACTAATGCTTAATTTCCCCTCCCCTCTAACATCTTTGGCTCCGGGATGTGGTTTGTGCAGCTTGTCTTAATACTTAATTTGTGTGAAATCCAGCGAAGTCTTTCATGCTTATTAGAAGTCTTAAGAATATTATGTGAGACTGGATTTAGTAGTCCTGTAGCAAACATAGCATTGAAACAGGTTTCTGCAGATTTCGCTCACAGAAAACATCCATTTAATACTTATTTCTATAAAACCTAAATTTACTTAGAGTAAATTAAGAAAATCCATAGCTTTTGCATATTTTGGTTGTGCTTACGTTTGGGAAAATCAAACTTACTTTTACTATCCTTAGATTGTGTCACATTTTAGTCTTGTTAGGTCTACATCAAGTTGCACAATTGTGCTACAAGTGAGTAATTTGTTAAAGTATAAAAATAAGAGACAAAATAATGAAACAGTCCCAGCAAATGACTTTTGCCTGAATGTTTCAATAGAGACCTTTATTGTCCATTTAAAACTGCTACAAGGACCAGTGAACAGGAAGAAGAAATAAGATGGACACCATGGGCTGCCTAAATTACCAGTGAAAAAAAATCATAATGCATAAATGAAGGACTTTGTCACGTTTAGGAAACATTTCCCATGAATCCCTGCCCTGTGTCCATGGCAACACTGATGGCTGTGGTGCAGCTCCGACTCCTGAAGTAATTGGGTCAAAGCAATGCATACCTCCTCCAAATTAATATGACTACCGCTTCATATCTCCCAGCTGCCCTCTCTGAGACGCACTGGGTCATGATTGATGCAAGTTGTGTGTGAGATGCAGTTTTCTTAAAGAGTGCAATAGAGCATACTTGTGTAAGAAGACTGCTATATACCCACCTGAGCATTTATGACATTAAAGCTCAATTTTGATGTTTTATAATTTCATTGATTTCTCAGTGGAAAACTGACATTGTTGTGTTTCCACTATATAATCAAGATCTGTTTAGATCTTCTGATAAATCCCTTTGCAATATCATATTTGCTTCTGTGTCATTCATCTTGGTTTGCAGCACCTGATGACAGATTTATGTATGTATATATGTATGGATGTATTTATGTATTTATTTGTTTATTTATTTTTAAATTTGGGCAGTTTTAATGTATGTTCACTCAGCACCCACTTTAAAAGGATTGCCTGTAAGCCTGCACATTCATGCAATTATCCAATTATTGGATCTCCTGGGATTTTCATGCAGAGCAGTCCACAGAGTTTACACAGAATAGTGCGAAAAACAAAAAGAACCCGGTACGAAAAAAAAACTTGTTTAAGAGAGAGGTCAGAGTAGAATGTTCAGACTGGTTCAAGCTGACAGGAAGTTTACAGTAACTTAGCAACAGGCACACCTAAACTGGACTTTGGGTTTGGTGAGCCTGTGCCCACTGTAGCTTTAGATTCCTGTTCCTGGCTGACAGGAGTGGAACCCAATGTGGTCTTCTGCTTTTATAGGCCATCCACCTCAAGGTTTGAAGTGTTGTGTATTCTGAGATGGTTTTCTGCTAACCATAGTTGTAAAGAGTGGTTATTTGAGTTACTGTTCACTGGACTATACTATTTGAGTTGCCATTCACTGGATGCTTTTTGTTTTTTTCACCATTGTGTGTAAACTCTAGAGACTGTTGTGCTTGAAAAAGTTTGAACCAACCCGTCCACCAACACTAACAACAAATCCTTGGTCAAAGTAACTGAGATCACATTTTTCCCCATTTTGATGGTTAATGTGAACATTAACTGAAGCTCTGGAACTGTATCTGCAAGATTTTAGCCATTGAGCTGCTGCCAAATGATTGGCTGATTGGATAATTTCATGAATTAGCAGGTGTACAGGTGTTCCTATTAAAGTGGCCAGTGAGTGTGTATAAGAAGTCATTTGAACTGCTTGTATTGCTTTAACCTATTTGGTGAAATCAGTGATCTTGAACTTCAACTCTTTGAGCAGAAACAGTATTCTAATGTATTACATGATTTTCGCTGCATTAAATAGGCAGGCATGCGATACTTGATATGATTATTGTATTCAGGAACACCTCCAGGGCTGATAACCCCTGTGTAATGCTTATTTTGACCTGTGTTTCTCAGCTGCTCTCACTGAACTAATGCAGTATTGGAGTAATTTAACACAATTTAACCGATTTCAGCCAGATCTTACTTTGTATAAAATAAAGAATCATTGCATCCAGAGGAGTTGAAGAAAATTAGCTTCCTTGTTCGATAGCTTTTGGTTGTCCTGATTAATCAGCATGCCATGTTACTCAGACACTTTGTCTCATCTGAGGGCATGTTTTACATCCACAGGCACATTAGTTATACCCTCTGTCTGAAACGACCTCGATGTCAGGGTGTGTTTTAGCAGTTCCAAAAATCAGCATAACATGCCACTATAATTAATAAGAACATCATACCCCTGGTCCCATCCCCGGGGTGCCATTCTGATTTGGGTCACAGCCTTGATTTGCCTTGCAAGTTGAATACTTAAATGTGTTAACCTAAAGCTATTTTTGTGCCATCCTGATGAGTCAAGGGGGCTTTAATTAGCTAAAACGAAAGTGTAATTCAATCTAATGAGCCATGCTGTGGCACTTTGGCACCCCACTGCCTTACTCAGCTGGAGTGCTGATAGGTTAGCGGCTGTTTGAGCAGTACCCTGTTACATTTAATAGTGCGTCACTTTCAGCCACCATTTCACCTAAACATTACCATTAATGAAACCAGCTCCAACATTTAAGTACGAAGGTAAATGTTAAGTACAAATGAAACTCCCTAATTAATAGCTCTCGGAAAGATTTGTGGTAAAAGGTAAGAACAAAAGACCTCGTGTTCACTGTTGCATAAGTGAACGCACTGAGAGATTTAAAGTGAAGCGTTAAGTGCAGACGTTGCCCACTCACTAGCCCTAGTAATGGCTTGAATGGTCGCATTCTCAGTAGGTCTAAGATTCTGTTGGTCTGTCCTTAGACAGAATAATAATGTGCATTTAACATATTCAGAGCACTTCAAAAGGCAGATACATGGAGGGTGAGACTTGCGCTGTCTGAAAGCCTATGATAAGGTGTCTAAGCAGTGAGGACACTGTGATAGCATTAGATTGTTACACTTTAAGCTCCATCTCACCAAATGCCTAAAACCTAGGGGATTCATCCATTAGTGACATCTTTCAGCACTCACTGAGACCTAGCCTGTGCTGTATGAAATATTAAATAGTATCTACAAATTTATGCACATAACACATTAAAATTGCATTCATAAGAATGCAATAAATATGCTGTCCTCACTGAGAATCATAATCATGTCCGAGAAAACAGTGCATGAATGTTTTTCAGTGTCTCTGATGCAACACCCCTTTGTAATTCTTAGTAAAGATTAGCCAGCCAGCCATGAAATTCTTCCATTTTCTGGTTAGATAACAGTTATGTACACAGGCAAAGGAAAGTGTGTGTCTGCTGGTTGTGTTAACCAAGAAGCCTTGAACATTTGCAGAGTATACTTTTTTCACCACTCTGTCAGTGACAGTGAATCCAACACGTGCGTAGCGGCTTGGTAAAACCCTTCATATGGACAGAGTCTGACATTTTTCAATAGATATATAAGACTGAAAACTACAGGTCTTCCTGAATGTTGTTTTTTTTCGCATGTATTTTAATCACAAGTAAAATTACAGAATTTTAAGGTCTGGTTACCTCCAAAAGTGTAAAAGAAGAAAATTGCATTTAAAGATCTCATGCCGAGACACCACACCTACCTCTACATGTATAATCTAATTTACTTATGGAAAAACAACATTACTGCCAAATTTGAAAGTATTACAAATTTATGATATCGCTTTAATTGTTAGTAACATCCACAGCAGACTCTGTTTCATCAACTGGGGTAAAAGTCACTTGTGGCATTTAAACGTAAGCATCATTGTCACCTTGACTGATCTCTGTTCACGCTAACACCAGTGGCGAAATAATCACTAATTCAGTCAGTTCCGTTGGCTAAATTTGTTGTTATTGATTTCTTTTTATTGCACCATTTAAACATTTTACAACTTTCTCCACTGTCATCTGTACTATCCAAAAACTTGAGAGAGGTTTTTGTAAAGTTGTTGACAGGAAAAATTCAATTTTGTCATTTCTGGCTGTTTTCCAGAATTTAGCCACAGCAACAGCTGATGGGTTTTCCCAGGCTGCCACATATATAACTTCAACAAATACATTTATATCCTTTTATATCCTTCCTTGCTTTGTTAGGCCTCTTATCTAAAGATATCTGTCCAGATATATTAATGGAATATAAATACTCGACTCAGAGATTGTTACTAATTTAACAGTTAGTAACAAATTATTCTTTAATACAGAGCCAGCTGAAAGAAATTCCAAAAAAGTTAGAAGGATTGTGGGACAAGATTTGAAGTCAAAATCCCATGTAGAATAATTTGAGTTTCCTCAAATACTTTCTGTCATGAGACTCTTTATGGTGTCAGACAAAATCCCACAGGAACCAGGAACAGTGAAAAAGGCAGTAAATTTTCCCACAATATCTCAGCCATGAGTGCTGTGGATTCACATAGTGTGAACATAATTTAAGTCTGATTAACAGAACGTCTTTCTATCAGAGGGGAAAGGGGAAATAAATGGAACTGAACCTCGGTGCTTAATATTGCCTTTCAAACAATTTCAAACAGATGCTCTGTTAATTCAGTGTGAATTCAATAGATTTTCTTCTATGGAAATCTAAAAACAAAGACAATAATGAGTTACGTATTTCACACTGCCAGTGTAATCTTTGTACTTCATTTTACTTTCTGAACTTAAAGTAAAGCATATGGCGTAGTGAGTAAGAACTCTTTCATTACTTGTAAGCTCTTAGGAACAGATTTTTACCCATCTGGTATATCAGAACCACATAAATGATCCAAAAAAAGTGCAAATAGCATGCTGCATTTTAAGGCAGGCAGAGACACATCCAGTGAAGATTTTATTATTAGTATCAAGCTCCACTTCTTTCTGCCTTCTCTACAGACTATACTCTCTCCAGCCTGGACACTGGACAAAAAGAGCTGTTTTTGCAAATCATTATTAACTGCCACATTGGATCATTTGGGAGAGAATCATTCAGTCTCTTTAAACACGTCTCTCTCTCCAACAAAGTAGAAATATGATACAGAAGTTAGGAAGCAGAGAAGATTAGAAAATGTTTCTAATAAACATTCTCAGGACTAGTCCTGTGATACACTTCCAGAACACAATAAAGTATGATGAGGTGCCTGTACCTCATGTATTGTACTTCACATTCAGTGAAACAGCATCATGAGCCATACGACAAATCCCATCTTCTTCCCTTTAGCGTCTTTTAGATGTCAAGAGCAGCATACTGATGCACAGACTGTGAGTAATAAAAGAGGAAAGATGTCACAGGCAGGGAAATGATCTTATAGCAGCCAGTGCCGGCATTCTGATCATTCCAGTTATCCAATCTTACTTGCATGAGAGGTTTCTAGTAAACATGTGACATCATGTGAATAATATGGGAAAACATGAAAATGAGTTAATTATGTGAGAAATCATGTGAAAGTAAATGGATTATGTGAAAAAAAATCACACGAAAATAAATATACTATGTGAAAAAAATCATGTGAAAATAAAAAAAAAACATGCACTATATGTAAAAAATGTAACAATATGTGGATCATGTAAAAAAAAATCACATGTGAACATAAATGAATCATGTGAAAAATGAATCATGTGAGAAAAGCACATGTTGAAAATGAATCATGTGAAAAATGGATCATGTGAGAAAAGCACATGTGAAAAATGAATCATGACAAAAATTCACATGTGAAAAATGAATCATAATAAAAAAAATTCACATGTGAAAAATGAATCATGATCAAAAAAAATTCACGTGTGAAAAATGAATCATGTGAGAAAAGCACAAGTGAAAAATGAATCATGAGAAAAACGCATGTGAATATAAATGAATCATGTGAAAAAACTGCATGTGAAAATAAATGAATTGTGAAAATTTGACACCAGTGATGTCAATGGGGATGTCTCGGCCAACCACAAGTATAGTCCTTTTCAGACATTTGACCTTCCTGTGACCTTGACCCTGTTTGGATCAATTCCAAGATCGAATCAGTACATCTGCTTGGTTACAAAAGAGATTTCCATATAAATCCTACAAACCTTCAACCACTCGTTCTTGAGATATCCTGTTAACAATAATCTTGGATGGACGGACAGACAGACAAAAAAATATTACCACCACTTACCAACAGAAAACATGATGTCTCCACCCTCTAGTGGCGGAGGCATAAAAATCACATGTGAAAATAAATTAATTTGAGCAAAATTGTGAGAAAAGCACATGTGAAAATAAACAAATCATGAAAAAAAATCATGTGAAAATAACTGAATTGTGGGGGGAAAAAACACGTGTTATTTTCACAAGCAATAGACGTGAAAGTGCACTACATGTGACAAATGTGTGGAACAAAGCGTGAATTTAAACGTGTCTAAAAAACGTACATTTTTCAGAGTCATAATTACTCACATGTGAATTTAATGTGACTTTTCTGTAAGTACTGGATCAACTTGTCTGGCTGCACCACCGCCTGAGGCCTGCGGTAGCATGATCAGACAGAACATTGTCTCATGATCATGTTCTCTATAACTCTCTATCCACTGATCATGTTCTCTATAACTCTCTCTCCACTGTCACACTTTCAACATGCTCTGCTTGTCCAATTTGCTTCATTCCCCATTACCACACTTGCCTTTCTTCTCCTTTAAACCAGAATTGATGATTATTGGCAGGTAACGGAGGCCGCTGATGAAATCACCAGAAACGTTTTGAGCAAGGAAAAGTAAGGAAAAGGTGCTCTTCTATGTGCACGAAGAGCTAACGCGTGATAATGACGAAACCAGTTGTTATTTTATACCTGCACTTTCTGATTTCACAGCATGTCCAAAGCCTTTCTTCCTGACAAAAACTTCTTTCTATTGATGGTCAACTTTTATTGAACATGTGCCGCTGGCAAGGGGTGACCTAAAAAATGTATTATTTTTTCAATATCAGTTTTGCATGCCATACAAAAGCATTAATTCCAGTGTCTGTTCTGTACTAGTCTCACTCCCTGAGGTCTCTCAGTCTCCTCATGTTACAGACAAAAAGAATCAGATATAAATTTCATGTAGTAATGTCTCATCCATTTTCTAGATGTTAATACAGAAAAAAGTACAGTAACTTTATTTTTAAACATCAGCAAGACATTGTGCATCGGCTTGTGAGATTGGATATGATATTTAAAAAGGCATTTCTGTGTTTCCTTCTTCTTGCACAGAAAAAAAACCCAGGTTATTTTGAAATACCCACTACCTTCTCAGCTTACATCACACTTATTCAGGTCTGTGTGCTGCTCTAATTCTCACCTTAGCAAGACTCTAGTAGCATTCTGTTATAACATCCAACTTTCCTCAAAGTTTTAGAGTTATAGAGCGGTGATGTTCTAGACTTATGTAGGTGGAGACTTCAGTATTATTCAGTCTCTATTTTTTACCTGTGACTATGGCTATCGCTCTGATACTATCATAGTTTTACTGTAGTGCTGTAGGGTAACTAAGATTATGATTTTGATAATGACGATACCATGGTTTGAGTGTGGTACTTATTTTCATTAAAATTGATTACAGAAACTCAGGTTTAATATGTTATGCAGTAATGTTTATCCAATGGTATCATAACATACACTGGATAAAAAAACTGTTCGTACTATTTTTTTCTACTTAAATTAGAATACTTAAACTGAATCAATAATACTTAAACTGAATCGATATTTTCTAAATATGTTTTAATTTTGAGGGATTTTGAAGTGTCAAGGCAACTCCTTGTTTTAATGCAAAAAAAGGAAAAATATTTTCTAAAACATCAATCTGCACAGGCAACAACTTAAACATGTGGAACAAGATGCAATACATAAAAAGCGAAATGTATTACAAATGCATTGTTAAGCATCTGCTCTAATCATGCCTGCCACTCGAACCTCCCTATTCGCCATCATCATCATCATCATCATCATCATCACTTTCTCCCTGTAGTTTTGATACTATCACTCTACCTCCATCTTCACTCTTGTCATCATCCTCATCCTCACTCTCACTTTTTCCATGTAGGTTGCTCATCATCATGCTCATCACTAAATACCATCTCACCCTCACTATCATCTACTGGGAGTGCTACTTCTGCTTTATACTTATTTGATGCTCAGTAGAACAAAGAGGCATTCAGCATAAAGATAATAATATAATGTATTATAATTCTATATTACATATAATTTTAAAATGGTTAAAAGTCTATAATGCAAAGACATTCAGATCATTCTAACTATGTTGCTTACAACTGCAACATGCACATTATTGTAATTTTCTAACACGCACACACACACACACACACACACACACACACACACACACACATATATATATATATATATATATATATATATATATATATATATATATATATATATATATTTTTTTTTTTTTTTTTCTGATATAAAGAAGTATATTCAAAATATATCTACACTTACCAATAAACATGAATCAAATTTTTATCTTGATAATAAATGACTGAAACATTAATTAAAGGGTCATTTTTTACTAGAGGAAATAGATTGCTGCAGCACATGTTCACATGTTCATGCTGAAAGAAGAATCAAATTGGCTGCCAGTGGATCAAATGACCAATTTGCATTTCTATTGGTTAGTATTGGTTTCTCCCGTCTTGATGAAAAATGGACTGAAAATTGGTGTTGTTGTAGCAGGCCAAACTTGTTTATGTTGCTTGGAGGTAACACAATACCATAGAGGGAGATGTACATCAAACATTTCTACTACTACCATGCATTCATTTTTTACTCCAAAGATTAGTCAGGTATGACAGAGTGAAACTGTAAAACTGTGACAGACAAGTGAACAGTAGAATATGCATATAGCCATAGTTCTACAAGTAAGTGAAGTACTATCATGGTGGTTACTTCTGGAACTAGTAGAGTTTCCCATATGCCCGTTTCCTAGCCATGTATTAATAGCAAAGCTGTTGTCTTGTGACCATGGCCTTGTGTGTGTAGCCTATAAATAGACCCAATAATGTAGCGATCGTCCTCTGGCCATTCGCATCAACCAGAGTAACCCACATGGGTTTTAGGCTTAGTCAAAGAACCATGGCTACATAGGTAACCTTCTGTTCTACTTCCTTACATTCTAGACGGCCAGGGTGATTTCCTTCTGGAACTAGTGGAGACCACATGTCAAAAATTGTCACAAAGGTTCATAAAATATCCTGTTGCATTCACCAGACAGCACTTACAATAAATGCTGATACCTTTTTCTATATGATGAATGATGACTGCTCAATGCATCAATATTGCTTCCTCTTGAGGATGATTGGCACTCAAATAGGATGCTCATCCTTGTTGAGGGTGAGATTCACTCAAGTGCTGATACTGGTCTTATTTGGAAAATAAGAATCACTTGAGTCTTGATACTGTTTCTACTGAAGATAGGAATCACTCGGGTACTGCTACTGCTTTCTGTTGATGATGAAAATCACTCAATCTGGTAATACTGAACCTTAGTGTGGATTATACTCAATCAAAGTACCAATGCTTAGTATCTCAGATAATATTCAGGGACTGACACAAGAATTGCTCTAATTTGCCACAGAACACATGGTGTATGATGACAACATGTAGGCTGTAGAATCTGGTGAAGGTGGTGTTGAACTCCATGTGTCTTGAAGTGGAGGCAGGCTTAATGTGATTTCAAATCCAAATCAGAAGACCAATCTGTGGTCAAAAACAGGCATGGGTCAACTGATCATGCAAATGGGGTAATGAAGGGGAATCAGAATTAAAAATCAAGGGCTGAAGGAAACAGGTGCCATTAATAATCAGGTGAGTGGGAGCCTTATAATGTCCAGATTGGATTTGTAGGTGTTGCGGTGGCTTCTAGACTTGCAGTAGATTTAGATGTGACACCTCTTCACAAAAGTCTGCTAGTGACACACCTCTTAGTGCCATCTAGGAGGTAACCATAGCCTGTGTCAAATGTCATATAATGGAAAAAGGCGTCTCTTATTGCTGCTACATTTATTGCTGCTACACTACGCAATAGCTTACAGACAGTTGCTACAATAGTTTTCCCACACAACACTGTTCTGTTGTCCTGTATAGTCAGCATGCACTGTCCTGTGTATTTATTGTCCTGTGTTTTTATCGTCCATTGTATTTATTGACTTGTACCCGTCTCACACTGTTTTGCTCCACTTTGTTGCACCTTGGTCCAGGAGAAATGACATTTCATCCCAATATATACAAGCTATAAAGAGGAATGACAATAAAACCCACCTGAACATGAACTTGAACTCTTGGTCTACAAGCAAGTATGCCTGCACAATCATTTTCTTTACCCAGACAGCACACAAACAACTTGGGCCTGATCTCATCTGCAAGTGCAGATAGATTGTTAGGTCTGAATACATCTGTGACAAGTTTGAATCCGAGTCAACCATACAGGCATTTCCCAGTGAATGCAATTCAGTGACTTGCAGTCTGGCCATAGTAATGACTAGTAAAAAAGTTGTCTTAGGTGAAAGCCACTTTATAGCCACATCTTGTATTGGTTCATTGCCTAGCACAATGTCCAGGTCTTACTGCACGACCATGAACTTGAATGGTTGACATTGCCAGAGACATTCCTTACATATAAGAAAAGTTTTGACTAGACAGAGATGCTTCTAGAAGACTCTGTAAAACCTCTGCTATTAACATCATTAACATGTGGAACCATTGTATGTACAGTGCTATCAACAGTACCAACAACAAAGTCAGCTGGATATGCTGCAGTGCCATCTGTAACAGTGCTAGTGGGGCAAAAGCGTACAGTCTTAGATTTAGCCAGTCATGTGCAAACATATCCTGGCATAGAGGCTCTGTCTATGTCCTGTCTTTGAACCACATTGAACAGTAATTTGTCTGTCTTTTTTGCAAAAATTATTGACTTCCTGCCTGCCATAGGTGTTCCAGATTATCTGAATTGTGAATCTCTGGACAGAGGCTTGCTGTGAGACAGCACATCTACTGTCTGATCACAACAGCCTGTTAGGTAGGTAGCATTCAGAGACAGAAGGTGTACATCTGCCCATTTTCAGTTTCATGCCAATGAACTGCACGGCCTGTGCAGGACTAAAATGGCTCTTCTCATGATTAACTTTTAGTTCCAGAGCTTCCAGATGTGAAATCAGGAGCTCCGTCTGTCTTATCCCTTGCTGCCGAGACTATCTACATAGCAGCAAATCATCTAGACAGGGAAGTACACACAGACCCTGGCATGGCAGGGGCTCTAGAGTGACTAGAACACCCTTCATGAACACCCTGGATGCTACAGCTAATGCAAAAGGAAGGACTGTGGATTGGGAATGTCACTCTGCTTATGTGGAAGTGGAGAAAGCATCCATGTTCCACAGCAACTGGAATATGGAAATATGCATTTTTCAGATCTATATACAAGCCAGTCATGTTTGTTCACTGTTTGCACCACATCTGTTATGCACAGCATATAGAATGGCAGCAGTTTTAAGAAGACATTTAGAATTCTAGAATGGGGCAGATTTTTTCTCTCCTTTATTTGAAATCAGAAAAAAAGACATGCACTCTGGTTCGAGTAAAATTCCTATTGTCTATTTTTCTAGAAGTCAATATGGCCAATTGGCCTGGTTCATGCACCTCTATATGATGGACTTCTGTGTGCCCTCCACTGACTACGTATTCACAAACCCAGTGACAGAATTCTCCAGCACTTCTGGCGAATCATATTTTGGGAGTTTACTCAGTCTTTGTCTTGACCTGAACTCAGTATGCTGCCGTTGTACAAAGTGGCACACGCTCTATCCTGCATAACTTCTTTTATCTGCCATTGCAGTTTTTGAAACTCATATGACTGTGGGTAAGTACTCCCACTTGTAGCCTGCTGTGTTTAGTCAACCAAGGAGAAGGGAACATCCAGTATCTCCTGAACCTGTGCACCAGTGACCTGCCCATGCACCGGCAGCAGGTGGAGCATAGAGTTTTTATGAGCCTCTGGCAACGGCATTTGAGGAAGTCAAGCCTGCCTTTCATATTTGTGTCAACAGTGATTTGCCATGCCCTTTTTCTATGGCTCCCATAGCTCCTATAGGAGTCCTGCTTGTATGACCTCTGTGCCCACTGAATCTCTGGTTGTGGGCTTTGAGGCCCTTGAGGGCCAATGCAAATGTGCCATAGTGTTAGTAATATGACTTACTTGCATGCATATCTTATGCTTTGTAAACCAGTGTAACAGTGCTTTATATTCAGGTTGCCCACAATGCTTTATCTGCTTGTGCCACTAGCAAGGCCATCGATCTCTCTACTCTCAGCAGTGGTTTCATCTCTGTGAATTCCACATCTGGCACGTCTGATTCCACATCATAATATCATTTTTTCTTTTTGGTTTATATAACACCTATAGCAGTCAAACAGATGGGTAGGAGTGATGGTATTGGAGTGGTGGCATATTGCTTAAGGAACCTTCGACAAACAGTGTCGGTCTGTGGCTTGTGGTATCACCTGATTACTGAACATGACAGCATGTTTGCTGTGTTTGCTCTAAATACTGCTGACATGGCATTATCTAACACTAGTTGATCAATGATATTCCTAAACACTCAAGGGCTTTGTGTATACACAGTGTACACTCCTGTAGTGTTTAATGTAAATTAAGAATTACCTGGTCAGTGGCTCATATCAAATACTATAATGAATTCAATACTTAAAAAATTGTTCTCAAAATTGACCTCTTCTGAATGTGGCATGGTGTTCTGTGCTTGACAGTAAAAAGGGCTTCCTCAACCATATTCTTTAAACACTGTACACACCATTAATGTAAAACAAAATAACTTTTAATTAACTAAATCTGCCTCTGATCTGGGCATTGTGTTTGTCAGTCATAAAACAGGGGCACCATGTTTCCTTGTTAACTTCTACTGTTGAACAGCACTTCACGGCAGGGTCTTCCATCCTGCCGTATAATTAGCTGCTAGCGTTTAGCCTCTATCACCCTGCAATCACAATCACCAATTAAACAGCCCTTTTTGTTGTGCTATTCACTGCTTACTGTGTAATGATTGTGTTTTTGTGCCAGCGTGAGATAGAGGTTACTGGAAGGTAGTTTGTAATTTCACACATGTGAATAGGAAGTAATGGAAATAAGGTGGCCTCCTTAGCTAGTGCTTAGTATGATCAAACTCCATGCATTTTGTGAATGCTTTTCTTCAAAAAAAAAACCCCAAAAAAACCAATCCAGGACATTGAGCACTTAGTGTTTGCTGGAGGTTGTAAATACAAGAGATTAGATTAGGAGTGTAAATCCTATTTCCTCCCACATCATTACTTATTTTAACGTTCAGAAAGGCGTAGGTGGCAAAACGGGACGAGGCAATAGCCTGCAGGGACAATCTGGGGTTTGGGTGTAAGCGACAGTGTTCGAGCACACAAACCTAATTTCTTGGAGTCTGTGTTAGTCGTTTCGACACCTGGAGGCCATCTGAAACTGGCCTGTAATTCTCTCTAACTCAAGCAGGCCTTTATTGTGATGTGAGCTGGAGGTCGAGTCACAAGCAAGTGTGTGACTGGGTAGAGGCAGTTATATTTATTTATTTAAAGTATTTTGAGAAGCTATTCATGATTTTTAGGCTTCAATATGGTTAAGTCAACATTCAGCCCTGTCTTTACCACATCAGTCTTCAGTACAGTAACAGCAGTAACAACTATATATCCAATAACAACAATGACAAAAGAGTGCACTTTCTAAAGTATAACGTAAGTACTACACACTATAAATACAACATATCTTGTCTGCATGTAAACTCTGAGATTGCCTTCAGGTAATTACGGCCAATCATCACGTCTTTAGTGTGTCTTATAAAAACAATAGCTAATTTCCAAGATTGTTAAATCAATTTGCAGCAGACTGTCATTACCCCTAGGCTGTATTTAGAAGGGTGATTATGACTGATTAAAAAAGGCACTTTAATGACCTTTTAATTGACTTGAATTATGTGTCATCAAATGATCATTTCAGGTAAAGATCAATTAGGCCGTAGGAGAGGTAATACAAGCAGATTAATTAATTGAATCCAGCTTTATTAATATGGATAGGTTTGTCTAGGGATATGTTTGCCTAACATTTCATCGCAAATGCCAGAAATGATTCCGTTGACAGGGCAGGAGTGAAATGTCATATTATCATATGTTTGTCCTTGTAGAGGCTTCAAATAGCTTTTCTTCTGGTCACAATTCAATAAAAAGCCTTTTCACTACTGTAGTAGAACACAAGTCATAATAACAATGCAGTATGATCCAAGCAGCAGGTGTGTATGTCTATGTGCAAGCAGGTGGGTGGAATCACTGGTCCTTCTGGGCACCTGAGGGTGTCCATCAGTCACTGCACCGATAACATGGCAACGTTTTGGGTGTCGCTGTGACAGGAAATCGATACTGGCCCTGTTCACTGTGACTGTTTAGCAGTCAGGACAGGGCTTGGTGCAGAGTGTGGGTCTCTATTAGTCAATGAGGCAACACACAGACACCATCTCCCAATAGGAGCATAGAGCATGAAACTAGTAAGGCAGATAAGGCCAGAATTAGACATCCATAGCAAATATCTGCCTTTTCCTGTCTGCTTAGATCCTGACTCTCCTGGAAACAGCAAATGCAAAGATTTCTCTTAAATGCTGCCTTTTTCAATACATACTAACGTAAAATAAGGATCTTGTAATAGGCTGTCTAACCAGCTAAGAGTGCTGTTCTGCTGAGAAGATTATATTCACACGAAACCTCTAATGTTCACAATATTGCTGACATCATTGTACCATTTTCAAATGTCACACAATGCTGCAAAGCAGGCTGAGAGGACTGTAAAACCTGTGCTGACAATTTAGAGCAAGATCGCATAGAAAAAAAAACACCATCATTGCACATCTCACATCTTCCTCCTATCCTTCCATTTCTCACTCCCACCTCTACACTCTCCATCATACCATTCTTCTTATGAAAGATAGCAACAACCGAGGTAGATCACACCGACTCTCCATTTTGAAAAATGACATGACGATAGCAGTTATCGAGGTTTATAGAGCTATGAATAGAAGCGAGTGTGTTTTCATAGTGTTAGTATGCCAAATCCTGTTGCCTTGACCCTAGCATTATTTTTTTCCTGCGTGGTTTAGGATTTAGAATAAATGCTTGTGTACTTGCCTCTACAGCCAGAGTCGAAGTATTGAAGTGGACAAGTACTAAGCTGCGCAAACATTGCCTCTAAGGTCCTATTTGTGTGTCTGAACCCAGTGTCAAACTCATTACTGTGGAGGATGGCAGGTTCATCTGGAGCCTGAAGCCTAAGAAACACTCAGTTGCGTTGAGAGGAATTCACTGATCTGGAATCAGTCTCAATGAATGTATGTGTTATTCTCCACAGAGGGATAATGAACAGGGTCAATCATGGGCTAAGCAAGAATCTCAGGCACAGGGAGTGTTCACTTAACACACTATCAAGAACCTGGTTAATCACTGTGGATTCACATTTATCTTAGAGAAAAGCTTAAGTGTCTACACAGTTTTAAATGGTAGAGGAGTGGAAGGATTTGCATTGGTGTGCAACTCTACTCTGACCCTGTATATGCAACTGAGAATGAATGATGACTGTGTATTCATTCACATGCTGTTTAGGCTCTTATTCTTTTATCATCCATATGTAAACAAAGTATTCTCACATCCATACAAAATCCTTTCACATTATTTACACATACACTTTTATCTTTCAAGAGTGGAAGAGCGTGAAACTGGCATAAATAACTATTTATTTATGCTGAATACGAATTTGACTTCTTCCTTGTACTAAGTAAGGTTAGGGACATTGAGTCTGAATGGACCATGTTTTAACTGCAAGAAGCTATAGCCAAAAAGCTGTCAGTACCTGTCATGGCAGTACCTCAAGGACAAGCTGGTGGACACCAGTGATGATGGAAGCCGTCAAGCTGAAGTTGAAGCTGTCCTTCTAAGCAATGCTCATCTGAGAGGAAAAGAGAGGTAGAAGGTATAAAGCCCATCTTTAGATACAACCTGGATGATGTGCTAGTCCATCACAAGGCACCAAACACACACTCATACACTCATTCACACCAAGGCGGAGATGGGAGGAAGCTGGAGAACCCAGAGGAAACCCATGCAGATACCATGATAATATGGAAAACTCCACATAAGCACTGACCTGAGCTCAGGATTGTACAGGGCACACTTAATGGCATGTAAATGATATTTATTAGTACTGCAAGATTAATTAACAGAATGACTCACTTGGCTATTAATGTATACAATTTGTGATTTCCTGATGTTCTAAGGAACGAATCATCATTATAAAAGCATCAGTTAAGTATTAATAAGTGTTACAGTTGTGATTCCTGTTGAAATATTATCCACCAGGATACTGAAGATGAATGAATGAATGAAAGAATGAAAAACCTCAGAGCTAAAATTTGGGCTAGGAGACAGGGTTTACTTTGGTTTCAATCTCCCATCTGACAAATCTGTATTAAGATTCCTTTCCATTAACATTAACAACTATATATTAATAATAAAGTCTTGCCTTTACTGTTGGATAACATTTGTGTTCCTTCTTTATGGTGTTCCTGATATTTATCTCTTTGCTTTTTTTTAAAAACCATAATTTTGCTTACAATTATTGCTTACAATAATTTTTACACCACCCATATTTGGATTAAGATTTAAGTGTGTTATTTATAGTAGTGTACCCACCACTGAATATTTACATGGAGTTGTGCTTTAAAACCCAAAGTCCATTACTGTTGGTGTTATATAGTATCTAAACCCAGCCTTAGTTTAGGATTTGCCCTAACCCTACCCTCCTTTATGGCACTCATGTGAATGTAAGTGTAACAGCCTACAGCATCTCATTTATTTCTGTTGTTCTAAACCATGTTTCCCTCTTCAGGCCTGAGGTGCTTGTTTGCTCTAACAGTAGCATAATGCGTCTTGAAAGAGAGCCATTGATCACAGTGCACTATGAAGTGTCACCACATACTGTACCTACAATGCAGCAACGCATGCCATATTCTACAGCTCTCATTAATCCTGTCCTTACTATGCTTACAATCTCTTGTACAATGTGGTACAACAGGTCTATAACATTTTGAAGTACATTCTTCTGTATATGTAATAACATATACAGTTTAAAAGCGTAATAAGCTGCTCATTTCTGGCTTTCACATTGCTTGGCTTCCACTTTTTAAAGAAACTTGATTTAGTGATGTAGCGCACTGAAAGAAATATGTGTCTTATTTATTATGACACTGGATAAATAAGGAATCTTAAAGGGGACAGCAAATTTGACATGATTGGTGAGATTGCTGTGAAATATAAAAGAGTTTTTATTAGCAGTGACCGATACAGATAGTCTTGTTAACATGATTTTCAATATTTATGTGCATTACTCAGTGTGATAATGGTTAGCAAGGACAGAATGCGAAATTGACGTTATGAATCAAAGTGTGCTCCAAACACATCAGATTTTACAAAAAAAAGTCTCAGTGCTTTTATTTTCTCCTGATAAGGCTTTGCCAAATATTAAATAGACACTGTAGTTTTAAAACAGTTTGTAAACCTTTATTTCTTCTATGCTGCTACTGCTGTCTTGCTTGTGCCACATGGGAGGCTTGATCCACCACCTTGAGGGGTCTTAACAGAAAATGTGTTGTGTGAGTTGACTATATCAAGCATTTTCTAAGGCTCTTCTTTCACACAAGCCTGATCTTACTGTGCTTGGAATCTTTGAAGAATTATATCATGCAAAATTAAGGACTGGGACCAGACTGTTTTAGAGTTCAATAACAAGCAAAAAATCTTGAGAAAGACCTTGCTTATTTCTCACTCCCATGGCGCGTGGCCTCTCCTCTCCTCTCCTCTCCTCTAAAGACATGTACAGTATTGACTTTGAAATGCTTTCCATGTGTAATTACAGTAGAATGTTTTTTTTAATCATATAAAGGAGTAGGATTAAAAATGTCTTTTTTCTGCATTTAATGGGAACATTTATAAATTTTAAAAAAGTATATTGCATTAGTAGTGTGTATGATGTTGTATGTCATTGTAATTATGAAAGGAATCAGAGGGTTAAGACTTTGTATAAAACTTCAGATGCAACTAATGTTACAAAAGGTGCTTTCTTTTTCTAGCGAAAAGCATCTCAATGTGACACTCCATCAACCAATTCCAGATCACAGTTGTAGAGCTAAATGCTTGTTAATATACAGAAACCTTGGTTGCAGTAGAAGTGGCAGAGATATTCATAGACAAGGTGATGCCTTTTACATAAATATACTTAAAAGACGGAAAGGATAAGTTATTATGTAATATCCTTGAATATAGGACAGTGCCTCCTCAGGACTTTTACAAATAGTTGAATACGCAAATATTTTCATGATCGCAACACTATGCAGCTCTCTCGGTAGCTGTGCAACTTAGGTCAGCACAGTGTATTTCAAGACAAGTCTCTTGACAGCTATAATCGCAAGGCAATTTCATCCTCCACTCAGTCTAAAGTAAAACATCATCTCTCTGGCTCTACCGCTCACAGCTGAATTGATGGAAAGAAACATGCAGGACCAAGACCACCTACCCAATGTGAAACAAAAGTACTTCATCTAGCCAAGAACCCTAGGGAATATGTCATGATTCTCATCTCCTCCACCATTACCTTGCTCAACAAAAAAAGTGCACCCACCCTTTTGATGAACTGAAATGCACAGCACCCAGTGGTGGAAATGTTCTCCTATAGAGTGGAATATGAATCCC
This sequence comes from Pangasianodon hypophthalmus, assembly GCF_027358585.1. Taxonomy (NCBI): domain Eukaryota; kingdom Metazoa; phylum Chordata; class Actinopteri; order Siluriformes; family Pangasiidae; genus Pangasianodon; species Pangasianodon hypophthalmus. The sequence continues at coordinate 27,653,954 of NC_069711.1, read as the reverse complement.
CCATAGTAGAAAAAACAAAATCTAAAAGAAAAAAAAATCTCCTTATGATGTCTATAGTTTCTTCTATAGAGCAAGGAGAAAAGAAAACAGAAAGAAAATGGATACTTCTGCTTAAGTCTTATGTCTCTCAGATTTTTCTTCTGAAACAAAAGACCCCAGTAATTTCACATATGTTTTCACTTAAGTAAAGATCTCAACAAAGACATATATTGGGCTCAGATCTGCCAGTTTAATGCTGTGCCAATTTCATTTAAGGTTACTACAAGCATTTTAATTATTCTACAGTAATTATTTTTGATATACAACCTCCAGTCACTTTATATAACAAGGAACACTTGTGTACCTGCTCATTCATGCAGTTATCAGCCATTAGACATTATCATCATGTAGCAGGAGCACAATGCATAAAATCATAGAGATACAGGTCAAGAGCTTCAGTTAATGTCCACGTCAAACATCGAAGTGGAGAAAATATGTGATCTCAGTGATTTTGACTGTGGCATGGTTATTTGGTGGAAGACAGGCTGGTTTGAGAAACAGTCTCTAGAGTTTACACAGAATGGTGCAAAAAACAAAAACGTCCAGTGAGCAGTAGTTCTGTGGATAATGGATATGGATGATGCACCTGAGAGGAGAATGGCCAGACTGGTGTGAGCTAACATGAAGGCTATGGTAACTTGAAAAACCACTCTTTACAACCGTGGTGAGCAGGAAAGCACCTCAGAACACACAACACATTGAAACTTGAGGCAGAGGCATATGGGCTACAACAAAGGAAAACCAGGTTCCACTTCTTTCAGCCAAGAACAGGAATCTGAGGCTACAGTTAGCTCAGGCTCACCGAAACTGCCCAGTGTACTTACCACAGCCTTCTTGTCAGCTTTAACCAGTCTGATCATTCTCCTCTCTTATCAACTACGCATTTCCTGCCGAAGAACAGCTGCTCCCCAGATCTTTTTAGTTTTTTGCACCATTCTGTATAAACTCCAGAGACTGTTGTGTGTGAAAATCCCAGGTGATCAGTAGATTCTGAAATATTCAAACCAGCCCATCTGTCACCAACATCTATGCCAATAATTTCTATTAGTAGAAATAGCAAATTTCTTTTAAAGAAAACATTTTTATATACAAGCTGACTTTTAAAAGTATCAGTATTGAGATACTAGGCTTGGTATTCCTTGAGCTTGGACTGAAAAGGAACTCAGTGGCATCACCTTTCCCTAGTATTGACTCTATTGCTGTCAGTACTAGGGATCAGTGCCATTGATTTTCTATTTGAATATATTTCTATGGAGATACAAAGGAAGTTTTGACAGTTTGAATACAGTTTGAATTTACAGTGTCTAGGCAATATATACTGTTATACTATATGTACTTTTAATGTCATGAGCAGTAGTTTTGAAAAATTTCCTCATTAAACAGCGACTGAAGGACAAAGGCTTGTTTAATTGTAATTCACTGATATTACAAATTGTTGTTGGTGTTACTGCAAAGCTACAAAATTCGATTGATTTGGCAGTGAAGAACAGGGATAGCACAAAAAATGTCTCAATTTAAGCATCAAACACACTATCATACTTCAGACAGAGTTTTCACTCTTTGGCATGAAAGACGAACAGCACGCCTGCAGCTAAATTGGGCCGCATGGTGATTGTTGATTTCTGAGTTAATGTATTCATATATTTTTTCCCCCCACACCCCTCCTTTTTTATTATTTTTTCCCTCATTGCAAGCATCAACAATGGCATTCACCATCTCATTAAAGACCTGGGCGCCTGAGGCGGGCCGATAAACAGAAACCATTTGCATAAATATGAAACACCTCTATTTCAGAGAGGCGCAGGGCTAATAAACCTCATGCACCTAGCTTAGGCATAAAAGCAGATTGACTGGCGTTTGATCCTGCTGGAGACAGATGGACTGCTTCCACCAGGCAGTCTGATGTGTTAAAGCTATTTGTTGAGAAGGAACACTTGTTGATTTGTCATGATTAGCTTTTTTTCCCCCGTGCTGTTCAGTTAATTGGAAGGCTCTTTACAGCTGTAAATGTATAAGCAATTGTAACTTTATAAATTGGGTTTGTTCAGAGCATTTCACTAAGTCAGAGGTCTTACTGTTTCTAGGAGTTTCAACAGTAAATTTCTGGACACAAATGAAGTCTAACACTTAATTGCAACGTGTCTTTACTATGAGCTTGTCTTTTGTATGAAATGCTTTGTATAATATCTGACCTTGTAAATCAGGATTCATTAGAGAACAGAGGAAAAGAGAAGGATGAAACACAAAATTGCCTCCTAATATACAACTCTGAATTTTTTTTTTTTTTAACAAACACTTACTATGTAAAGTACTGTCATTCTGAGTTGTGGCAACTATTTTTTTTATTTCTGTTTTTTTTTCTCAGATCCAATTAGCCAGTTTCTATTTCTCACACCCAATTAGAACATTTTATATTCACTCTGTCCTCTGAAAGTATATTTTTGACTGTGTTAATGTAGCGCAACCTCTATATTAGATATGCCACCAGCAGCATGGGTCAAAGAAGCTAAGCAAAAGCCAAACTGCAAACAATCCTTTGCTAATAGCAGTGTTCTTTTGGTTTCATATTGCTTTCACCTTTGTATTTAAACCATGAGAAAAAATAGTTTCTAACCCAAAGCATTTCTGTCTGACTGAATGTGTGTGTGTGTGTGTGTGTGCGTGTGTTTCACTCACACAAATGATTGGTATCCTCACAGAAGGAGACAGGACTATGTACTCTGTTTTCGTCACCTACTTTCCCCTCACTCTGCAGCTCGTCGTACTCTCCATCTTGCCCTCATCTTTTTGCGTGTCAAATGATGAAAGAGTTTTCAGAACAACTCACTGTAGTAAGGGTTATGATCCAAAAGCATCATGAATACCACTGCAGGGCACAAAACAGTGAAAACTGTTTTAAAATGCATACTGACTTGATGAACTGAGTTAGATAACAAAACCGTCAGTGTCACAATCCTGCAGTCTGCAAAAAACAACCCATACCACTAAACTAAAGCAATACCACTTTCTTGACAGGAGCTATATATACTATTTGAAGATCATTCAAACACAGTGAGGCATCCTGTTATCGAAAAATAATCAACAATTTATTTTTATTATTTATGAATGAACAACACATCATGCATTTTATGTGTTTACACTTACACTTAATGTTGTGGAAGGTCTGTATAAAAAAAAAAAGGTTGTTCCTGTTATCACTTATGTTATGGCAACTATAAAGTGTTGTTCCCTCACCAGCCTCTCTTTTTTCTCTCTTTAAGTTAATAGGTTAGAAAATGCAGCTTGACGTGTTAATGAGAATCTGGAAATCCATCTTGAAGACTTTCTTGTTGTGAAAAACCTTACAGTTACAGCTTTACTTCAGACTGCTACAAATCAATGACCCTGAAGACTCCTTCCAAAAATGCTAAGCAAACATCTCCTCACAGAAAAAGTCACCATATCAACCATTACACATGCAAGATAAATTCTGAACATAAAGTCCTTCAGAACAAGCACATTAATATAGACATATGATTTGCCTTGTAGAAGAAAATAGAAAATTAATCAACACCTTCTGACCAATTACAAGCAAGAATTCAACAATGCATTGGTATACTGTAAATGACCATTTTTGAGTCTTGGACTTTTTTTTTCTGCTTATGTAAGTGAAATAAAACTGGTATAGTTGGTATTTGAAAGTAACTTGTACATATTTCAGTTAATAATTGCTTTACAAAAATGCAAAATTCCAAATGACTCACTTATTTCCTAGATAAAAAATAGGGCATGTGCAGGCTTCCACAGCCTAGTACCAATATGGTCTGATCACAGCCTATGTAGTGCCTATGTACTATACAAGAAAGAGCCATTTGGAAGTCAACCACAAATGAGTTTAAATTTGGAATTAATACTCCTGTAGCTTCTATTTGAGAGGGTTTTTTTTTATTTGACATAATAATGGAAATATACTCAATCTTATGTAGCCTCCCTACTCCTTATATACTGTAGGTGCACTACATAGGACATGGAATAATGTCTTTTGTTACCAAGCTTTACAACAACGGTGAGATGCTTTTCTGCTCACCGCAGTTGTAAAGAGTGGTTATTGGAGTTACTGTAGAATTCCTATCAGCTCGAACTAGTTTGTCCATTCTCCTCTGCACTTTCTTATCAATAAGGCATTTCCATCCACAGAACTGCCACTCACTGAATGTTTTTTTTTTTTTTTCACACCACTCTGTGTAAACTCCTGTGACTGAAAATCCCAGGAGATTAGCAGTTTCTGAAATAGTCAAACCAGTCCGTCTGGCACCAACAACCATGCCACCACTGAAATGACATTTTTTTCCTCCATTCTGATATTTGATGTGAACATGAACAGAAGCTCTTGACCAATATCTGTATGACTTTATACATTGCACTGCTGCCTGATTGGATAACTGCATGAATGAGCAGGTGTACAGATGTTCCTAATAAAGTGGTTGGTGAGTGTATATTGCCACACACTACATAGTGCCACCTCATGTAGTGCAGAGCCACCCACATGTAGCACCTATGTACTATTCAATAGGGAGCCATTTTGGAACCATAATAGTTGTTGTATGAGAGTAGCTGCACTTCAACATGGTGTCCGAGGCCTCAAAGCTCTTGGTCGAAAGCAGCCCAATTAGCCTGTCACTCCAGAGCCATGAGGGAAACGGCATTGGGCGACTCAGTGGAGGAGGAGAAGTCACGCAGCACTTAGTTTCATATCAAATCTTTCTCAAGCTTGGTGTGTGTGTGTATGTCTGGCAGTGTCATTACCTGAGGGAAGTTTAATAATTCATGAGAATGTCGGTGAAACTCAAAGATTCCCTCGGCATTGGCAGGCCTTTTGTTGCATGCTAACGCGCTCTACTTCACCATGGTACGCGACGCTACACACCCTGCAGTAAAGGCAGAAGACAGACTGTGCTTCTTGAGTTCTTGGATGTCTTTATAAATATTAAAAGTGTCTTTGGTCTGTCAGGAGTGTGACTGAGAACACGCTCAAACCTTTTGAGCAGCTTGGTGGCCAAAAGGTGAAAGAGCATAGAAAAATGTATAGGCAAAGTTTTTCAGTTTTAAAAAAGAGAAGAGAAAGGATCAACATTTTGTCTCAAAAGTGGTTGGAAAGTGGTCTAGATTCCTGCACTGTACTGAAGAACAGAGCCACTCATGCCTCAAGTGCTCATTTTGTTTCCCAAGGGGGGTTTTGTCTAATGTTAAAACTGAGTCACCTAAAGGCACTTAGAACCTGCTGTGATTTTCTTGTAACTCAACGTGTTATTTTCAGACAGTGACGAAATAACATGACTTGACATCTCTCTCTCTCTCTCTCTCTCTCTCTCACACACACACACACACACCTAACAATGAGATCAATCCAAAGGATCTATAAATAAAAGAATATAATAAATAAATGGATGAATAAATAAAGATACTGTGCTCAGCTCATATATTATTATTATTATTATTATTATTATTATTATTATTATTATTATTAAAACCTAATGGACCACAGTATACACTACAGTATAACAGCAGGATTTAATATAACAATGAAACAATATTCAAAGAACTTGGATCTATAAAGATATCAGCATGAAATAATTGAGTTTTTCATAGAGTTTTCTTCTTGTAGTGTTCTTTTAGTACAAAAAGTATGCATTATATAATTTTCCTATCAGAGCGAATGATGGATTTTAGTTAATTCAACTGACATCATTTTAGTTAATGGATAACTGGATTTTAGTTAATTCAACTGACATCATTTTAAATAAAAAAATAAAATTAATTAATTAATTAAAAAAATAATTCAAATTCCTTTTTTAAAACCATTATGCTTTTAGTCCTTCTACATGTACCAGCAGGCATAAATGTGCTTATGATGAGTGTATTCAATTGACAATAAACACGTTGAGCTGCTGAATATTGTCATGATATGCGTTTGTGTGTGTGTGTGTGTGTGTTTGTGTGTGTGTGTTTATACAGACTAAGCTGGAGGGTCACACTCCTCCATAATCACTCGTTCACCCGTCTGTCTGATCAATAGACTGTCAGTCTCTGCCTGAGAGGGAGATTGATCATCAGCAGTCGCCCCTTGCTCGTTACACTTCTCTCAGTCTTCATTACGTACACCATTAGTCTCTCTCTGAGCCTCTCTCTCTCTCCCTCACACACACACACACACACACACACACACACACAAACAGGTACACACACATACATACAGCATAACTCACAGTAGTTATAGAATTGTCTTTGTGTTAATAGACACAGGCAGGCAGGCAAACACACATGCACACACACATTCAAGTACACTATACACATACGCTGCAGTTATATGCACAAATGCAGCATATCAAATTGCCTTTAGGGTACACGCACATATATATGAGCAGGTTCAAGTGCATGCATACACATATTTAGGAATTTATGCGCACACGTGACAAACACGCATGCACCTTCTTACCAACACTCAGAGAGCACGGCCACATTGATAGAGCTGGAGAGAGGGAGGGGGAGGTGTATGTGTGAAAAATGATTGAGAAATCTCTTTAAGTGGATGTAATAACCTGTCACTGCTTGGGAAATACAAACCTCAGTGGATGTGGATGAGGTCTTCGCCACTGAGGAAGAAATAATCACAGCCTTCTCTCATCATGTGATATTAAATGTCTTTCCTTTTCTCTACTTTCTTGCTTTCTTCTCTGAACCTTTCTCTCCTCCCTCCTCTCCCCTGTATCAGGTCCTTGCGAGGAGTTCTTCACTTTGCACTGGTCTGCTAAGCTTAGAGTGCGTGGCGTGCGTAGTCACCACGCTGTCTATCTTTCTCAACTCTGTGTGTGTTTCTTTCTCTCTTTTTCACTCTCTCTCTCTCAGTGAAAATGTGTGTGAGAGGACTTTGGGCAGTGGCTACGTCAGAGGCAGAGAGTCGAAGAGAGAGAGAGAGAGAGAGAGAGAGATGTGGAGCTGAGTTGACAAGCAAAGCAGCGACTCACTCGCACTCTGGAGCTTACAGCACTGAGCCTCTCCTCTTTCCTTTCTCCTCTCCCTCACTGCGCCGCTTTTCTTCACCACTGGAGGACTTTTGCACTTCTGCTTTATTGGAGTTTGAGGAACCACAGCTTCAGTTAGAGTTCTGAAAGGAAACAGAAGACCAGAGCAAACACAAAGGATGGAGGAAAAGAAAGCACAGAAAAGGAGAAAGTGTTAAAAGAAAGGATTTGTGTAAGGAAGTGGGGGCAGAGAGTTAGAAAAAATAGACAAGAAAAACTGTGCAAGCACTAAAAAGTAGTAGGAAGTGAACTGTAGCAAGTGGAACACTTGAAGTGTAAGACTGACAAGCGAGACTAAGGAACACTGAAAGTGTAGCAGCCCTGGCGGCCCACATGCCCATCGAGTTTGTGTGCAAAATCAAGTTCGCTGAGGGAGATGAGGCCAAAGCGGCCCCATCCAAAGGAGGTGGTGGCAGCCCGATGGACAAAGGAGCAGGCATGGCTGACCTGGCTGCTTTTGCCAGCTCCTCATCCCTGCATGGCCTGGCCCAGGTGTTGGGGTCATCAGGATCAGGCCGGGCAAGCATGAGGCGGACAGTGTGGGCACTGGCCCTGCTGGCATCACTGGTGCTCTTCCTGTACCAAGCCTCCCGGAGCACAGGTACCTACCTGGAGCACCCACATGTGGCTGCACTGAGCGAGGAAAGCCGGCGTGAGCTCACCTTCCCTGCCGTCACGCTGTGCAACGTCAACCGCTTCCGCTTCTCTGCACTCACTGATGCCGACATCTACCACCTGGCCAATCTGACCGGGCTGCCGCCGAAAAGCCGCGGCGGACACCGACCAGGCGAGCTGCAGTACCCGCCTCCTGACATGCTGGACATCTTCCAGCGCACGGGCCACCAGCTCGACGATATGCTGAAGAGCTGCAACTTTAGTGGACAAAACTGCTCCGTGCACGACTTCAGCGTGGTGAGTATGGCGCCCTCCGATTGGCTGTGGCGAGTGGTTGTGGTATTTGCTCATTGAATGTGATGTTCTTTTTGGGTGTTGATTTTTGGTAGTGAATTCTGAGATCTTCTGGCTGAGTGACAATGTTGACATCCAAACCTTCTTGATTAAGTCATTTGAATGTTATAAAGCCCTCTGTCGAATGAACGTGATCCAAACATATAGAATAATTTCTTGCTTCATATGAGGTCTATGCTTTTTTCAGATTTGTAGTCAATAGAAATGCACCCATTTCAAAGATATGGTGTTTTACATCAAAATTTTACTCACAGATATTTTTTTAAAAAAAGCAACAAAAACCTGTTGCTGTTGCAAAATGCTTGATTGTCAAAGATCTTGTTTGAAAGCTATGGGGCTGTTGTGGTTTATAATATAACAAAATTACAAAAGATATGTCTTTTACTGCTGAACTGTGAAGCTACAAGTTGATTTGGAATTGTGATTTTTTTTTTAGTTAAGCCATGGATCTCTGCAACAAGATACAATTTAACGTATTTGTAAGACATGATCTTTCATACGGCTGGGGATATCACAGGCTTTTAAGGGTTAAGAGTATTTGTGTTTGTATTATTATTGTCTGTAATTATGTCCTGAGTTTGACATCATTTGTGCCTAAAGCCTGTTCTAGCCTCTTTTTCTGTTCGGTATTGTAATCTTGCTCTTGGTATGAAACTTGTTCATAAATATAGAAATAGATTCACAGAAATATAGAAGCTGTATTACAATCCCAGTGCTGCTACTGTCTACTCTCCTCTACTGAACTCTTCACCGCCTGTCTCCGTCTCTTCCTCTTCTGTTGCGTTACGGTTTGTCTCTCCTGACGGAGAATGTTATTTTGGCCACAGAACAGATAAAATATGCAGGAGATGGACAGGAGACATGATTCTTGCATTAACCAAATCAGCTTAGAGGAGGAGTGTACCTCAGACTGCTTCTCTGCGCAGCCTTTGGAACAGGAGTGTGTGGTACTATCGCTGGAAATGAAGTCTTAATTTGTTAAGCTGTCCTGAGAAAACCTTCACTTAAAAAAAGATACATGTTTTTTCAACCATTAGTATTCCCTAAGGCTTGTGGGCAAAGTGAGAGGTTTATTAGTGGGTGTTTGTTTCAGTATACACCCAGTTGTCACTGTTTTTTTTTTTTTTTTTTTTAAAGGTTGGAGGCTTTGCTTTATTGAAGATTTGTTTGAGATCAATTTGCCTCCAGTTTAAGTTTTAAATCTTTATTTCTTTTCTCATATTGCACTTTGTTAAATTCATTCATTCGCGCATCTTCAGTAACTGCGGAAATATACCCTGGATGGGATGCCCGTTCTTCATACACTTCTCGGTAAATTGATCTTATTAAATAAATGAGTGTTAATAAGGGGAGTGACGTCACTGTCCAATTCCATTAAAATGTTTTAATCCCACGAATGCCATCTTAATGAAGTGGAACATAAACGATTGTTGTTTAATATATAAATATTGCAATGCACAACTCAATGTTTAACAAATCATAATGCTTGAATTTTAAAATTATTATGACTTTATGTGTTTGCTTCTTTCCTTTCAGAAAAACAACACAGTATACTGTATATGCCTTTGAGTGCATGTGTGTGTTGTAGTCCTGCCTAGCATCTGTTATTCTTCCATCCTCTCTCAGGATTATGGCGATATGAGTTTTCGTTATTCATTGCTTGTTTAGATGTGATGTTCAATTCAGCTGCACTCCATGAAACCATGTGTGTGACATATTGTCTCTGTATTGTCTAGTTATTCGTAAATCCTCCAGAAGACATCTGTCAGGATTAGATTTGGCTGAACATGATCGGAATGAGAAGACCTTCAAATAGTCAGAGGGCACCTCTACTTTCCAAGATGCTCTTAGAAATGTGAATTTTTGTGGCAATTTTTTCCGGATATTTCCGTTAGCCTTGTGGTTTTGATTAAGCAATCTAATTACAGTAGCAGAGATAATAGCTTGTATTGTGGCACTTTCGGAGTAACATGAGCTAAAATGCTTTGCTCAAGGATATAACAGAGTGAGAGTGAGATTAGGGACACACTCATCTCACATTAGTTTTTTTTTTTGTTTCATGTTTTAATGAATATTATAACAAAGCCTGATCCAAGACTGGATCTCAAACCACTTACATCTGTTGCTCTGATGTGTGGATATAAACAGAGAGATTTGTTGCAGTCTAGCTAATCTCTCTCTATTACTGCTCTCTTCCCCCACACGCTTGGTGGCCACTCTAGAGTAAGTAAATAGCACACTGGCTCATTTGCACAACTTAATATAATTTAATAAAGGGTAAATGTCGGTAAGGCCAGAACGATTTGCCTTTGAGTGGGCTCCCGTATGTTTTTTTTCTAAATAGGAAATCTCATCCAGTAACCTGAGAAGTCACATGATATGATATTTCAATCGATATTGGTCTTTAAAATCAGGTGAGCTTTGTTGAAGTGCCTCACACACTTCATGCTTGTGTGCTTGTGTCTACATCTATCAGTGTGGGTATCAATGTGCACAAGGTGTATGTGTGTGTGTTTTTGTGTTCTTGTGTGTTTGTGGCAATCTCTTCTGCAAATAACGAGTCCACACAACAAGCTGGGAGACAAACAAAAGCAACAAGCTAACCCCCTGAAGGTCACCAGAAGCTCGAAACATGGATCAGCTCTCACACCAGCCTCTGTCTTTTGGCGTCGTAACGATTTTGCGTGTTTGATTTTCCACAGCAGAGCTGCATAAATTAGTGAAAGTCATGTAAAACATTAATCAAAGCTCTCCCAAGCTGTGGCTGTAATGGATGGCTCTGTCCTGGTACGCATCTCATCTAGATTTAACTAATCACCTATCACATGCTCAGACAAGCACACATCACGTCACGTTATAGATCTAACATGGCGCACGTATTCACCTGAGAGCCACATGCTGTGTTCACCCTAGAGCAGATTTGTGACCAGTTTCTCTCAGAAAGATCCTCAGGCTATCACGTCTACACATCTATGATACACTAAACAAATGAGGAAATGAGGATGGAGCTGTATGAAATATTTACCATAAAGCTAACATCATAATTTTCAGTAAGCCATCTGATTTCAGCTTCATATTTTCTAAAAGGATGACATTCAATGGCACTGCAACAGAAATGCAATTGTGCATTATTTAGTTAGATGGACAAATCTGAAGCCTGGGCACCTAGGACAAGCAGAATTCTTGCCTGGGCTATTAATTTTTTATTCATAGTTGCTGAGTAGGTTTAACAACCAGAGGAAGAAAATAAACCCTACGTCCTATCAGCGTTTGCAAAGTTTTAATGCCGTATACATATTTAAATGTAACGCACTTCATAGTGGTGCAGCGCACCACAATACTATAACAATAGTGTGTGCCTATTGCATGCTGGACTACACACATCAGATGATGGTAGAACAATTTTTTTACTAGGTGGATTAATGACCATGCATAGATAACAGATAGAACACAGGTATGTGGAAACATTGACAAAACCAAGCATATAGCTCAAAATCTGTCCTATTCCTTCTGCTAGCACACTATGCACAATATGTCACCTCACTGCTAAACACAGTGGCTGAAAATAAAGATGCTATCCAGACAAAAATAATATTTTTTTACTTGCATGGAGAGAAAACCTTAGTTTATCCTTCACTCCCAGGGAATTCATATTCATTAATTTCCCTTAGACTGTATTAATGCATTTAACTAGCTAAATGGCCACCTTTATCCTAGGCAGTAATATCTGCTGGTGATATTAGATGTGAAAGCTAAAAAGTAATAATAGTTATATGTGATATCAGTAGCTCAGAAATGAAACTATTAGGGTTGAACGATGCGTCATATCAAGAGGTCTCGCTGATGGTATAATGAGAATGATGGGAAAATTCGGGACTGGCAGCACACTGGAGATTACACTGGTGGGGTAACTTGTGGAGTTATCATTTGTCTACCCATGAGCAGGGTTTGTTACCTCCAGTCCTGGTGATGTACTGCCCTGGACGGTTTTCAATTTTCCCTACTGTGACACACCTGATCCAACTGAGTACGTAAAAATTAATCTCTGAATGAGTTGGGCCATGTGTAATGAGGGAAGGGAAAATGTCAAGTACCCTTCACTGGTGGAGTCAGACCTGACCCAGCACCTCCTATCTGGGTGGAGTCCCGCCAAAAGTCTAGGGTTTGGAGTGTGTTCAGGGTGGATAACTGTGTTATTAAGTGTGTTGTACCATGTTGTTAGTGTTCAGGGCTAAGGTTATAGGAGGAGTTGGATCAGGTCCAGCTCCACCCCCTGGACATTTGGTTTTGTAGTGAGGACTATCTGGAAAACTTGTGCAACTATACAAGGCTTAGAGAAATGTTTTAGAGAAATAGCTAGAATATTCTGTAGGAGTTAATTAAAAGTTTAAAGACTATTTTGTGTGATTTTCACGTGTTTGAAAAGTTAGCTATGTTCTTTTAAAAATCTTGTATTTTTTTAACCCCATAATCTGCAGTATAGCATACACGTAATAGTACATCATAATTCAGATTTCCTTATTGCTGAATATTTAACTCACGCCCCCAGAGGAAATACTTTTTTTCTATTCTATTTTCAGAAATAGATGCTCTTTGCTGACATTTAGGTCTAATTGGATGCTTATATTCTGATTAACTGACATGTTTACCTAGATTAGCATGTGCTTGATACTTCTGAATTCTCAATTAGATTATTTGTTACTTCAGGAATACATCCTCTACGGTGCTATTGATAAAATGTACTCTGAGTGACATTCTGAGTCAGAGGAGATGAGTCACACGAGATGAAGTGGTTTATGTTCAAATCCCCAATAAAGTTACATTTAACCCCACTTCCAACTACAGTTTCTGTTATTTAGAAATATTACCATTGCATAGCTTGCATTAAAATACCCTGAAGTGACAAAATCTAAACATCATAAATAGCACAATATACACCAAATTATAGGTACTGGTTTCCCACATCACTTCACTATTGTTTCTTATATAAAAAATGTAATTTGAATAATGCTTAGTTCCCAAGACTGGTTGAAAATGAGAGCAGATAGGATCCAACAGTAACAGCTGCAGGCTGAATCCTCTGTCTTTTGGAAAGTGGTGATACACGCTGATACACAGCTCGGGTTTTAAATGCAGATCTGCAGATTTTACTGTGTCTTGTCTTCAGTGCAGCTTTTGCCATTGCACTTCTTATTTTAAAACTTCAGATCAGATTTCATGCATGATTTTAAGTCTTTATAAAACCAGGCCACACTTTATATTCCACATGTTCACCAATCTTTTGCCTTATAAATTAGTATACATAGACTGTGAAAATAGTCTATGTATACTAATTAAATTAGTCACACCGACTATGAAAATTAAACATATAATTCAAGAGGGGTGAGTTTTTTTGTAATCAAAAATGTTTTCGATTAACATTTCAGACATGAGCTGTATTGTTCAACATAGACATGAATACATCTTTGCTCTACGTGTTTAAATGTGAGGTGGCCGTCTGTTGTGCTTTCATTAGAACTATATTAGAACTTTCATTAGAACTAGCTGTTTAGGCACAAATTGTTTAGTTTCCACATCTGTTTCAAATCCTGATTCTGGAAAGATTATCTAGAATCAAGCTTATTATTAGACCTAGTAAAAATAGTTCCTGTGAACAGCAAGAGGAAGTCTTTGGTGCTTGTGTGTAGTGCAGAAGGTGGCAGGATTCACAAAAGAGTACAAATCACAGCATCAAGGTGCTTTATAAATTTGTACACCTGCTCACTCGTGCAATAATTCAGTCAGCTAATCATGTGATGAGGATGGGGATGAGGATTTTGAGTACCTTTTAGTCTGGTTCCCCTTAAGGTTTCTTCCTCATGTAGTCTCAGGGAGTTTTTCCTTGCCACTGTCGCCTCTAGCTTGCTCATTAGGGATAAATTCATAAATTTATATCCTGAATTTATATATTTCTGTAAAGCAGCTTTAAGTCAGTGTCCATTGTTAAAAGAGCTATACAAATAAAATAGAATAGAATTGAATTGAATGTGGCAGCAACTAGACAGTTGAAGATTGGAAAAACCTCGCCTTTTCTAATATTCAGCGGTCCAGTGCTCACTGTGGTTTCAGATTCCTGTTCGTGGCTGACAGAAATGGTCTCTGAAGTGCTCTTCTGCTGTTGTAGCAAATCTGCCTCAAGATTCAATGTATTGTGCATTCTGAGATGCTTTTCTGCTCATCACGGTTGTAAAGACTGATTATTTGAGTTACTGTAGTCTTCCTGTAAGCTTGAACTAGTCTTGCCATTGTTCAACAAGTCAACATCGTTCAACAAGTCTGACACTCACTGTATGTTTTTTTGTTGCTGTTGTTTGCACCATTCTGTGTGAATTCTGTATATGGTTCTGTGTGAAAATCTCTGGATCAGCAGTTTCTGTGTTATTTAGAAACATTACCATTACATGGCTTGTCCTGGCTGTTGGGGCTAACGATTTGTCTACCACTGGTGTGTGCATGTGTGTGTGTGCATGTGTGTGTGTGTGTGTGATGTACTGTATACCGCAGTGACTCTTACTCTTACAAGTGGAATGCAGATATCTTACACAAAGCAAAGCACATCAGGTGGAAATTCACAGGGCTAATGATGAATCTGATGCTTTATGAGCCACACGAACACCTCGACCACAGGTGGTGTTAGACACAGCCTACGCCGAGGATGGCAAAGGGTGTTGGTGATGAATCAGCTGTGAAAATGCTCCAGCATTCAGTACACTGGAAAGTGTGCTCAGTTGGAATGCTGTCTTTCTGCCTCTCACTTGTTCTTAGTCACAACCTTTCCGGCTCACTCTCTCGCCAAAGATTGCTATACTTTGTATGAGCTCTTTTTTTTTTAATCATCCCAGGTTTGTGCTTTCCAAATTCTCTCTCTCTCTCTCTCTCTCTCTCTCTCTCTTTCACCTTGTGTGATTCGTGTCTGTTATGCACCTGTTTGTCATTTTCTGAATGCTAAACAGAGTTTTGTTTGCTTTTGGATCGAAATCTGTAAATGCCACATGTGTAAATGCCACATTTAAAAATCCTGTGTTCTCATCTATATACAAATTAGGAATGCATCACTGAAGTCCCTGCTTGATGCCTCCTGTTAGACATTTTGCGCCTCCCATTTCTTTTGTCTGTTCTCAAACCAGTGTGAAAAATTTACATTATGTAAAACTTTCATCTGCCCTGAAATTTTTTTGTCACAAAAACATCTCTTTTCTTTTGTGCATACACAATGCACTACCTGATTATTTCTGCTGTGATCAGGTTTTAAAACCATGAGACTTTTTAGAACTCTCTGGAAGAAAGAGGATGTCTTTTTTTTTTGTAACAGCCTATCACATCAAACTGTCACAATTTGAGGACTTTCTTTTTTTCTGAAGCTCTTCTGTCAGAAACTCGTAGCAAGCATGTCAGTGAATGTGGAAACAGCATGGAATAGCAAAATGCAAGCAAGAATGCAATGGATGCCATGGAGTCACATGATCTATTGGTTTTTTTTGACCCAGAAAAACACTCTGATTGATTCATTAGGTGCTAGAATGATTGTAGTGATTGGATTAGGCTTATGAGGGAGGTTTTGTGTTTTGCTGAGTTGCGCTGATCTGGCCTGGGGTTCTGACCCATTTTTGGCACACTAGGAGACTTGGGAATGGCAATGCAGCTGCATCCTCCTCTTCTTTACTCACACAGAGAGTGTGGGAATGTTATTGTATGCAGCATGGAGCATGTGCCAATAAGTGTGTTTCAATTATAGACTAGTTCTAAAGTCTCTTAGTGTGCCAGAAATGGGTCAGAACCCCAGTCCAAATTAGTGCACCTCAGCGAAATGCAAAACCTCACTCTGGGCATTTACCTACAGTAATCCAATCACTATGATCATTCTGGTACCTGCCAAACCAATCAGAGTGGTTGAACAAGACAGTATGTGGAAGTCTGTACTCTGCAACTTCTACAGCTCATGATTACATAAAGTCTATTCCATTGTAATCAGTGCATTATCTTGGTGTTTTATTAATGGATTAGTTTCCAGAAATCCAACAATACAATAGCAAGCATATGGAATATGGCAGGATGATTGAAGGAATCTGCACTGCACAAGATGTTCCTCATAGCATTAGGACAGTTAAAAAAGAGTGATGTTCAACTACATTTACAACCGAGCTATTATATGAAACACAATTCCCTTTACAATGCTTATACGTCTAGAACTCCTTAACAAATGAGATCATTATTCAAAATGTGTGTAGATTGATTGACACAATCAAAACATGTTCATTTTCAATGGAAAATGGAACAACTCCTCCAGCTTTCAATGCTTCAGGACAAACATTCCCTTTCACTGTCCAGTTACATTTCTCATTTGTCAGCTAAGTGTGAAACGTCTGTCAAGTCCTGCCAGAAAATGCAGCCTGACTCATTAATCCTTCACTTCTGACAGGAAGCCAAATGGCAAATATATATAACAATAATGCAAACTAGTCTTGCCGCATAGCAGATGATTTGGCTAATGAGTACTAGTATCTTTCAGTTATTACTAGCCATGTAAAAAAAATTGACTAAACTGTCACTTTAATCAAGCTCCATTTAAATCACAACGCCAATCAGTGAATTTTCCATTCAACAAACTTTTCACAGCATTGCAGTCATGTGTATTCTTGTTGAAGAGAGGGACAAAAAAGGAATATTGTGCCAACATCATCACCAGCCTGAGAGAATGAATCCGGAGGCAGTACAATCAGGATCAGAAACCACATAATGCAGCTCGGATGATGTCCAACAAATTATATTCAAACTTTAGTGCAAGATATGTTATGGATCTTAAAGCATAATCATCTCTCCATTGAAAAGAATATCTCTAATTGAGATAAATAGGAGTACAGCAATGCAGAAGTGGAGAAAGGCACATATTATGGAAAGAGAAGAGTCTCTAAGGGAGATGTGGTTCTACATACCTCGCCAAACACCCACAAGCCTCCCCTCACTAGCTATTCACACAGCTCTTCAAGCAGTGGGCTAGTTTGCAGAAGTGTGATTCAGATGAAATCTGATATGTGGGAAAATGAAGAAGTAAGCTCGCAAGGTCCATCCGCAATTGACGTGCATGGAAATTGAGTAAACAAGGCTCTCAAACTCCACCTCATGATAAAGTTGATAAAATTATAATTCATTTCATGAGGCACAGATAGATATTTATAGTAGGATTTTTCCAGTGTAAATTTGGTAAACTCCTAATTTTACACGAATATTCATTAGTCTTTAGGTACAGCTTTATCCTGGTCAGGGTCCAGAGCCTATCATTGCCTACGCCCTGGATGGAATGACAGTTCATTGCTGTAAATGGACAGCTTTGGGTTTTTTGTTGTTGTTGTTTTTTAGAATTTGCCAATAGACAAAGCCTTTGCTTTTGGAAAAGTCCATTTAAGAATTATTCACACAGATTATGCATTTCTTATGTTCCCGTGGTAGTATCAAACAGATTTGAACATTGGTTTAAAGAGGCTTAATAATGATGGCTGCTGTATTGCACTGCCTGCGGCTTCAAAGCCAAAGCTGGCCACAGTAACGGGATTTAGAGATTATATTTCCAGACTGGCGGTAAATCTATGGGCCTTTTGAAGTTGTCCTGGTACAAATGCAGCACTACACCTTACTCAGCAACATGTAAATAGCAGGGCATATGAAGGCTGAAGGAGAGATCAGGAGCCGAGGAACTCCTTGGCCTTGCTCAGCATGGATCATAACGCAAATCTCACAGCACTCTAATGGTGCCCTACTTCAAAGCATATCACCCAGCTACTTTTTTGATCAGCACTTTCATGTAGTTTCAACCCAGCTACTTTCAATCAAATCTCCTTTAGTTACTGCAAAGTGTGTGTGTGTGTGTGCATTCTTGTGTGTAGACGACTCTTCATTATGTAGTTAAAGACTGAGGAAATGAAAATAGCACTCACTTCACTGAACGGCCCTTGGTGAATGCTGTGGCTAATGAGTTGTGTGTTATCTGGAGCAACGCTGGGTAAATACCCTGGATGTGCACACACTCTCTGGTTCACTGTAACAGAACGTTTTCCAGTTTGACTTCTGATTGATTGTTTGGTGAAGCTAGTTCAAACACTTGTCTAAATACTCATCAATCAATAATGGCAACTCAAGCGTGTTAGAAATCGGAGGCAAATATGATGATCTGTGCGCTAATGGCTTTGTCAATACAAAAACTTAATATAGAAAGTGATGTAATGATTGTGTTTTACTGACTGAGTATTCAGTATATTTCTGAATGTGCATTAGGGATGTAACCGAATACAAATACAGCTTGTTAAAATTTTGGGAAATGGAACCAGTTATATTTGTTAGAAAATATCACATGCCTGTACAAACAAAAATAGTTAGAAATATTGATTGATTTATAAAACATTCCCATGTACAGCTCTAGTTGAGATCAATTATGAACTTGTGTGATGTAGCTGAGGTTGAGGAACTGTCACCTGTCTTTTTTTCCAGCGGTGTTTTGGGTGGCATAGTGGTAGGGTTTATATTTATTTAAAAAAAAGAAAAAAACCTGACAGGTTTAGACCACACCCACTTTGGGTTTGCAGATACAGAAATGAATATTTGGAGCAATAAACAAATACAGATAGTGTCATTGTGTTACACATCTAATGTGTATGGCAAGCTTGTGTATGCCACTGTCTTATAGAATAGATCCCAAATATCAACGTGCATTTTGTAGCAAACCAATAGTCAAGATTATGTAGATATTAAAACACTATTTACAAACATACTGTATATTACTCCATTGCAGTATTGTACAAAGAAAGGTGGAGAACACAGACTGCTAGCATGACCTTTGTATTGCTCATTTTCATGTATTTTTTTCTCAGGTGTTGTATGTAATAATTTGAGACTATTGGGTGACAACAATAATAATACTGACCATGCTATTTAAAAACACTGCACTGTTTTAATACTGCTTCATTAAATATGCTGCATGTTACTTTCAAACTTTAAATATTACAATATACACACACTGGCAATTTTATTAGGAACAGCCGTACACCTGCACATTCATGCACATTCATTGTCTGGCAGCAGTGCAATACATAAAATCATGCAGATACAGGCCAAGAGCTTCAGTTAATGGTCACATTAAACAGCAGAATTGAAAAAAATTGATCTCAGTGATTTTAACTGTCACATGGCTGTTGGTGCAAATTGGCTGGTTTGGGTATTTATGAAATCTCCTGGGATTTTTTTTAAATGCACTTACACAGAATGATGTGAAAAATCAAACACATATGAATGTAACTCAAATCATAATTCTCATAAAATCAGAAATCCTGTCAGTTTTATCAAGTGTTATCAAGCTTCACAAGCTTGTCTAACTTCAATAGCAGTGAAGATCATAATAATGTTATCTAGTTAGCATTAGCAGTATAGATTACGAACAATTATGAATGCAACTTGGAAATAAAACAAATTCATCCTACTTGAAAATTTCCATATGGGCTGCATTTCAATATATGTGAACTCAAAAATCACACTTTCAGGAAACTCCGTGGCATTTTATACACCGTGTTTATATAATTAAATTCAACAGCAAAAATCTTCTACTGAGTGATGTGTACTTGACCAAATTCAGTCTGTCAGACCTGTTATTCCTCTAATCTAAGACTGACTGACTGCACTTCGACCAATTATTGCTTAACACAAAGAGTTTCTTTATCTTGTTAGGCTACATGTCCTGTTTTTCTATACTTTCTGCCTGTATCTGTACTCACTTTCAACTATTTCCTCCTCTGACAACTAGGCAATAATCTGTTATGCAGTATGTGTTGCTATTCTCTGAAAGAGAAACGACACTCACTTCAAACACTGAGCTGTCACTGTCTTAATCACACAAAAATTATACTTCACCATCTACACACACTATGCCAAACATAGGAGATCTCGCCATGTCACACAGACTGACATAGCTTGCTTGTTTGGAAGATTTTCAATCTTCTATTTCTCTCTTTCTTCCTCTCTCTCTCTCTCTCTCTCTCTCTCTGCCACAAACACCCACATATAAACACCCACGTTTTGCCCCCTAGCTCTGACAGACTTGTTGACATCTCTCATAACCTCTAACCTCTTATATCTAAGACGTCATGAATGATTGGCTGATCTTGACAGTGCGTGACATTGTATTGTAATGCTGCAAACTGTTGTGGTCAATGTCAAAATGCCACTGATTTTTTTCCCTGCAGCATAGATATATCTCCATCTCTGGTGTGATTCAGTGCAGAAAAATGTGTCAAAATGTGCTGGAGTGAATGGATATTGTTGTGTTAAAAGGTGTTGGGGTCAAAGAATACACACACACACACACACACACACATACACAAACATGTGCATACATGCTAGCAAAGAAACACGAAAAGTGAGAATACAATAACACTCTGAGTCACAATGAAGCTGCAGACAGCGAGGACAAGGGAGACAGGTAGAGAAAGACCAAGGCCTCTGATGATTCTCTATACTGATTTAATATATCTTCTTAATACTTTTAATATATCTTCTTCTCTATACTGATTTAATATATCATCTTAATAAGAGAATATTCTATTTTCTATATATTCTTTCTACATTTCTATATCTAAGAATGTCTTGATTATTATTATTAATCAGGACAGCTGGTATTGATGTAAAAGGCTAAAATCTAATATCAAATTAATTGTTCGACAGTGAAACTATTACTGGTGAGCAATGCACAATATAAAGAGAGCGCATCAATGATATAATAAGAATGATGTAAGAAATGTATTGCACATACACTTAAACACAAATATGCAGCTGCATTTGTGAGTGTTATGTTTTTTAAGTGTTCAAGTGTTTTTTTTTTAAAGTCCATAGTGCTCCGATGGCTTCATGCCATGTTTCCTCCCAATACCAAACATGGTAAACGGAAAAGTTTCATTTAAACCACAAAAAACACTTAACTTGTGGTTCTGTCATCTGTCCTTTTGTGTGATTTGCATTTTGATTGGACAATGTGAGCTTTTGGGATGTTACAGGATACAAATACATGCTCAGAATGAACAGATAAAATGAACAGATTCAAATACAAATAGGAGGTGCACAATTGCTTTAGAAAGCTTTCAAACTTCACTTGACATCTGGTTGAGACTAGAGGTGTGCATCCGACCAGAGGTTTTTACTTTCAATCGAGCAAGAGGTCAGATATGATGCTTGTGGGACAAAGAAAGACCACATTCATTAACGTAACAATACATTTACAGGGATGATTTTACAGTTTTCTTTCCTGCATCCTTAGTAACTGACTGGTCAGGGTCACGGTGGTTTATATTAGGCTACTAGTTTGTAAATTTGTTATAAATGCCGCAGGCAGGTACAAACAAAAGTAATAACAGTCCTATGCATATCTCTGTTTTAAAAAAAAAGAAAGAAAAACCATTAGATCCTTTAGGTCACATACTCTTCAGATTTAAATCCAAATACAGATACAGATATGTATATTTGGAGCTTTAAACAGATACAGTTTTCCTTACACCCATAGTGTGCTTAGTCCTCCAAAGGCATCATGCAAATATGGCACTTCATTTAGACAGTTCTTTAGACTTGTGACTGTATTTCACATTAGCCGTCTCATTGCTCAATGATGTGTTTCAAATGTGCCAGTGACATGGGCTGGAAAATGTTAGCCTAAATGGAAATCAAAACAGCTGTCACTAACAGGCTGTATGAATCTACAGCCTGGGCTAGAAGGAAATCAGCCCTAGCCTTGCTTCTTCATACCATTCTGTGTATTTTTCTTATGATCTCTGGTGAAGCTGTTCCACAAAAGTCCAAAATACTCCACTTTAAGACATTTATTATCAGCAAATAATCTGATGCAGATGCCAAAACTGAAACCTTACAGTATATAAATGACTTTTTATCTTTCAGGGACAGGACAGGGTTAGCTCGTTCATACAAGCTGCCCCTGAAACCAGTAATACTGCCATAAAAAAAAGTATTACTGTGTTTTGATGCCGCAGATGACGAGTAAGGCTTTTCTAAGAAGTGTAAACAAATCGGGCCAAAGAGGACATTAGAATTATAGTCTTGCTTCTGTCAAATGCTAATTGGACTTCGTAACAGAACTTGTAGTGTTTCTCTAAAAAAAGAAAAATAAGAAAAAAACAAGAAAAGAGAGCAGATGAGGAGCCCTGCAGCTCTACTGCAGCATCTGCTGCTCTGATTCAGCCCAAGGCTACCTGCAACTACACATTCAAAACAACTGCTCAAGGACAGGAGAGGAAAACACACACACATACACACACACACACACACACACAAGACAGGAGTTTTGAGCAAATGAAAAATAGCAGGCATATTTCCTTGATACTGTGCGTTCCTGCATTCTGGGAATTGATGATTGGCCTTAGAGACATAAAAGCACTTGAAATGTGTCTTTGCATGTGTGTACGTGCGTGTGTGTCAGCATAAAGCAGCCTAAATCATAAACTTGTAATAGGCCATTCACTCTAAATTAGGTGACAAATATGGACAGATTGATAGCTGAATTATTGCCATCTTCGAGACTGGAAAGGCAGCGCTGAAGCTCTGCTGAATATGAATTTCTACACAAGAGCTCCTCAGCATCACAATATGCTTGTGACTGAAATGTCTTTGTGCTTGTGACTAAAACTTTCTCTAACTTTGACATCATAAAAAAATCTGGGGAAATTATATATACAGCTATAAATTTGAGCATTTATCATGACCTGCGTTTATATGTTCACAAAAGATCACTCTAGTAACACTGACAGGGTTACATCAATATACATTCACCAACCAAATTATTAGGAACATCTGTACACCTGCTCATTCATTTAATTATCCAATCAGCCAATCATATATAAAATCAAATAGCTTCAGTTAATGTCAGGTCAAGAGCTTCAGTTAATGTTCACATCAAACATCAGAATGAGAAAAATGTGATCTCAGTGGCTTTGACCGTGGCATGGTTGTTGGAGCCAGAAGAGCTGGTTTAAATATTTTAGAAACTGCTGATCTCCTGGGATTTTCCCAAACAAAGTAAAGAGTTTACACAGAATGGTGTGAAAAACAAAAAACATCCAGTGCACAGCAGTTCTGCTGGAAGTTGATGAGAGAGGTCAGGAAGGCTGACAGGAAGGCTTTGGTAACTCAAATAGCCACTCTTTACAACCATAGTGAGCAGAAAAGCATCTCAGAATGCACAACCCATTGAGTCTAGAGTTGGATGGGCTACAACAGCAAAAGCCAACATCGGGTGCCACAGGAATCTGACGCTACAGTAGACACAGGCTCACCAAAACTGGACAGTGGAAGATTGGAAAAAGATCAGGTGATGTGGATAAACCTGGTGGTGAACATGAATAACTACAATGAGTAGGTGTGCAAGCATTCCTAATGAAGTGGCCGGCTTGATGTACCGACAAAATGTCATTCACTGACTTCCACTGCACTGCAGAATGTTCAGAAGGTACAGAAGTATACATGGATTTGTAAAGCTTCAACAATATTTTTTTTAAATTTGCAAATAAGGTAGGCACCATATGGTTAGTGTGTAAATGAGTATAGTGTAATTTCATATACTGCCTGTAAATGAATCATCATGGAAGTATTATATGAATGTGCTACAGAAAAGAGAGGAAGACACAGAACAGTGGGAGATTGTGATGAAAGCAGCATGGTCTGGGTGAGTCAGGATGCGGAGGTCAGGAACTCGGCAGGAGATCAATCAAGCTGATTATTAAGTATGATGTGGTGCATTGATTGTCCTCAGCGTGTGTTAGGGAGAATAGCAAGCATGAGAGTGAGCAGATATCATGCCTTTGTTAGCTTTGCACGCGCCCGAACAGAAAATGAAACAGGTGACTCTGAGCTCATGGGAATCTAAACAAAACTCACCATATGGAGTCAAATGTGAAAAGTGGATCGAATTGGGATTGTGCTGAATTACCTTCAATGTTTGAGTGTGTGTGTGAATGCATACAGGACAAAGAGTTAAATTTAGCCTCTCAGTTTAGGCTCTCTACACTTTAGTTTACTTTCTTTTTTTCCCTCAAAAAACATACTCTGTAGAAATACTGATTTTCTGAAAAAATAAGATGAAACATTTCATTTATGTATTCTTGCCTTGTGTATATTTTGATTGGAACCAGTTCTTATGCCACCGGCAGTCTCCACAATAGATTTGAATCCAGTTTACTGTTATATTTAGACATAAAAGAGAAAGAGAGAGAGAGAGAGAGAGGGAGAGAGAGAAATATAACGCCTTTCTACCCCAGACTGCTATGCGATTTCTGAACAGAATAGAACAGAACAGCTCGAGTAAACATGTACCACTACATAATACATTTCCTTTGCCCTTTTGAGCAGAAGGAGAACAGGATAAGGCTATTTGTGTGTATGCTCATCTCTCTTCATGTGTGTACCATGTTTGGAAATTGCTGTTTGTGTGAGACTGAATAGTAACTGTGAGCCATTTTAGGTAGGGGATATCCCATTTTTTCACTGCAAATGAGACATCCTTACTGAGCAAATAATCCATTTACACAGCATGAAAACATGCCAGAGATGCTGCACAGCCTGTTTCGCAGTCCTGAACAGCTCCTCATGTGGAGTGAGATAGATCTTCCAGGACAAACCTCAAGTCTCTAAAACTTGGTAATGGAGTATACATAACATTACACATAATACATTACACAGTGTACAAAGTGTACCTGTATAGTAACTAATAAATGTCCAGTGAGTGTAGGAATAATGTGATTGTGCGTAACTGGAAACTCTGTGCTTTTTCCATTATATACAGTACATATAGAGTTGGTAAGTGTACCCAAAGGATTTACAGGAAATGCATACTGTATGTAAAAAGAAAAATCTAATTTTCATTTTAATATAATTAACAATTTTAATATAAACAGCTGGGGCAAAGGCAGAGTTAAGGGGTAGCATGGAGTAGCAGTGACAACCACTGAAATATCATTATTCACCCAGAACTGATAGGTCACTGATAATTTGCATTTTGGGGAACAAGTGCCATTCAGTCATGATGCAATTATTAATGTTCATGCAATTTCAGGCAACTTGATCATCAGCGAGACTGACCTTTTGTTTTTATATGTCAGAGAAAAGGAAATTTAGAGAAGTATGATCAGTTTAATGTTTAGTAGATTAACTTGGTGTCTAAATAGAGCTTGAGATGGATGCAAGGCGACTCCCCCAGTAAAAAAAAAAAAAAACGACAAGTGCATCTATTCATTCATTCAGTCAGTTATCGACAGTAACTGCTTTATCCTGATAAGTGGATCATAGTGGATCCAGAGCATGATGCACACACATTCACACTTAGGTGTAATTTTAGAGAGGGCTCAGTTCCAGCATCTCAGGTTTGATCCTGAGCTTGTTATTGGTTATTGTCTGTGCGCTTATGCATGTTCTTCACGTTTGTGTCAGTTTCCTCTAGGTTCTTTGGTTTCCTGTCACCTCCCAAAAACATGCTGTTGGTGGACTGGCTGCACAAAATTGCCCCTAGGTATAGATGCATGTGCAAATTTGTAAGTATAGGGTCTGACTGGCGTCACATCCAGGGTGTTTTCCTACCAGATCCACTGCGACCTTGACCAGGATGAAAAAAAATTCTAACTGAAATAGCAAACTCTAATACTACGTACTATTATTTAAAATCACTACAAACCTGATAGTTGGTTTTAATGTAAATACTGAAATTACATTGAATCTAGGCTAAAATATGCACTGGGCCAAACCACAACATTTGCACATTTAGATGAAGCAGTGCAGGAAAAATCCTGTTCCTCAAGAAATATTGTCCAATATTCTGCAACCTGTTTCAACAAGTCATATAATCCTTGGATGTTGTTTAAAAGACACATAGATCCATTATAAACTTTTCTGAAATAAAGATTAGATGAGACTGAACTGCAAGGCATGGATGTGATTGAAAAATAGATTGAAAGCTGGAGCAGTGGGCTATTATGTTAATTAACCTGAAACATTAATTAAAAACAGGAAAACTCATTCACAAACAAAACGCCTGAGGCAGGGCTGGTAGTGATGATGTCTCCTGTGCATCCCTAACACATATACACACACACCTAATCATCCTGGGTATCATCCTGCCACTCTGGATTACCTATCACAGCTGCTTGCCCAAAGCTGTCAGGATCCTCCTACTCTCATTAAAACACTTTCTTCATCTTCCTCAATTCAAAGCCACAAGAACACTGTAAACACTGAAAAAGAAAAATATGTGAGAGCTTGGGCCACTTATTCCACTAATGTAGAATAAGGGCAACTTATTCTACATTTTGTGTCTTATTCTACATTCACACTTCATTCATACATCAAACAGGTGGCTCATTTCAGCACAAGGGGTATAACAAGTAGTTATTCACTTAGAACGCACTGTTCCTGAGGAGATTTCCTGGGCAATTTGTAAGGTCTCTTTCCTTTGAGCTACCTACAGAGTAATTTTTCTAACTAACTGGTTAGCACTCAAACTACCTGTGTTGCTTACGAGCTAGCATGCTAATGATCAAGGTTACTAACTAGTAATAAAATTACACTGGATACTGTGGACAAATGGCTATGCTAAACCCAGATTAGTTCAAAAAAATTCATCAAATGTTATAGTTTTCAAGCATTAAATATTTCTTGCTTATGAAATGATTATGTTAACATCAACGTTCTTCTTCTAAAGGGTTATTTCACTGACCTATTAAAATAGCCCTTGACGGAATACTCCAATATTTTTCAGCCTAATTTCTATCCACCATGTAGTCTATGTGTGATTACCACAGGAAATTCCCAGTGCTGAAAAAAAATAAGGTTTACCATAAACACACTTATAACGGAAATGTAAAACTAATTAGTTAAACAATAATATTAAATTATATAATTCTCTCATCAGTGTGAAAATTCCTTGTTTGATTTACATGTTAAATACTATACTTCATACTATTTTCCTTGGCAGATTTGCAAAGCAAGCTAATTGCACTAGCTGCATACACTCACCAGAGGGACAACAATTCTTGCTACTTCCTTCCAAGCTTTATTTCAATTCAATTCAATTTTATTTGTATAGCGGGTTTAACAATGGACATTGTCACAAAGCAGCTTTACAGAAATAAATAGATTCACAAAAAATATATTGTAAATATGTGAATTTATCCCTGATGAGCAAGCCAGAGGCGATAGTGGCAAGGAAAAACTCCCTGAGATGATATGAGGAAGAAATCTTGAGAGGAACCAGGCTCAAAAGGGAACCCATCCTCATCTGGGCGCAACCGATAGTACAATTATAAATAAATCCCTTCTATTATTGTGTACTATATGGACAAATAGTGCAATTGTGCAACCAATAAATTCATCACAGTTTTTGCAAGAAGTCCGGCTGGTTAAAATCTAACCTCTGTCCACTGATGGAGTCCTGAGTACAAAGGTGTTCGTGGCAACCGCAGCCCCAAAGCCACTACAGCAATCGCAGTCCCAGGCCATTACAGTACAGCTCCCCATATGTGATCCCCAAGCCATCTCCACAGCCCCCAGGTGGCGCCATCCCCAGCAATCCAAATGGTTCTTCAGACCGTCCATATGGGGCCACCCCCAGCAACAGCGAGCGAACTCAACCGATTTTTTATTTATCTTTGTAATGTCTCTAAACACATTTAATGAGAGGTAAAATATGACAGAATAAGATTTTAAGGTTTTATGTTTTGTGTATCAAACTGTAAATGGGAGCTAATTAGTGTGGAACTGAAAAAAAATTGAACTAACATTGCTCCATAGGTTTGGTCCTAGAAATCATTTGTGCCTTGAATCCATTGATCATTTCGATTTGTCACTTTAGCACATCATACACAATTTGCATAGAACAGTGAAAATCTCTATTCACGTGTTGTTTGTCATGCTGTTGCTTGCCGCTGTCGGTGTATTCGTGGCTCTTTGTCATGAGTGTACACAGAAAATGAATGATCGCTGGTTCTGATCTGCTTGCTATTGTGAACATAGAATATGCAAGTTCTCTTCCACTCATTCCACCCATTTTACCTAAATAACCATATGTGTGTGTGCGCATGCATGTTACATTATTCTAACAAGCTGATGTAGTGACATATGATGCAGTATGCACAATAAATCCTGCTGTCATAACACAATCATTCCTCTTTTCCTGTGTGTCTGACTACATGAACACAGTATTTCTGATATTACAAGCATTATTTTAAGATACTACTGAGAATCTGCTAACCCTCAGTCAGTTTTTATCCAATGCATGTTCTACTGCTCTGCACTTAGCACTCACTGATGTTTAGATGTTCACTTCTAATAAGCTCTAGAACTTGGAATGCTTTCTCTTGCGTGTGAATATTATTTACTGTCTGCATTCACTGAGTTGGTATTCTGTCTATTTTTAAAGTGTGTTGTTACACTTTGTTCATGTTGAATGCTCTTCGTTGAGCTGAGTGATTGTCTGTCGAGTAAGCAAGACAATACCAATCTCTATTCTCCCTTAAACTCTTCCACATTCTGGTGGGTTCTGCTAGTTAACTGAGCTTGGGGTGTCATAGGATCCTCCACATCTAAAGGAGGTCAATGAGGAAATACGAAAAAGAGACGCTGCAGCTCACAATATTTTGATCCAGTGAGCACACTGGGGCAGTGTTTGAGGTGTTCATCGGGCTGAAAATTGTATCAGGAGTGAACTGTTTTTACTCTCATGAATGTGAGACAGGGTTAAATGTCTTAAACTTAAATGTCTTTGTTTTAATATATGAGTTAAATATATGAGGCAGAATATATGTACCATACACACCCTGAATTAAACTGTAAGACAAAAACAAACAGAGGCATACATGTAACTTGGTCAGCCATTAGTGAGTAATGTACATAATAATAATAATAATAATAATAATAATAATAATACTAATAAATGGGAAAATATAAACAAACAAAGGAACACATAAATAAATACAAATCTTTTTGCAGAATTCCTCATGGTGCATCTGATTTTCTGCAATTATACAAAATGAATCCATAATGAATGAGTTGGAGGAGAAAGTGATTTCCATGTAAGTAAGATCAGATGCTTGGCCAATAATTTTGAAAATGCTACAAGGTCAGCTCTATATTTGGGCAGTGATAAAGTTGGTGGAAGGACTCCAAAAATGGCTGAGAGTGCAGCAGGTTCAAAAGAGGTCTTTCTATAATTTACATTTTGAATATTAATCAAATATTCAAATTATCAAATGTGTAATTGTGATATCATACCCTTATTAGAAGACAGAGGGGCAAGAAAGGAATCTACAGGTGTAGTTTTTGGGAAGGTAGGAAACTGACTGCTTGTACTATGCCCGAAGCTACGATTCTAAAAGTGTCTGAAAAAATATGCTGTCTGTGGAGACAATATTTCACAGACAGCTGTTGGAAGGATGCAAAGGTATTATCAGTTTAGAGATCTTTAAAAGATACAATACCTGAGGCAGGCCGAGAAAGAAATGCACCATCTATCAAGGATAGATGGGAAATGGGGTTAGATACTATTGGGGCCAAGAGGAAAAAAATCTGTAGGCCAAAATGATGCTTAAATTGTTTCCAAATCGTTAGAGTTGACTTCATAATAGCATTTTTAAAGGCAAATTTAGTGGGCCATGGATGAGAGCTGTTAATGAAGCAGATTTGGTTGATGAAACCTCTAAATCTAACTAAGCCAGGCAAGGAAGTGAAGTTAGATTAAGCCATTTTACACCAGAAGTTACAATGCCAATGACAGTAGGAAAAAACCTTAAAGAAGATTTTTTAACATCCCTTTCCTAGCATTTAACCAAATATCCATTCATTACCTTTTCCAGATATTCAAGTATTAAAATTAGGCAGAATGCACATCCCTAGTGGCTAACTTGCTGCGTCATGCAGCTGGCACTCCCACTTCATAACTGGATATAAACATGCACTGTTTACTGCTGTCTGCTATTCTTAGTTGGAATTCCAGATAATCTACGGCTCTTTGTTTTGGAGTGGGTAGTCCATCCACACCAATACCTGCTTTTCTATACTTGGATTGGATTTTCTCCTTAGTCCACATTGTACTATGTAGGCAGCATAGTTGGGCAATGATGGGTATGAGCTATCTGTCCACTGCCTTGGCATTGACCATCTTAAGCATGCTGTGTCTGCCCCAGACAACTCCTGCTTTGACAGTGCTGACAGTGCTGAATCTGGCCCAAGCTCCTCAGTCTAAACATCCTGTTTGTAAATGGCCAGACACAGTGACACCTGATAAGCACTGCAAGAAGCCCGGAAAGCAGTCTACTTTGCTGTCTGGATGAATGAATAACTTGGCAGCAGATGTGGCTCAGCTAAAATCAATGATCTAGGAGCAGAGCCCATGTAAATCAGAGGCTTGCACTGCTCAGAACAGCCCTCCGTATACCCTAGTGGCTAGTCATCCTGTTGGTGACCTATGAGTGTACACCCTACATCTATTTGAGGGTGTAGGGAGGGCCCTAGGCAGCACTTATTGAGCACAAACCTGAAGGATATGGGCTAGTGATGTAACTATATCAGACCTAAACAACATCTTTGCTCTGTCTCAAGACGTTTGTTCCTTCAGGATACCACTGTATCTAGACTACTGGCTCCTGTGTGCTCTCACCAAGTAGGAGGCCATCCAGAACATATCCACCCTTCTCTCTTACATTGTGGCACTTAATTTCACACTGAACGTAGACAAGAAAAAAAAAACATCAAAGCAGATCACAAAATTCACTCGTATGCAGCTAGATTTCCTAGCCACTCCATCATCTCAGTGTGGGCAGATATTATTACGCTTGCCAGCTCAGCCAGGCTGCCACCTGTCAGTCACAACAGTAATTCCCCTAGGCTTGCTAGAACTGCAAGCATTTAAGAACTGTTGGCCTCTCAGTCTGCAACTGGATCCCAAATACTGAAACATGCCCTTGCCTCAGTTAAGGGAGCAAAATCATTAGCATGCTGGCAGTGCAGGGCATATCTAGCAGGAGTCCAGCTGGGGGCTTTTCCACACTGGATCTCAGGAGGGCCGAACCACAACTGGTATCACTGACAGCAGTTCATATGCTAGGCCAAAGGGCCATAATTGTGTAATTGTGCCACAAGATGGTAGGCAAAGACTAGGTTTCACTCCTTTCACTGGTTGTTAAAACACTCTAGCAGCTTTCTCCCTGAGATTGTTTGATGTTCAAGAAGTAAGGTGAGATTTGGCATCCCCAGGTTGTCTGAGTCTGTGGGTTTGCTGCCTCAGACTGAATCTCCAACCAAGGCCTGTGATTTAGCAATCCAGTAAACACTTCTGAATGCAAGAGTGCCTAACATTGGGGCTATGTATGCCCATATGTGGAAATTGTTCTGTGAATGCTGTTGACCTCATGCCCTGAACCATGGGTATTGTCCATATCCTAGAATCCTGACCTTGACCCTGGATCCTCTTCACAGCAGCAAGTCTCCATCTATCCTGAAGGTGTATGAGGTGTATGAAGGTGCATGCAGCTATTAAAGTGCACCACAGGTTTATTACTGCCTTTCTCAAGGAGGTGAGGCACCTCTGTCTGCCACAGTCCCCAAGTAGCCCTGTGATGAACCTCCCTTGCCTGATCTGGTTATAAGCTTGGTCATTTTGCTCATTGGAGTTACCTTGTGGCTGAATCTAAGATATCTGCCTAAAATATCACATATCACTTAACTTGCAAATTTCTAAGTCTGTTGACTTCAGTGATGATGATCCCAACTCTAACATGCCTGTCTATGAGGCTTTTTAGCTCTTCCTCATAGAAGGCCCAAAGAGGCCCACCATAAATAAATACCCACTGTACCCACCACAGTGGAAGTACGACTGTCAACTCTGAGCAC
This sequence comes from Pangasianodon hypophthalmus, assembly GCF_027358585.1. NCBI lineage: Eukaryota > Metazoa > Chordata > Actinopteri > Siluriformes > Pangasiidae > Pangasianodon > Pangasianodon hypophthalmus. The sequence goes on along the minus strand of NC_069711.1, from coordinate 27,621,933 downwards.
AGTTCAAGCCAAGTCCTGTTGGGGTGAGTCCTGTTCCTCACGCCATTGTTGGTAGTTATCCAGGCATTATACATACATTATGGGTGAAAGAGATCATTAGTTAGTTACTGTAAGGGGAAGTAAGTTTTTGGACACTTGTGTTTTGTTATTTAATATACTTCCAGTGCATATCCACTTTAAATGTACACACATAATGTATTTTGACTTTGTACTTATAAATATGGACAAAAAGTATGTATTCATAAGCATAAAAAAGATAGGGAAAATGTAGTTTGACTATTGGCTGCAGTTGACTATTACAGATTCCTGACACCTACAGTAAAGTGTCTTGTCACAGGTATGATTAGCTTTTTTGCAGAATTGTGGTCCAGTTTTGACCCATTCCTCTTGCCAAATTGTATTTAATTCCCCAAGGTTACAAGGGTACCTCTGATGTACTCTGATATACAATTTCAAAATCCTCAATTTTCAATGGGATTCAAGACAAGAGATTGGATAGGCCATGCAAGGCCTTCTTGAGTTATTTGGCTGTATGTTTGGGCTTGTTTTCTTGTTGAAATGCCTATCTTCTCCCCAGATTCAGTTTCATGGCCAAGGAGATTAAATTCACCTCTAATAGGTCCCAGTATATCACTCCATTCTTGTTTCCTTTGATGATGTGTAATGTCCCAGTACTGTTTGCAGAGAAGCAGCCCCATATCATGATGTTCCTACATTGGTACCTCACTGTAGGTTTGGTGTTCTTGGGATCAAACACGCAAACCTTCTTTCTCCAAACATCACAAGTTGAATTATTGCCAATATAAGCTGAATATGAGTTAATTTTGTTTTATCTGACCACAGTATATTGTTCTAAAAGAGTTTTATTTTGACAAGTGCTTTTAGACATGCATCTCTGTGCTTCTTTTTAAGCAGAGGAGTTTGCATGGGGTGTAGGAACAGAGATGACGGCAGTGCAGTTCATTGCTTGTTGTTCTCTGTCTAACTGTTGTTCCTGCTGCTTTCAGGTTGTCCTGCAACTCTTTTCAAGTGACTGTTGGTTTCTTTCTTACCTTTCTTATTATTAGTCTGAGAGTGCATTTTGAAATCATGCATGCTGCACCTGTCCAGGGACAAAAAATGTGATTCCATGAACTTTCCACCTGCATATTTTCGAATCAGTTGTACTGACAGGGATGTTTAAAGTCTTTGCAATGGCTTTGTAGACTTTTTTCAATTCAAGTGTTGTTTAATAATGTTCCCTGAGAACTTTAGGAAGCTTCTTCACCTTCACCATGATTGCTACTTCTATATAAAATCTTCTCAACCAGTGGCAACATCTTTTATTTTGACACTAGGTGCAATTTGCTTGAGAAGATTTTTTTGCAAGCATTTATATCTAGTTCTAGTTTTATTTTTATGTAACCTTTACATATCATTTTAGTGTAGTGTCCAAATACTTTTTCCCTATCAATTTCATTTTAAACATAGGAAGTTTGCTTATGTATACATGCTTTTTTAAAATTCATATTTATAAGCAAATCAAACTCAAAAGACATTATGTGAGTAAATTTGAAGTGGATATATGCATTGGAAGTACAATAAATAACAAAAGCAAAAGTGTCTGGATACTTATTTCCCCTCACTGTAATGTGTTCCAGTTCAGTGAGAAGGTTCTAGTAAATCATTGTTGTGTAGCAGCAGTATTTTAATTGGAATATCATGCATACAAGGGGTTATTCAGCTGTTATATATTGCCTCTTCTCTCTTTTTTTTTCATTTGTCTGTTATTTTGCACAAGGAAGAATTTGTGGTTATGTGTTAGTAACGTAGTCAGCATTGTTTAAAGTAAACCAGGAAGAATGTCTATGGATGCTACAAAACCTCAGAGAGGGTGTAAGTAAACAGATTTTTTTTTTTTAAAAAAATTGTTCTAGATTGTTCAAGCTAAGAACAACTTTGACAGCTAAAACTTTCTCTCATTATTGTCTCATCCTAAGTCACAGCGTAAAGGTTTTAGTACTGTAAACAAGTTTTGAGTAAACAGGTTTTCCATTCTTTTCTCAACGCAGGGAAACTTAAAATGCTTATCCACGGTATTTGCACATGCACTAGAGATGCAGTGGATAGACTTAGGTTGAAAAATGCTAGGGTATTTCTTTAAGATGGTGTCAGTCTTTTCCCACGATGGGTATTGGCAAGGGAGTTGACAAGGCTATATTAAAAAAAGTTTTGCAACTCAGCACTGGTTAGAAGGATGCAGAGATGTGCATGGTCTTCAAGTGCATACGTTTTTGTCTGTGTCACATTCACCGTTAACTGAGAGGATAATAAGAGTTTCCACTGGCCAAAATAAGGACCTTGTGTTGTCAGAGGTAATTAAAGTTACATACACATACATACTGTATACACTTCTTGTTCCATATAGAGTGACTTCCAGAATTGTTAGTACCCTTCATGAAAATGAGCAAAAACTGTTTTAAGAAGTTTGGTTTCAAAATAATCAGCACCTCTCAGTTAATATTTTTGACTTCTGGCTTTTTCCCTCCTTCATCATCCTCTTCATTGTGTGGGGAGATAGTGTGCTCATGGGTCCAATTCATGGCAGATTTCAGACATCTGAACCTTTTTTTTATAGCCCTAATCGTATTTTTAACTGTTCATGTATTTTTTATATTTATATGCGTTCAACAGTGCGCTCTCAGTGCCAGTCCCAAACCTGGATAAAATTGGGGAAGGTTGTGTCAGGAAGGGTATCTGGCGTAAAAACGGTGCCAAATCAAATACACGGACCAATGATCCACTGTGGCGACCCCTAACGGGAACATCCAAAAGAGGAACAACAATATTTATATCCAGTAGCTGATTTGTGCACATCAACAACTTTCTTTTTTGTGTTGAAATCTCTTTGGCTTTTCCCATGGTAATTCAAAACAAGTTGATTTTTACACATGCGCAATCTCATATTTATACTTCAAGGATACAGTACATGATTAAAGGCTATAACAAAAAGGTAATACCTAAAAATTGTTCCAATGAGAATGAACAAAGTTAAATTGTTTGTCCTATTAATTGAGTGGAAAAATCTGAATAATGTTTATTTCATGCAATCATTTTTGCCCATTTTATGACAGGAGCCACTAATGCTGGAGGCACCTCTAATATCCTGTAAACAGGTCATTAAAGAAAACCACTTATAATGCATTTACATGTCATACACAAAGTTATATATACATTTAGACATTTCAATGAGATTTTATTTTGTTTGTTTTATTCACGAGTAATATGATAATATGCCTGATAGTATGCCTGCATCCTGTTAATAATAATATGCCTGCACCTTGTGTTGTGTTTAATGGTACAGCTGATCCTGTGAGCCTTTTAATGACCTTATAATCATTGGTCAGGTGCAGTCATGTGTCACCTGAATCAGAAAAGACTAAGAAAGAAATGGTGTAAAATGCTATTAAAAGCTGGTGGAGTGATGGACAGAGAGACGGTGGAAGGAGGGGTATGAGTTCAGCATGCTTTGCACTGTATAGAGATTCTCTTGGCCCCCAGGGTGGAGAAGTTACAGGTTTAATCCCATCTGCTTCGCTCTGGCTTATCATATCATCTGCTGAAGTACAAATCTGGCTCATGGGGAGGAAGGCGTATCAGATTCAGAAGGGAAAATTTTTGACTCTCTCTGTCTTCTGGGGTTTTCTATTCAGCATATATCCATGATGAAGTAGAGAAACCAGCAGAAGTCCTGTTTCAACAGGATGTGTTCCTGTGCCATGGATACAGATTAATCTTTTAAAGAAACATCTTCATAAAAAATAGTAATCAATCTATTATATAATCTGATACAAAATCATGGATTCTTGAGCTTTAGATAAATATTTCTCTTAATCTGAATTACAGTTTCACTGGAAATTTTCAGAATCTATATTGGATTAGTCTAATACAGCATAATGTTGATGATTATCTTTAGATTCTCTCGTAAAAAAAAACATTATTATACGAAGCCCACATACCCATTAATTACCATTCAGGCAGTGCTGATCTTTGGCTTTAGGCTGAAGCAGAGCACTCCTAATGACCCCTTAAAGACCTAATCAATCACACTATGCTGACAAAGCCACCAGAAGTTACTTTAAAGGGAAAGACAGCAGAATGAGTGTAATTGTCTATAATTGTCACTGTCTGACCAAGAGGAAGAGGAATGTAGTACTGGATGTATGGCAACTGTGAAGTCGTAATGGTTCTTAAATATAGGCTATTTGCAATATTTACAACCAGATTGCTTGCTTTGGCAACTGGCATACAATGAACATGCTCAAAAACAGGTTTAACGTTATAGCAAGAAATTGCGTGAATGTGTGTACATGTAATACAAAAAAAGAGACCACACATCATGTGTTTCATCTTTCCCCTTCTGCTTTTAAGGGTGACTTGACTTGTAGCTACAAATCCTCCATCACAAAGGACCAGGGCCATGGTGTGCTGTCTGATTCATTAAAAGACACAGAGGAATATTGCATAAGTGTTGCTGGCTCTTATAAATGAAAAAAAATTACATTAACAGAAAAGTTGAACATTGTCTCTCCTACTCAGATGACATCCAGTGCCAGACAAAAAGAGTGGCACTTGATTTTGACTGAAAATGAAGTGCACTGCCAAAGTGCATTCATGGACAAAACCTTCATTTATGCTTTATGATTATTTTATGCCGTTTATGCCACGCAAAAAAACACAACTGAAATTTGTCACATGAAACATGAAAGCAAAGAGAACTATATATTGATGTGCTATGTGTGTTTCTCAACTGCAGGTATACACGCGCTATGGGAAGTGCTACACCTTCAATGGGAACAAGACCTCACCAAAGCGGACACGGCAGGGGGGCATGGGGAACGGCCTAGAACTGATGCTGGATATACAACAAGATGAATACCTCCCCATCTGGAGAGAGACCAGTGAGTCAGCGCAAAAGTACTGTTTAGAAACAGAATCTTGCAAGTGCAAGATGTTCATGGTATTTCTTTTGTTGTAGGTATCAATACTGCCAACATTCATACCAATAAAAAACAAGATAGAAGATAAAAACATATAATACACAAGTAACTATATGTGTAATAAGGATCACAAACAGTTCCATTATAAGTACCAGGGGCTGTATCCAGATGAATTTGTACTGTACTGGAGTATAACTGGAAATTAATACTTACACCCTTACTCAAACACATTACAATCAAAAACAGACTTTTTACTCTCCATGTTTAGACTTTCAACATAGTAATTATGTGGTAAATGTTCAGTCAAATACATAACAATTTGTATCAATACCAGAGCCAGTTACTCTCATTGACCATTCATAAATGAAAGGTAATTTGTAACCATAAAAAATGGATCTCGTGAAAAAAATTTCGTTGGATGTTGTTGGATTTTCCATGAAAGTAATCATAAGAAAAGACATGCATACACACAGGGAACACAGTGGCTTAGTGGTTAGCTCTGTTGTGCCACACCCCCAGGGTTGGGGGGTTCGAATCCTGCCCTGTGTGTATGTGTGGAGTTTGTTCTCCCCATGCTTAGGGGGTTTCCTCCAGGTACTCTGGTTTCCTCCCCAGTCTAAAGACATATATTGTAGGTTGATTGGCATTTCCAAATTGTCCATAGTGTGTGAATGGGTATGTTTGATTGTGCACTGTGATGGGTTTGTCCCCTGCCTTGTGTCCTGAGCTCCCTGGTATAGGCTCCAGGTTCCTCAAAACCCTGTGCAGGATAAGAGGTATGGAAAATGGATGGAGTACATTTACCTGTGGACAGTCTAAAAGATTTTCACATACTTTCACTTTAGTGTAATAATAATAATAATAATAATAATAATAATAATAATAATAATAATAGATAGATAGATAGATAGAATGGGATGGATGGAACTGTTTAAGGTGTGTTTAAGAACACCTTTTTCTCTGTGCCTGAATCCAGTGTGTCCAGAGGGAGTTAACTGTGGTGCTTGATGTCCCCTGCTTCACCAACAGACCACAGTATAGAAATGTATGCTAGTCACTACAGACTGATAGAACAAATCCAGTTACCTGCTGCACCCAGTGAAAAAACTGAACCTTCTTACAAAAACAGAGACTGCTTTGGCCTACTGTGTAGCACAATGCATATTCAGTCAAATAAATTCTGTAGTTTTTATATGCTCCTTAAAAGTTAGTTCATATAGTTTTATATATGCCTATTTATATAAAGCACCATTTATATCCAATATAATCTCAAGGTGCTTTACATAATGTTATGTGACTATATTTAAAACAGAAAATAAAAAGTGACTTTTTTTTTGCAATGTCTGTTCCACAGTTTGAGTACTCATAAAATCTGTGCAGTCTTAAGAAGCCCATGATGCATTACAGCATGTCAGATTATCAGCAGTGGAGAAACAAATGAGAAAGCAGTGTCTTTACCTGAACACAATTCATTATGTATTCAATGGAAATGTGGTGAATAGTTGGATATACAACAGTCAGTGCCTTAACATAAAAACATCCTGAGGTAAAGTGGCTTTCTGTCACTGTCTCCACAGATGAGACCACTCTGGAGGCTGGGATCCGTGTTCAGATTCATAGTCAGGATGAACCTCCCTATATCCACGAGCTGGGCTTTGGAGTCTCACCAGGATTCCAAACCTTCGTGTCCTGCCAGGAACAGAGGGTATGCTCCAGTCCAGAATGTTATAAAATATGCTTCTGATAAACAAGGGAACAAGGGCACACAGTTATAGCTCTGATGAGAATGCTAGTAAAGCATTTATTTATTCTTTTTTTTTTTTGCTATATTCTTTAATATCCAAGGGATGTTTTTAATACTGAGAAAGTTATGAGAGCACAGGAGCCATTGCTCACCACCCCAGGGGCAGTTTATGGTTAAAGCCTTTGCTCAAGTCCAAGTCCAAATTACTAGCACAGGACCTTTACTGCTTTGCAACTCTCTCCTCCTGACTCCAGTAATATACGGGTGGGCAAAGTAAAAAGTGATTTTACCAAACTGTTCTAAACAGATAAAAATACAGATACGAATAAAAGGTACACTTTTTTTTGCTCATATTGCCCACATCTATTTGAGACTAGAGATGTGCAACTAAGGGATGCAACAAATGCAAACAAAAATGAGAAAGGGAAGCTTTTACTTTCACATTTGAACCTTGCAGGATAAAGAAAGAGCACATTCATTAACATGAACATGAGGTTCATTCATTCATCCTGCCTGGTCAGGATCACAGTCGTTTACATCAGGCTGCAATTCTGTTTATATTTTGGGAAACAGAACCAACTGAATTCATTAGGAAATATTGCAAACAAAAATAATAACTGCATGAGTGGGATTTAAAAAAAAAAAAAAAAAACAGCCCAATGCCAATGCACAGATAAACAGATGAGACCAATGATGAGCCTCATGAGACCAAAACCCCAAAACACTCAGGTTTAGCCCATGCTTACTTTTAAATCTGAATACTGACAGGGACATGAATATTTGGAGCACAAAACAGATACAGGTAATGTCATAGCGTTACACGCCTACTGTAAATTCTGCCCTTCTGTGTACTACAACTTCCTCCAATCTTTGTGCTTAAATGGGACTCTCATTGCCTTAATAACAGCACCAATCCTGTCACGTAAGGATGCCACTTGTATCTTTTATTTAATTCAGCTAGAGTTTGTGGTGCCTATTTTGGTGTTTCACATACAGTTCCTATTAACTCCCAAGTTTTCTATGTCTGTCCAACAACTTCATTCCAGGTATGCTTGTCTATGTATGGAACTGAATGACATTGTGCAAGAAAACACTGCTATAGGTGGATGCAACTTATAGCTTATTTCTGGTCACCTGGTATCTTATCAGTGATAGCTTCCTTAACAACTCTGTACTTGAGAAGGATTCTGCTTCACTTCACTTTTGGATTAAAGGATCTGCAAAATGTAAAAGATGTGAAGTTATGAAGAGATTTCCTCCTCTAATGTTCTCTTTGTATAATCATCCCATTAGCTGTCGTACCTGCCGCAGCCCTGGGGAAACTGTCGTGCATCATCAGAGCCAGTGATCCCTGGATACGACACCTACAGCGTGAGCGCCTGCAGACTGCACTGTGAGAGCGTCCAGGTGCAGAGAGAGTGCAACTGTCGGATGATACATATGCCAGGTGTGTGTCTGTTAATAAGTGTGTATGTATATGCACTCACGCACTTGATAAGCTGCTATTAATGTGCATGTCTCGTCTGTAAACTCACTCTTATTGACTGGCACAGGCTATCAGTAGACCCGTCAATCATCCTCACACTTGTCAGTCAAAGCCTCTGTCAGAAATGGGATTTCGGGACCATTTATGTAATGAGCTTTCCACTTAGATGAGCCAGTCATATGCAAGAATGACATACCTCATTGGCATTCGCGCTTTCAGTATCCTGACCTCTTTCCTTGCCATTGCCTTTTCTGTCATTCTTGTCTGATCATTATAATTTTTTTTAAGTGTTGAGGGCATTAATCAGATTATGTCTTAAGGGAAGGTATATAAATCATCCATTCATTTACCGATCATGTCATATCTATTCATCTTTCAATTTACCATCAAGTCATATGTACATACATCATTCCTATTTATATAACACTGCATTCATACACATTGGTAGACTTCGAACCTTTAGTTCTAAGCTTTTCAATGCAGCAAACGTCTTTCTGCAGGAAATGCGGATATCTGTACACCGGCAAAAGTGAAATGTGTTGACAGAGCACTTGGTAAGATCTGCTCCAAAAATGAATTTATTAATAATCACTTAATTAATGTACCTAACACTTCATGCCACTAGATTTAATTCTATCTTTATCATTTAATACTATATGGCTATATGTGTACTGAATTAGTAACTGAGGTGCTACTATAGTGTTATTATATGTGCTTTAGTGACAGAGCTTTGATTTTTGTCCCTCATAAAGCTTTGCTGGAGATAAGCGCAGGAGATCCATGTGTGTGCGAGACTCCTTGTAACGTCACACGCTATGGAAAAGAGCTCTCTATGGTTAAAATTCCCAGCAAAGGGTCAGCACGCTACCTCTCTCGCAAGTACCACAAAACTGAGGAGTATATCAGGTGACTTGTATGCACACACTCTATGACACATATACACACATTTTCATATTAGTCCTTTGTGAGGACCTAAACTTAAGTTTATCTGAATCTCTAACATCATCAGTCTAAATCTAATCCAAAACCAAATTATGTTTGACATACATGTCTTTTGAAATAAAATGCATAATATGAGTAGAAAAGCATCCTCACTTATGGGAATTGAATTGGTTTTGTAAATCTCGTGAGAACATCTGGGCTTCAGAAAACACACACACACACACACACACATCCCATCTTCTAGTTGGTTAATATGATAGAAATAGCTCCTTCCTAAATAATAATTAATTGTGTATTCAAATACAGCAGGAAAATAAGCCTGCCAAAGGAAAAAAAAATCTTTTCACTGTCCGAGCTTCTCTGATAATCACAACGTCTCTCTCGATTTCCTTCACTATTGTTTGTAAAACTGCAATATTGAAAATGAAAATGTAATTTGCCTCCTCCATGCCTAGGCTAAATGAAGTAGCGCTTTTTAAATAGATTGCTCTAAATTGAGATTATGTTCGTTCCAGTAATTATTTTTCTCCCTGTATTCGCCACTGACAATCCTTTATTTATAACAACACAATAAGTGACATCTTCCTATTTTTTTTCGGCAATAGGATAGTGAATGTTCCTATTAAGAATGTCATAGTTTTGCTGCTTATCTCCAATACTGCAGGGACAACTTCCTCGTCCTGGATGTTTACTTTGAAGCGCTGAACTACGAAACAATCGAGCAGAAGAAAGCATACGACATAGCCGGACTGTTAGGTGGGGTTTGTCGTGTACACACACACACATGCTCGCGGTGTTCTAATGATGCCATTCACAAAACATTTGTTCACTAATAGCATGTGAAGATCAGAAACGGTATTTGTAAACATTCATTTTGTAAAAGTTGCACTACAGTAAGCAGCATGGAGTAAAGTGGACCTTTTCAATTTGAAAGCTCAAAGACAAAATTGCAAAACTGAATTACATACACATCATTAAAAAGCCACTTAGGCACAATATTGATGCAGATGTTACATTTGGATTCCACCAATATTCCTGTGCTTTCACTCTCATACAAAGCTTTCCTTTTGTCTGTGTGACATTCAGGGGACATTGGAGGCCAGATGGGACTTTTCATTGGAGCCAGTGTTCTCACAATATTAGAGATACTCGATTACATCTATGAGGTACAGTTTAATGTATAAATGTTGTTACACCCTATTGCACCCTCTTTTGAAAGTACAGTGCATAGAATCTTTTGTTAATAATTTAAAAAATGACAATTGAGTTGAAGGACAAAAAAAAGCTTTATAATATTGCTGAGGTGCTGTGAGTCACGCTGACAATCTTCTAATAGGAATTCACAGTCAGTGCTGTGTCTGGTCGGATTTGGTTGGAAATCTTTGCTCATATATTCAGAAATGTCAAACATCATCATACCCCAACTTTAGGCACGAAAGAAGTCTGAATACGTGGTAACTTGCAGGAGCTGGCAGCCAATCAGTAGAGAGAGAGAGAGAGAGAGAGAGAGTATAAACAAACCGGACAAACAGGAGTCAGAGAATGAGAGTTAATATCATATTTTAAAATGCAATAAGTTTACTTACAAATACAAATACTGTATTCCATACTAAATGTCTTTTCTATTCATTTTTCTCACATTTTTTAAAAATTGTAATTGTTCTTTTCTGTCTTTTGCACATTGTGTAAAGCAAGGTGCATTTTAAATGTGTGAAAAGCACTATTTAAGTAATCACTGTTATTAAATAATATGCTGAGATTGGGTTTTATTACAGTCTTTTCTCTCATTTATGTTGTCTCTTTTCTTGCTTTACTGTCTTTAATTATATTTCTGTCCCACATTAAGGTAATCAAATATAGGATCAAAAGATTAATGAGACCACAAAAGTACCAGAACCAACAGAGCCAGAGGAACCAGACGCAGAGAACAAAGAACCTCCGTGATCTGAATCTTAGGGCCCAGCTAACACCAAGCACCATTGCAACAGTCAGACTAGAGGAATTCAAGCCCAAGGTAAGTCCAGGGAATTAAAGAATACCTTAGTTGAGTATTCCTTTTGTTTTACTTGAATCAGAGACAACTTCTCACAGTCAAAAAATTCTCCAGCACTTTAATTTACCGAAATATGGAATTTTCAGCACTATCAATGCATTAATGTTTTTATTTACAAGTGAAGTAATGACCAAATTTGAGCAAATTTTGTGAGAACAGAGTCAAAATTTCTACAGTTCATGAGATTCCGTTCACAAAATTAATATTTCTAAGTCAGTTTCTAAAGCAACTGCACACATTACAGCAAGTGTACTGTACCTATGTACACTCACATGCCACTTTATTAGGAACACCTTTACACATGTTCATTCATGCAATTATCCAATCAGCTAATCGTGTGGCAGCGGCGTAATGCATGAAATCATGCAGATACAGGTCAAGAGCTTCAGTTCACATGTTCACATCAAACTCAATGACTTTGACCATGGTATGGCTGCTGGTGCTAGACAATGTCAAATCCGCTGATCTCCTGGAATTTGCATGCACAAGCCTATAGAGATTATACAGAATGGTGTTTAAAAAAAAACATCCACTAAGCAGCAGTTCTGCATGTGGAAATGGATAGGAAAGACAGAATACTTCAAATAACCACTCTTTACAAATGTCGTGAGCAGAAAAGCTCTCATAATGCACAACACATCGAACCTTGAGGTGGATGAGCTACAAGAGCAGAAGACCTCATAGGGGTCCACTCCTGTCAGTTACAAACCGGAATATGATGCTACTCTCGGCACAGGCTCACGGAAACTGAACCGTTAAAGACTTGAAAAACATCACCTGGTCTGATTCATCTTTATTTCTGCTCCGTCGTGCAGATGGTAGGGTCTGAATTTGGTGCACATGAATCCATGGACCCAACCTGCCTTGTGTCAACAGTTCAGGCTGGTGCTGGTGGTGTAATAGTGTGGGGAATGTGTTCCTGGCACACATTGGGCCCATTAATATCACTCAAGCAAAACTGATGAGTATTGTTGCTGAACATGCGCATCCCTTTACTGCTTCTTTGATCAAAGCCAGCATGATAATGAGCCATGTCACAAAACAAAAGTCATATGGGATGTGGTAGAATGAGAGATTCACAGCATGAATATGCAGCTGACATATTTGCAGCAATTATGTGATGCATTCATGTCAACATGGCCCAGAATCTCAAAGGAATGAGCATTGTATTCCTAATAAAATGGCCAGTGAATGTATATGTATATGTAGTAAAAAGTGATTTTTATTTAAATTGTACAGAGGCATTATTGTGAAGTTGCACTGAACTACAAAAAAGCCGATTCTCATAAAAGCCGCTTAGGCCTACTATATATGAGTTCTTACTATTGTCATCTATTTTCTGTCAACAGGAGGCTAGTGATGGAACGAGAGCTCAACCACACAGTGTATATCCAGCTTCAGTGTTACCAAACCACCACACACAAGCCACTGGACAGCACGACTTTGCTTGCTAGGAGATGATTTCTCTTTAGTTTTCCCCACTGTCTCCTGTAATTTCTCATTAGACTTTTGGCCCTTGGATGGAACCACACACTTGAATTGGACATTTATGTTTATCACCTGTAAAAGCTGCAGCCAAAGTCAAACCCACAGGGAGCTCACACTGAATGCCCCCTTTCAGCCAGTCAAGGTATGTGGCGAGGTGGGGGGTCAAACTGGTTCAAACCGCCTCCGTTACATCAGCACGTGGTCGTATTGGCATCGTCTTGCAGTTGCACCGGTGGAACAAGGCCAGTTTGATTCACACATGCTCTTATACTGCATGTCAGTTATGTTCTTCAGTAGACGTTTAGCATTTATTATTATTATTTTTTACATTCCGATTAATCTTCTCAGTGGAGAAGGACAAGCACAACACTCTTTTTTTTTTTTTTACCAGAGGGGTGAAATTCCCAAATCTTGTGTCCTTCATTGTTAATTTTGCATTTAATAATACCATTATTTTGATTAATTCATCAAATATGTTAATTTATTTTTATCATTTACTTTTGCTTTAATTTTTTTTTGTATTTCATACTATTTAATTATCATTATTATTTTCTTTTTTTTTTTGACTAAATACTTCAAATTATCACTTTTTTTCACACATACTGGTAAATTTACAGACAGTTATCATTTTTAGGGAGGTTTTTCATTTTAGAGAAATTGCCACACAAAAAAGCCTCAGCGCGTGTTCACCTCGAGGATATGACACAAGCTGCATCTTATTTTCTTATTTTAATCTGCTCAAAGGATGACCAGAAAGGACTGAACTGCTGTAACGGTGTTTAATATGGACTGTAACTATAGTATCAAAATTGATCATTTCTTAGTGCACTTGATGAGAATTTCTAACACACCCATTTTCAGTGGCTGCATTGCTCACCACATTTTCTGTCTCGTATCATCTGATTCATTCATACATGTTCTCACAGATCTTATAAATACACACAGTCCTGTTATAGACCTTTGCTGGGAAATGCCAACCGCAGTTCTCATGAAAACAGAAAATGCCAACTTTGCCGACAGGGCTGAAGTGAGTTGGCAAAGTGCTCAGTTAAATCATTTTGTTACTTTTCCATGTGTCATGTTTCTTAGAATGAAACAATAGCCTATAGTGCCTCTGGGAGCCAAATACTAATAACAACTCGTCCTAGAATCAAAGGAAAATCAATATTTGCTCAAATATTGCCTGTGGATATGACCATCACCATGATTTTTATTATTTTTTTGTGTAACAAAGATGGTAGTCTCTCTTTTTTGTTCATTTTGTAGAGAGCACATAAAACATAAATCAATAAAATAGTTTTTGTTTGAAGAACAACAAAGCAGGCTAACTAATTGGATCGTTTTATAAATTCATTTCACAATTGTTTAATAAGAACATCTGACAATGGGAAATCAATTTGGGTATTACAGGCAGTAAGAAATGGTTTCATTTCAGAATGTCAGCAGAGTGAATGAGACTTATGAGACCTTTCACCCATTCTTATAATAGTATAATTTCTTATTTAGAACTATAAAAATAATGTTACCGTATCTCCAAGCGAGACTGCTGGCTGCATGGAAGATGATGAATTATTCTAGTGAAGTGATGTATTTGCCTTTTATGCCATCTAGTGACTATTATTGAAACTACAAAAACAGGTCACAGTTACATGATATGTAGTATTTATATTTTTATCACAAATAAAATAAAATGAACTTCTCCTCAGACTCAAACATGGGAAAATGGTTATCTGTGTACAACACACCCCCAGTGTCTTTTCCATTGTCAAACCTTGATTGTGTGCAATAAAACTTCACATAGCTGCTACTGAAGGTAAAGGCAAGGAAGGGGCTGATGCACAGGGCGGGAGGTTGATAGGGCATTCAATTTAGCAGAAAACTGTAAAACAATTTTATAGTCTTAAAACATGGTACTAAACTGGGGTACATATTCTTGTCTCTGGAAGTATATAAAATTTGCTCATAAAGTTGATGCTTTTATCAAAACAATTTACAACTAAGACGACACAACTGGACAGTTGAGGGTTAAGGGTCTTGCTCAAGGACACAACCATAGCAGCTTGGTGGTGCTTGAAATTGAACTCACAACCTCCTGTAGCTAAAAGTCTTAACCGCTGAGCCAATGTACCCTTAACTGGATGGACATACTTTTAAAGAAATGTCATTAAGTTACACAATTGGACTTTAAATTAAATAAAGATACATTTGTTTGGCTATGTTCACATTACAAGCTTCACTGAATGATTCTGTTTTTTTGCTCAGATTGGATCTGCCTATCTTGATGGTTCGCATAGCTGTCTTTAATTTTAACCAACCTGTCCCCAAAACTGCACATCCATTTCTTGGGCAATTGTTTCGAACACAGCTCAGTTTCAGCAGGTTTGCTTGTATCAAGTCCCCAAATATCAATAAATCACCAATTTCTCCTCTCCTTCTTCTGAATATAGTGACTGATTTTGCTGTCCTACGCTATTGTATTGCTGCACTACTGACACTGGATGATGTCGAGGACAGTGATTTAGTCCGATATGAAATTGTGTCCCCATAGTCTTAAAAAGTCAGATCTACATAGGTCACATTAAGGCCAAAAAAAAAAAGATTTGTATCACTTTAACCTGGTAATGTGAACACATGCTGCACTCATGGGAAGTAGGAACTTGCAATTGGAAGTCTAAATTGGAGTTTATGGTGTATTTACTTTAATATTGCCATACAGTTTGTACGTATGTACGTTAATTGATGTAAAGTACATACTACTATAAACTCATTTAAAGTAGCTTAAAGTGTGAGCAACCATATAAGTTGAGGACACCTTCCCATCTTTCCTAGTAGGAATTCCAAGGAATTCCAGGGCATCTTCTTTGGTTTTTCCTAGTTCCTAGTGGAGGTTGGCAATTATGCTGCATTCATGGCCAAGTGGGAACTGAGAAGTTTTCGATTTCCCAGTAGGAAAGATTCATTTGAACTCCATTTCATAATTCGTATTCATAAGTTTTTCGAGAGCTCAGACCTCTCCGAGTTGCGATTTGGTGACATCAATTCAACATGGCGGCGCTCACAGTGAAGAGTAAGAAAAAGAAATGAGTGTGATTTAAAGTTTCTAAGCAGCCTTTTGAGTTTCTGCTTATATTTGAAATTGCTAAATACTGGGTGATAACTGAAATGTTAATGTGCTTTCGGTGAGATTTTTTGATCAAACTGGTCTTTCGGCACCATTAACAGCGAATCATCACATCCGTTTAAAAATAAATGAAGCACTAACCAAACAACTCTTTAATTCCCGTTTTTGTAGACAGGTTACAGTGAGAATTTTTATACATTTTTATGTTTTATACCTGACTTCAGACGGCTGAGTTCGCATGAACGCTCTAGAGCAAAGTAGGAGAGTGGGAGAATTAAGGAATGGAATGTGCCATATTATCTATATGCATTTAGCTTTTTCCTGCTATTGTTGCATCTTTAACATCGGTAAATCTGTGTCTTGTACATCAAACATTTGGTCTCATTATTTAAAATGTACTGTTATTATTCCTGTTGTTGAAATGCTGTTTGAAGGAAAGTAATACATGACAAAATCAGCCTGTATGCCCTCCCCCCTTTCTTTCTGTATGACTGTCAGCTGTCAAGCCCAGAATGTTCAGTGTGCATCAGCAGGTCAACCCGTCTTTAACAGCTGTAGCAGCTACATGCTATATATTAATATATATATTTATCTTAATATTAATATATAGGTACTCAAATATATAATGCACTACATATTATAAATAATAATAATAATAATAATAATAATAATAATCTCATTCAACAAGATATTGGTACCACAGAGGCCAATGTCAGGCAGTCAAAGCACACTCACACACACAGAAACACATACACACACATACAACAGAGACATGTATACATTCATATCCTTGTAAAGCACTGATCATTTGTGTTGCTTATTTCCTCAAGTAATACAATTTGGGCAAATGCAACACAACTTGAAAAATGCACAGTACGGCACTCACACTGTTTTCCAGATTCTTTACAAGTCATGAAATACATTGTACCATGAAGAAAGGCACAGAGGCTATACAGATCTGGTTGTTGGCCCCTGACAAACATAGCAAGCATGAAAAGGAATGTGAGACAGAAATACATTTCGAACACACAAGCATTTGGAGATTCTTGGAACTGGACGCTGAATTGGATGGTTTCCATCCTTTCTGAGGTCTCTAGTTTTGTTGTAAACAAAATTAGCCATAAAGTTTCCTCCAGGATACTTATTGCTTCTGACAGGGCCACCACAGAGATGTTCTTCAGTCTGAACCTCCACAAAAAGTTCCTTCAAATGCAGGTTTCCATTCTGCTCATTGCTGGGTTATGGAGTGGTGGCTTGTTTAGAGGATGCCTAGCACCTTGTTGTTTGCATGTTCTTTCAAATGATTTGTAGAAATCTCGCAGGACAGAACATGCTAGCCTGTCGCCAGTCTCCGATTCCTGCAATGCGACTCACGAAAAGGGCTCAGGTACTGTTGCCTTGCTCTTGTTCGAACATGAGCATGGCGAGCTGGGACCGGGAGCCGATGCTTTCACGTTTGCTCTGGAGGCAACGGTGGAAGATGTCCTCGCTCAGCCGTGCATCACACGTGTGATTTCGGTACTCCTGGCGCAGCGCAGGCTCCACGGCACGGAACACGTGCAGGCCTGAATAGCGCACAAACACATCGTAGGTATCCAGGCTCTCCAGCAGCTCCTCGTCCTCATGCGCATCGGCGTCCATGCGTGCACGAGCAGTCATATAGTCACCATTGTAGAAGCATGCCTCTTCAAAAGAATAGCGGTCGAAGTGGCCCGCCTCACGCACTAAATCTGTAGCCGTGGGCAGAGCCTGATCCGGATACGCCACTCGTGGGTTGAAATTTTGAAAATGGATGGGGAAGAAAACCTGCCAACCACTTATAGCATTCATACGGCAGCGATTCAGGAATTCGGAGTTGAGTGCCGTGTCAGCAGTAGCTAGCAAAAACAAAGTGTCTGCCGGATGCTTCCTCGATACCACATCCAGCACACGCAGAAGACCCGGATTCTCTGTCTTCACACTGATCCATGGCACTTTGACATTAGGAAAGCGCCGTTCTATTGCAGCCACTTTTGCCTTGACCTCAGCAAAAACATCATCAGTGCCCACTTTCTGTGCCTCTGCAGGCTCATACAGGAAGAGGAAACTGAGTATTGCATTCTCAGCTGGCTCAAACAGACCTGAAGCGCAGCGATCAAGAAACTGAACCGCTGTAGTACGGTCTGCACTAGTTAGGGGCAGCAAAATGTGCACCCGTGTGGCCTCCGTCACATACGGCATGGGGATGATCTCCACCCGGCTTAAGGGCCGCAGCAAATGAACGCGCCGCGACACCAATTGCCCCGAGCCCGATTCAGTCTCAGCCCGGAGCTGAAGGTCAAGTGTGTATTCCATGCCGCGGGTTGGATCAAAGCGGCGGTAGCCATTGACTAACTGTGGGGAACTCAGCTGCAGCACAGGTGAGTATTTCTTATTCAGCTCAGCCACAGCAACATTAATGACATCATCCACATCGGCGCGGTCGGCGCCACTCAGCTGGCACTTTGGCGAGCCATCGGCACAGGAGAACAGCTGCTCCTCTGTGAAATAGTCCCAGCGCAGCACCTCAAACCGACTCTTGGGCTCGAAGGGAGGCGGAACCCCTACAGGCCACGCTGCGCTCCTGTTGCCATCCACAGCCAAGTGGCTGATGTTCTTTATCTCTGCCTGGAGCAAACACAAAACAAAGCACTACAATCAACATCAGAGTAACTGAAGCATTACTGATGTTTGTGTAGAGCTGATCATTAAGGTACGTTTCTTTTGGAGTGTGTCACATAATCGGGATGTTGAAACAAGGTCACTGAGAAATGTAGGAACGCCAGTAAAAATATTGTGTGTTTCAACAGCTGCGTAGTGTTTTCTTTGGCTTTTCTGTCAATTGAAACTGCAGTACAACACTCCACTGCATTTAAGCTATCCATTTAGTATGTGTGGCCGCATGGGAAAACCCTTCACATGGTGAAAAACTGACATTTTCTATTATATATAGTTCTGAAAACTAGAGGGTTTCTAGAACCGAAGTATCTTCATCACAAGTAAAGTTCTAACAATTTAAAGTGTGGTTACCCCTACAAGTGAAAAGGGAGAAAACTGCAGTTAAAGATTTTCGTTCTGACTGTAAGGCAGAAGCATTGTGGACATTTTTACAGCCAGTATCTAATGATCATACTGAAATGATTAGGTGTATGCCGGGTTTGCTACAACATGTTACTATCCACCAATTTGATAAAGTGTGACATTCGCTGTGTGAGAAATTCACACCTGGCCAGCAAGGTTTTAGACATCCTTAGGCAGATTATTTATACCGCTGCACTTGATAAACTGGCTTCTTACCCAACTTGATCTTTGCAGGAAGCCTATACAAGATTAAAAAGAAAATAAAAATATTTTGGTAAAATATATTTATGGTTTCTCAAAGATGAGGTGTGAAAATGTTAGAGGCAAAAAAAAACAAAAACAAAAGACATATTTTGGCCAAAAATAGATTTTCATCACCAGAATTTAGCCGCTGTAACATCCAACAGGTTTTCCCAAGCTGCCACACTCATGTATTAGGGTCGATTTGAAACAAATAACCTTATAAGTGTCACAATACACTTTTCTGAGATACTGTCTTACCTTTTTATTATTGTTTTTTTTAATAATTACAAACAAGAAAAAAAGAAAATTTTACTTGCTCTTTAAAACTGTCATTATTAATGAACAAAAATAAAATAAAAATATTAATAAACAAATGATGATGACAGTTGCAGTCCCCTCCAAAAGTATTGGAACTGCAAGGCCAATTCTTTTGTTTTTTTATATACACTGAAGACATCTGGGTTTGAGATCAAAAGATGAATATGAGACGAGAGATCAGAATTTCAACTTTCGTTTCCTGATATTTAAATCTAGACGTGTTAAACAACTTAGGACAGGGCACCTTTGGTGGCCTCTATTTGTATGTGAGCAAAAGTATTGGAACAGATAGCATAGAAGTAAATAACACTTAATATTTGGTTGAATACCCCTTGCTTGGAATAACTGCACCAAGCTGGTGACATCACCAAACTGTTGCATTCTTCTTTTGTGATGCTTGTACTGTGGCTTCTTTCAGTTGTTGTTTGTTTTGGGGGGTTTCTCCCTTCACTCTACTCTTCAGGAGGTGAAATGCATGCTCAGTTGGGTTAAGGTCTGGTGATTGACTTAGCCAGTCTAAAACCCTCCACTTTTTAACCCCTGATAAAGTCTTTTGTTGTGTTGGCAGTGTGTTTTGGGTCATTGTCTTGCTGCAAGCTCCTCACAATTAAATTGGATTTATTTCTTTGTAAACAGGCAGACAGAATGCCTGTGTAGACTTCTGAAGTCATTCTGCTGCTACCATCAGGAGTTACATCATCAATAAAGATTAGTGAACCCATTCCAGAAGCAACCATGGAAGCTCAAGCCATGACACTACCTCCACCATTCTTGACCGGTGAGCTTGTATGTTTTGGATCATGAGGAGATCCTTCCTTTCTCCACACTTTGGCCTTTCCGTCACTTTGGTAGAGGTTAATATTGGTTACAGAACTTTTGTGGCTCAACTCTGTATTTCTTTGCAAATTCCAATCTTACCTTCCAGTTCTTACTGGAATGATGAGGGGTTTGCATCATGTGGTATGGCCTCTATATTTCTGCTTTTGAGGTCTTCTTTGAATGGTAGATTGCGATAACTTCATCCCTGCCATGTAGGGGCTTGTTGGTGAGGTCACTGACTTGTTTTTGGGTTTTTCTTCACAGCTCTCACAGTGATTCTGTTATCAACTGCTGTTGTTTTCCTTGGCTGACTTGTTCGAGGTCTGGTTGTTAGTATACCAGTGTTTTCTTTCTTTTTCAGGACATTCCAGACCGCTATGCCCAATGCTTGTGCAATGGCTCTGATCAATTTTTCCTCTTTTCTCAGCCTAAAAATGGCTTGTTTTTCTCTCATAGACAGCTGTCTGATCTTCATGTTGGTTTATCCTTTTTAAAAAACAAATGAGTCTTCACAGGTGAAACACAGGGCTCAAACCAAGAGTAGACATTCAGAGCTATTAATTGATTAAACTATCAACAAAAAAACACCTGTTAATTCCAACGATCCAATATTTCTGATCACTTGAAAAATGGGTGGGATCAAACAAAAGGTGCCATATTCTAAAGTCGTTTAACACATCTAGATAAGTCATATCACCCACCCCACTACTCAGTTCGGAAGGTTTTAAGCAGTCACTGAATTGTAAACAGTCGATCCAGTCTGGCAACCTTGATTTCCACATAAACACCTCTTCCACAGAGGTGCATATACTTTACACCAATTCTAACTTTCCTGGTTTGGCATGAAGTAATGATGAGTCATCCACAGCTACATGGTGTGTGAATCTCAAATATTGAAAGATCATAAATTATTGATAGTAGTTCTATCACATAGGAATAATAATCCAAATGGAATGGACCAGGGGGGTGGCAGGCGATAAGGGGGGTGATTTTTGTTTTTGTTTTAAACAGGGGGTTGGCATCCCTTCAGGACAGCCACTTGCTATATCTGCTAGATTTCCAAGAATTAATGTGCGTGTAAGAGAGCTTAATTATATAATTATGAAAAAAAGAATTATGACAATGGAAAGAGAGAGGAATAAAGAGTGAAGGAAGGAGCTTGGTACAGAGGGACAGATAAGAAAGAACTGGAGACTTTCACCTGAAGTTTCTTGATCTCTTCATAGGTTTTCTGTAGCTCTCTTTCTGTGAAGTATCTGTGCAGGCGATACATCTGCTCTGGGCTGCTCACTGGGTGAACCGAGAGAGCATTCTGGAAGTCTGGGCTTTCATCTCCACTCAGGTCCATGGTTTTTTTCATCTCAAAGTAATTATAAAGAAGACCCTGTGAGACAAAACAAAAAATATCCAAATATGACATGCAGTCCAAAACCAACTAGTTCTCAATCACTAAGCTTTAAAGCATAATGCTGCATCTTTCATATACGCTAAATTACAGATCATCATAACTAAAAAGCACATGACCCTGCCAAGTGCTCCTGCTGACAGCAGTAATGCTGTTTTAAACATCTCATCCTAATTACCCTAATTAACTTAACGACTCTCAGCAGGCCATCCTGCAGAGGGCAGGAAGTCCTTTCACTTCTGGCTTGCTCACATCAGAGACTAGTCATTCTTCTTTGCTAATCCTACTGCCACCGACTTAACGAGTGCCAAGATCCAAACCTTATTCCGCAACGGAAACCAAAAACAATAAAGGCTGACTATGTTTACATCATAGTCTGTCTAGGGATAAACCAAGTTTGAGTGTCTGGATCCTCCAGTAGTCTTGCTCTCTGAAAAGTTGTGATTTTGTATTGGCTGGAGTTTTGCTGTATTGTCAGTCATCTCTCTGCAACTCTGTCTGGCTACTGTTAAACCACCACATATCAATCTAACCATGCAAAGCCTGGATTACACATATGTGTACACAAGATGGCTGCGGCACATAGAGTATTGCTCATGCACATCCACAGAAATACACTCTATGTGTCTGTGTGGTGCAATGCCAACACAAATTGTGGGGCCAGAATAGCACCACGTGACACTGTGTCCGCAACCGACTAAACAAACCAGCATTGTGTCTTCTGGATCTTCTAGATTAGTAAATACTTTTGAATGTGAGGTCATAACATTTGTACTCAGCTGTGTTCTCCTATGCCAAGGAGTTACCCTAATACTCCTACTACTGTGTATTACGTATACAAAATGTATCATTATACGCATGACCAGTGTTTGGAGCACTCTAGACTACAGTGAGGGGAAAGTATTCAAACACTTTCTTTTGTTATGTAATATACTTTCATATATCCACTTCACATTTACACACAATGTCTTTTGACTTGTAGTTCATCATTCATAAGCCTTTATAGGAGAAAGGTTTTCAGACACTGTATACAGTCAGGTCCAAAAATATTTGGACAATATTTGTGGACACTAACAAGTTATTGTTATTTTAGCTGTCTACCACAGCATATAGAAATTAAACAATGAATATGACCACTTTTTAGATGTGGTCCCCCCTTTTTAAGGGACCAAATGTAATTGGACAATTGCCTGCTCAGAGGTTCCATGGCCATGTGTGTTTTATTCCCTCACTGTTTCTCTACACATACTAAGGTAAAGTTTGGTGTTCCACAAGGTTCTGTTTTAGGCCCACTGCTTATATATATATATATATATATATATATATATATATGCTACCTCTGGGTAAAATTATTCATAAACATGGTATTAGCTTCCACTGTTATGCTGATGACACACAGCTGTATGTTCCAGCAAAGACAGATGAGAAACATCAGCTTAATAAAGTTGAGGAATGTGTAAAGGACATTAGACACTGGACGCTTATTAACTTCCTTCTACTTAATTCTGACAAGACAGAAGTACTTGTACTAGGACCACATGCAGTTGGAAGTAAGCTTTCTGATCGCGTAGTATCTCTGGATGGCCTTTCTGTTTCATCATGTGCAGTGGTAAAAGACCTTTACCTTTATTGACTCCAGTCTTTCAACTGAAGCTCATGTAGATAATATTACTATTACTCAGATACATTACTAAGATAAGAAATATAATGTCACTACACGATGCACAAAAAAAGTTCATGCTTTTGTTACCTTTAGGTTGGATTATTGCTATGCCTTGCTGTCTGGACGTTCCAGCAAGTGCATAAACAAGCTCCAGATAGTCCAGGATGCAGTAGCAAGATTCCTTACTAGAACCAGAAGATATGACCACATCACCCCTATCTTATCCACCCTGCATTGGCGCCCATTAAAATTTCGCACTGATTATAAAACACTATTTACCTATAAAGCACTGAATGGTCTCGTTGATTGTGGAGTGGCTGGCCACTTTATATCACAGGGCACCCTCATGTCTGTGTTACTTTCTGGCTCTCCCTTTTAGTTACGCGGTGATAGCTAGTCTTGCCGGAGTCCCTGCACTCTGCACACAGTGTACATATTCTTTAACCATTGCGTGGTAATTAGCATAACTAACAATCTCTCTCTCTCTCGAGCTACACATGCTACTCCTGAGATGCCAGTGATCCTGACCCCTTCTGCTGTCTGGACCTGCCTGATTCATCCAGATGCCCTACTTCTGGTTCGATTTCTTATCACTTGGAAACCACTCGCTGGAATTATTTATAATCGCACTATTTGTTGTCACTCAGATGACGTCTGGTTCCTCTCAACGTTTCTTCCTCATATCGTCTCAGGGAGTTTTTCCTTGCCACCA
Source organism: Pangasianodon hypophthalmus (assembly GCF_027358585.1). Lineage (NCBI taxonomy): Eukaryota > Metazoa > Chordata > Actinopteri > Siluriformes > Pangasiidae > Pangasianodon > Pangasianodon hypophthalmus. The sequence goes on along the minus strand of NC_069711.1, from coordinate 27,597,861 downwards.
TTGCCTCTGGCTTGCTCATTATGGATGAATTCACAAATTTTAAATTTATAACCTGAGTTTATATATTTCTGTAAAGCTGCTTTGTGATAATGTCCATTGTTAAAAGTGCAATACAAATAAAATTGAATTGAATTATTTCACTTACAAGTAAGCAGATAAAAGGTCTAGAGTTGATTTCAAGTGTGGCGTTTGCATTTGCAATCTGTTGCTGTTAACTCTCAATATGAAGTCCAAAGAGCTGTCACTGCCAGACAAGCAAGCCATCATTAGGTTAAAAAAATCAAAACAAACCCATCAGAGAGATAGCTAAAACATTAGTTATGCCCAAATCAACTACTTAGTGCATTCTTAAAAAGAAAGAACACCCTGGTGAGCTCAGGAACACCAAAAGGCCTGAAAGACCACAGAAAACAACTGCTGTGGATGACAGAAGAATTCTTTCTCTGGTGAAGAAAAGCCCCTTCAGAACAGTTGGCCAGATCAAGGACACCCTCCAGGAGGTAGCTATAACTGTAGAGTAAGTACAGAGGGTTGACCATAAGATGTAAACCACTGGTAAGCCTCAAAAAGAGGAAGACCAGATTAGAGTTTTAAAAAAAAGAAAAAGACTGTACAGTTCTGGAGCACCATTCTATGGACAGATGAGACAAAGATCAACTTGTACGAGAATGACGGGAAGAGAAGAGTATGAAGAAAGGAAGGAACTGCTCATGATCTGAAGAATATCACCTCATCTTATGGCTGCCAATGGTACTGGGTCCTTTGTATTTATTGATGATGTGACTGCTGACAATAGCAGCAGGATGAATTCTTAAGTGTATAGGGCTATATTATGTGCTCATATTCAGCCAAATGCTTCAAAACTCACTGGACAAAAAGCTTTGAAAGTAACCCAAGACTATTTTAAGGTAAAGAAGTCAAATGGCCAAGTCAGCCACCTGACCTGAATCCATCTGAGCATGCATTTCACTTGCTGAGAGCAAAACTGAAGTCAGAACGCCCCAAGGACAAGCAGGAACTGCAGACAGCTGCAGTAAAGGCCTGATAGAGCATCACTAGGTAAGAAACCCAGCATCTGGTGATGTGTGTGGGGTCCAGAGTTCAGTCAGTCATTGACTACAAAAGATTTGCAACCAAGTATTAAAAATGACAATTTAACTTAAACAAACTTTAGTTTGTCCGATAAATACCCTCACATTAAAACTGAAAGTCTACACTTTGAGGTCATTTTCATTATTTAATTTCCAATATATAGGTATGCTAAAATAACAATGACTTTGTCAATGCCCAAATTTTCATGGACCTGACTATGTATAGCACTTGTCTCACTGTCTTGTTTAAAGATGTGGTAGCTGATTAAGTCAAAATACATAATATTACAGGGTGTCCCAAAAGTCTGATCCCTGGAGGACTACTGGATAGGCCACCATGCTCTCACCGCTGCAGCTTGGGTTCGATTCCTGGCCAGGGAACCAATCCCAACCACTGGGGTTGCACACGACAGTGCACTCCCAGTGCCGGGCCCAAGCCCGGATAAAATTGGGGAGAGTTGTGTCAGGAAGGGCATCTAGCATAAAAACTGTGCCAAAGCAAATATGCGGCCCAGTGATCTGCTGTGGCAATCCCTAACGGGAGCAGCCGGGAGAATAACAACAACAACAACAACAACAGGGTGTCCCAAAAGTCTCCATACATAGGGCAAATTAACACTTTTTCACAAAATGTCTTCTAAGATTTTTCATACATTCATACATAGTTTATATTATATATATTTTTTCAAGATAGCCTTTAAGAAAGACACAGCTGGACTGGGAAGCTGTCACAAGGCTGTGATGAACTTTAACAGGAAACATGGCAAGCACATCACACACAACACTGTTGTCAAACGTATTAACAAATTCAAAAAGACTGGAAGTGTTGCAGCCCATCCGAGAAGTGGACGTCCACAAACATCCACTGACAAAGGCACAACCAACGTGGTGCTGGTGTATGTAGTCCCCTATGTATGGAGACTTTTGGGACACCCTGTATAACGAAGTTTTCCTGGGATTTCAGTTAAATATCTGATCAGAGGAAACTTGCTATGGCTGCCCCAGGCTCTTTAAAACAAATGACGTCGACCACCTACATGAACAAATCAAGACAAAGGGGTGCCTCTACTTGCCTATCAACCATGTTGCCTGTCAAAATTCAGGCATTCTAGCTTAGGCAGAATGTGTGAAAATTTCAGTTTTTTGTGATGTTAAAAAAAAACAAAAAAACAGATAAATAATGTCAGATCTTTTTCCACCATTAATATGATAATAGCAACTAACAAAATTCAAGTGAAAAACATATAGAAACCTTTTAGAGAAAAAAGAAAAAAAGAAAAAACTTACAATAACCTGGTTGTAAAATGTGTACACACTTTTATAATGGAGCATTTGACTGTGCTCAGAATTCAGTAATCAGATTCAAACTCATGTTCAAAAGTAATTATTGTACATCTGTCTTCAAAGAAGTGATTCTGTTTAAATAAAGATCAGCTGTTTCGGTAGGATTTTCTTAACATCTTCTTGGTTTCATCAGACTCCTGAAGCCATGGTACAGGACCTCAGTGTCGAAAGTCATCAAACAGGAGAGGGGTACGAAAGAATTTTACATTTGATGTACCATGGAACACCATAAAGGCCATCAGCAAGTGGATAAAATGGTCTCATCACAGTGACATTACCAAGAACAGGATGTCCCTCCAAAATAGACAAAAGGATAAGAAGACTTATCAGGGACGAGGCCAGACCCTGATGGAAGCCCTTGCTCATAAACAACAAAAAAACAACAACATTCAATCTTGCCTAAATCACCCCAAACCATGTGGGGAAAAAAAATGTGTTATGATCTGATCACACCAAGGTAGAACTTTTTGGGCATAATTCTAAAAAATATGCTTGCCACAAAAAACAACACAGCTTATCACCCAAAGAACACCACACCCATGGTGAGGCACGGTAGTGGCAGCATTAAGCTATGGGGCTGTTTCTCTTTAGCAGGGACTGGGGCTCTATTCAAGATAGAGGGAATCATGGACAGATCCAAATACCACTTTGGCACAAACCCTGCAGACCCCTGTTAGACACGTGAAGATAAAGAAAAATGTAACCTTCCAGCATGACAAGGATCAACAAAGGAATGGCTTCAGAAGGAGCAGCTCAATGTTTTTGATTGACCCAGTCAGAGCCCTGATTGAAATCCATTTGAAAACCTATGGAATGACTTGAAGAGGGCTGTGCACAGGAGATCCCCTCACAATTTAATAGATTATGGAGCATTTTTGCAAGAAAGAGTGGAACAAATCAAGAATTTGGTATATTCTTACCCCAAAACATTGAGTGTTGTATTACAAGCAAAACGTGCTTTAACAAGTATTAGTTAAGGTGTGTGCACACTTGTGCAAACATATTATTGTAAGTTTTTTCCTTTTTTTCCCCTAAAACATTTATTTGTTTTTCACCTGAATTTTGTTGGTTGCCATAACACATTAAAGGTGGAAAAAGATCTTACATGAGTTATCTTTCTTTCATTTTTTTTTAACATCACAAAAACCTGCAATTTTAACAGGAGGGTGTAGACTTTTTATTTCCACTGTGTAAGAGTGATTGGGGTGTGATTTGTGTCCCACTGATTACTATTTTTTAAAATGCCTTTATCTTTTAGATTTACATGTATGTGTAGTATGTATAGTAAAGTGTCTGACATCAACCTACGTGCATTAATACAATATTTACAGCAATTTAGAAAATTCCATTTTAGCATGTCCCAAATATACATTTAAATATAATCATTTGAATACTTCACTCAACTCTGTTACCTGAACATTTTCACCAGGCATTAGGCTTGTGCTTGCGATTTTTCCCTGCTTGCCATTTACTATTTAAAAAAAAAAACATGCTAAACAATTTAATTGTCCAGAGTTTAAAAAAGAACAGAAAAATTTAAGTGCATTTCCACAGGTTTAAGGGCGAGGGTATAATAATATTTCCAGCAGTCAGGAACTGCTTGTTGGCAGTGGCACTCATGAAAACTGTTTTTAAGGCTATTCTGCAGTAAACAGTAAAAACCACAACAAAACATTTTCAATATAATCCTTTTAACTAATGTTAACTACGCACTTGTCTGAAGTTTAACCAAACATACCCTGATGTAACTTCATGTTATATATTATGTGTAATATGAATTTATTTCATATTAAATGTACTCATTTAATCTCCATTTACCTCGACAGAAATTGAGGACGCTCTGTAAGTCCAGACTAGAGCATGTGAGATGGGGAGAATGGGGTGGGGCTTCCACTGAAGTATCAGTATTGTTATCAGTTAACAGTGCTCAAAACACCTGTGAAAATCATTCCAAAATTCATCTGGCGTTTGTCTCATCTCCCATTTTACTGGAGAGGAAAAGACCACTCTTTTGGTATCTTTTTAGTGATAACTCATACTAGCATATACCAATGTTAAATTAGAGTACTCAAGGTTGGTGGGTCTTGTATCATAATATAATGAAACTAAAAGTCATAACAGTGAATAACATGGCAGTGTAAAACTGTGTCAAGATAATTAAACTATATCAAACAAAACTATTCACCCCTATGAAATGTTTGGAATATTCCACAAGTCTCATATTCAACAGGAAGTTGCATCATCCGAATGATCATGGGAAGATCACTGTTTTTTTTTTTTCTTTCAATGATTGTGATATTGATAGATAAGGTCAATTTGAAAGTACACAACAGTATTACCAAATTTATAGAATAAAAATAAATGAATAATGTTTTTTTTTTTAATTAAGTAAATCTTTTCAATGTCCTCAAAGCCCTCATGCCATTATTATGTGTATTTGCTAATTCTACGCTAAAAAAACTCAACCCTGTTTCTTATTTAAGATTAAATTGTAGCCACTGTCAGCAAAGAAACCTTGTAAAAAATGTGATATTATGTGGGTTAACACATTTTTGAGTGTTACAAGGGCTAAATGGCACCCCATCAGTGGAATCACCCATAAACCAGGAGTGGTGCGGTTTAAGGTATTTGGCAGCAAATCAAATCATGCCCTGTAAACTGCATGCAGCATACATATTGCAGTGCATCTTGGGACATGTTCTGTGAGACTGTGGCGAGGTTCACAAACTTATGACTGCTTCCTTGCAAGCGCATCGGCATCAGAAATAGGGACTTTGGCCCTGAAATACTGTTAGCGTTCATATTCTGGACCTGTTATTGCACTTCACTGTACTGCATCTCAATATGAAACAAGCCTCCTTCTCATCGGAGGCAAAGACTCCTGGGCATTGTGGTTTCCTGCTGACAGACGAGAGCTGAGTTTGAAAAATGAAGTCACTTGTGGCCAGCATAAACATGGACCTCTCAGGGGAATGCAGCAACATGAACAGTTTGCTTTATCTACACTGGTCTGCTTTTCGAGCTGGCCAAGATGATCCATGCCAGGTTATAATCTGTCAAACTCTCCTGCATATACAGCTCTACACTAATGTAGATTCTATTTTACATACAACTTAATTGGGCCTCATGATGAGTATCTTCAGTCGAGAGTTCATCCTCTACTGAAGAGGCGTATACTCTGTGTGTAGTTGGAAAGCCTTGAAGCAACACAACTTTAGCAACAAAATTAGAAAATATGTGAGGAACAGAACATAGCTGCATGAAAGGGTAGGAAAAAGGGAACCATTAAAATTATGAGTCATAATTGTATGGTGGCCTGCAAAAACCCTTCATATGGTCAAAATGTGACATTTTCTAATCATTCCTTTTTCCTCAACTGAAATATATTTACCATTTGAACGTATTTTAAACACATCAGTCCAATGCCAGGAAGGACACCTCACCTGTTTCTACATTTTAACCTAATCTACTTATGGAAAAACTGCCAAATTTTAAAGAATTGTAGGTTTAGAATGGGAAATGAGTTATCACTTTAGATTATCAGCATCATCCACATCTGTCTTATCATCTGAGGTAAAAGTCACTCGACTGATCTCTGTTCCTGCTAACGTCAGTGGGGAAATAATCGCTGATTAATTCAGTTCTGCTCTATTTTTAAAATTTCTTGTTTTAAGGTCATTTAGACATTTTACACCTTTTTTTTTTCACCATCATCTGTAGAGAGCGTGTAGTACAAGTACTCTTCTCTGTATCAGTGATGTGATGGCACAGGAGCACTGATTAGACACTGAACTGATCAGGCTTATGTCTGTTTCGCTGCGGGACGTAGGCTACCTATCCAAAAGCTTGAACAAACTATGCACACTTCTGTACCAAGGTTTTAGACATCTTTATGCAGACTGACTGCATTTGCAGTTGCTGGCTCCTTACCCAACAGGATGTCTGCAGGCAGAGAGCCAAGGCAAGGTTAGAAAGTATCCTAAATAAAATCATTTGCCTGTCATTTTGGTAAAGTATATTTATGTTTCTTCAAAGTAGAGGTCTAAAAGTATATTACTGGCAGAAAAACTCCATTTCGGTCATTTGGACGGGTTTTCGCAAACCACCAAACAATTAACCCTTATACAGATTCGGTACGTGCTAATGGATCCGTCCTACCTCGTGCTCCTTCACACAGCTAATGCCAGCATAATCGATGATGCAGCGCCCCAGCCACTCGTCAGGCCTGACACTAACGATGTCAGTTCGGCAACGCTCCAGGAAGGGCTTAAGCTTCAGCAATAAGGCCCTGGACAGGAGGAAACCTGAGCCTCCATGACAGTACCTTCCCTGGGCTTCACCTCCAATGAACTCCCCTGGGTGGCCCATGTACAACTGGAGGTCCATGCTCAAGTGGCCCACCAGTGTCTTCAGTCTGTCAGGCTGGATGTAAGTGTCATCCTGAAGTATGTAGAACCAGTCATACTCTGCTACATGGTGCTCCAGGAGGTACTGCACCGTCTGGAACATGTTGGGCACAGGATGCTCATGACCGTGGGCCACCACAAACATCCCGTGAGGGACTTTGCGGGTGTGAGAGCTGGTGAAAAAGATAAGACGGCCATCCAGGTGGTGGTTCAGGGTCCTGTTAACTGCCACGGCAAATGTGTTCAAGCTGTTTTTGGATGTCATGACTGCCACGAAGAGACGCTCATGAATACCCAGCTCCGTGCTGGCATACTTGGCTCTAAAGAGAATAAAGAGGGGAAAAAAAGTTACATAAAATTTAAATTACATTAAAAAAAACAGGTAGGCATAATGTCTTAGCTCTTCTTGTTTCTGTGTTATCTAATTCTGTTTCCTAACTCCAAACACTAAGAATCATGTTTCCGCCTAAAGATTTTGGGACAAATTTGTCTTAAATGGCTCTTCAGATGGAATGTTTTTCTTCCCTTATTCCTTTACTCCATCTTTAATTTAAGCTAACAAAATTATTAGAACTCCAGGTGTCTGGTATAAGAGTACACTCAAGCCCAAAACAGCAAATATTAAGCTTTTAATGGTCTTATCGACAAATCATTGGTCAGGAAATTAGCAAGAACTAAACAAATGCACTCCTGAGAGCTCCTGTGCCGCCATTTGCTCGTTTACTTTTGCTACAGTGAAGTATTTGAGGAAAAGCTAGAAACAGGGAAATTCATTTATATAGTCTTCTTGTATGCAAAGATAAAATCATGATAATGATTAAGATGTTTGATGTAAAATTCAAACTAACACACGTCCGGGTGTACAAAATTTTCCAAAAATGTCTTCTGGGATTTTTTTTTTTTAATGTTTAGTCATTATTTGGTTATCTTCCACTCCTTATGCAGCCCATCAAGGGTCACAAGGCTTAAATATTTAAAGAAATCAAAGGAAAAGCTATCCCATACTCACTTCCTTTATCTATTTGTTTAATTCTTGCTCATTTCCTGACCAATGAGTTGTTGTAAAGACCATTAAAAGCTTCGTATTTTTCCATTTTGGTCTAGGCCCATTTTTTGGCCAGGAGTGTAGAAATAATCAAACATATCCTCTGTCCGAAATGTGATCACTGGGAAGTGAACCAACAACTTAGTGTACAACAGGATGCTGAGCTCCTTTTAATAACAGGAGTGAGGGCAGACATCAAAAGCGTGAGATCAAATGTCTTTAATCATAGCAGTGTGGAAACCCAAGGGATTGTTGATGGTTGCAGAAAACAATATGCCATGTCAAGCACCTCTAACTTCTAATGTATAAACTGGCTGTGGAATAAGAGAGCACAGATGTGGTCTTTAGGCTGTGGCAGACGGGCGTGGACTCTCCAAAATAGTGATTGGCATTTAGACTCAGCTTAGAGATTGTTCTGAACTACTGAAATGTCCATTAGTTTTAATCCAGAAATAATGCGCAGGTTAACGTGTTGACCCCTACTGCATTATACAATCATGCTCTTATCCTGGCACTATTTATAGCTAAAGAAAAAAAAACAAAACAAAACGTCCGCTGCTTGATTATATAGTACTAAAGATTATATTTAGAACTTATAATGCATTGTAATCGCATTAAACAAGACAAACACGACAGCTGAGCTTAGGGGTGCTGAGATTTGAACTCACGACCTTCTGACTAATAGTCCAGCGTCTTACCCACTGCCCTACCTCTACCCCTCCTAAACACCCCTACAAGTGCTACTTATGCCTACCTGAAAACTTTCTTCGGCGGCTCTTGCTGGGCGGGCTTGTTGTATGGCACTATTTTTGGCTGAAAGTCGTCCTCCTCGGCGTTGCCCGTTGCTATCGAGCTCGGTTTGCGCGCTCCCTTCGCACCTCCCGGCGCAGCCACCGGCGCCTCCTCGGTCACACCGACGGCGCCGTAACCGCAGCTCTCGTCCACCCATGTAACGCTGAGCAGGCTGAGAGTGAAGCCCAGAGAGATGCCTACCACCACCGGGCCGATCGGCCTCGCCAGAGAGATCAGCGTCGCAATCCGCATTGCTGATTAACCGCCGCCTGGCCTGTCTTTCTATCGCCCGCTACTGACACGGACAACCAGCTGCTCTCGGAGGAGAGAAAGCGCTCGATACAAAGCCTCTTTTCTGAACGCTTCGAGGACAAGACGACGTCTCCGCTTGTTTAGTGACGTGTCACCGCCCGGAGCTCCGCCTCCCTGCTGACGTCACCAACACGCGCTGCTAGCTGATGGAGGCGCGGACTGTTTTGGAGTAGCACCATCTGCACCAGGCTGATGTTAACCCGTGTTTAGCGCTGATCTACCAAGGCACCAAGGAGACAGGCGGAGAAAAAAAAATGGAGTGAGGAAACTATGAAGGGATGGATGGATAATGGATACAGGAAACACCTTACAGCTATAGTTCTTGGCCAGAGTTTGGTACTTGCCCATGTAAACCCTGCAAAGGCATGCTAAGGGTGTAATACAAGAGAGAAGTTACTGTCCTGCTGGTGATCCAAGACCTCCTGGGCCACATCTGGAGCTGTGATAGACCATTCTGTGTCTGCTGAAGTTGTATCTCTGTTAGGATTGCCTTGCACTGAAATCAGATCTTATGCTGCAGAAAAATGTTTGAAAAGACAGTATGACTTGTTAAATCTCCAAACTGACACACAATCATAGCTGTTAGTTCTGAAATAATGGAAAGTTTTGCCAGGAAAGAAAAAAAAAAAAAACCTCTCAATTTAAAGTGAGAAAATAAAATTAAAAAGCAAAGAAAAGTAGAAATGATACCAATACATCAAAAGATTATTTTAAATATGGCATTGAGGATTAAGAAAAAAATGGCCTAAACTAATTAAAATAAACATTAAAATATATCTGTGCAAAATATGCACTAATTAAAATATGCATTTTTAATGACCAATCCTGTCGTTAAAAATGTTTTTTCTTTTCTTTTTTTTAACAGCTTCAGAATACATAGATTGTAAACACCTTGAGGGTTTCAGAAATGTATTGTGTGCTGGGAATTTTGTTTTATTGTTGGCAAGAAAGCTTAGACAATGTGGAAATTCAAAAACTGCCAGTATATCTGAATTCATGTACATGGTTCCATTTTAAAGTGATGTTTCAGTCAAAACTGCTGTTGAGTAATGCTGTGTGGATCTTATTGCATTTCTAAAGCACCTTAAGAAAAACAGCTTATGTTTAGACCCCTACAACAGTATTTAACAAAGAGGATTCCATGTAGAGCTCCTTTAGGAATCGAACAACCCTTCTATTTACAGAATCCTTGAGTATACTGTTATCTATAAAAATAGACAAAAAGATGTCACATCATTATGAGAAATGAAGCCAAAGCCACTGTTTCCTTCATTGGATCCTTTCATTATTATGGTTGGAGGTGTGGCAGAATTCTATGTTAGTAGTGATTCAGATGATTTCTATAAAAAGGTCACCTAAAATCAGCAGTTTTATAGCAGCTCTGTTGCTCTGCCAGTGTTAAAGGCGTGTAAAGTAGGGTTGAGTTAAACATTTCTATTCTCAGCAAAATCCCCAGTGCTGAATTAACACCCAGTGTGTTTATATAAAGTCCAGCTGGACACAAATGAACACTGTATAAGGATTGGGATTTTGCCCTGTAGGAGTTTATTTAAGCCAGTCCTTCTTCATAACATACAAGTTCTTCTTATTTTTACTGTAATGCTCTAGCAGAAGTGGTTGCTGGATATTTTAAATATAATTAGACAATATACACTGGGCAGAAAGTGTAAATGTGTATGTAAATACACTATATGGCCAAAAGTATGTAGTCGCCTGAACATAACATGCATATGTGGGGCTTCCCCAAACTTTTGCCACAAAGTTGGAGGCACATAATTATTATACTATAGTCTAGAGTGTATTTCTCTGCTGTAGTATTAAGATTTCCCTTCACTGGAATTAAGGGACCTAGCCCAAATCTGTTCCGGCATGACAATGCCCCTGAGCATGAAGCGAGCTCCATAAAGACACGGTTTGCCAAGGTTGGTCTGGAAACACTCATGTGGCCTGCATAGAGGCCCTGACATCAAACCTACTGAACACCTTTGGGATAAATTGAAACTTGACTGTGCTGGGCCTCCTTGCCTGACCTCACTAATGCTCTTGTGGCTGAATGGACACAAATCCCCACAGTCATGTTCCACAATCTAGTGGAAAGCCTTCCCAGAAGACTGGAGGATGTTATAGCACAAAAGGAGAGACCAACTCCATATTAATGCCATGTCTTTGGAATAGGATGTTCAATAAGCACATATGGGTGTCATGATCAGGTGTCCACATACTTTTGGCAATATAGTGTATGTTTTGCCTGCTCTTGTGATCGGTAAACAAGAACATGGAATGAAAGATGACTAGTTATTTATAGTCAAGTCAAACTCCAGTTATCACAAACATGGCAAATTAAGCTGATTAGAAGATAAGGATGTGCTAAATAATGAATAGTTTAGAAAAACTAGCATTAACAAAATATTAATGTACTTAAATTACTAGTTAATTTCATTATTTCCACAGCACTGTTGAATTCTGATTGGACAATAGGTGTTGCTTATGAACAGCAGCTGTGACAATAGCTGCTATAAGTTATGTACAATGTGCTGTTCATTAACACATAAAAAATGTAAATATTAGCAAATTGCTGTCATATAAGTGGAATAAAACACTTTGGGATATGCTGTTATTGGCAAATAAGCAACTTTGGGCTAGTAATGCATCACCACACTTGAATATTTTCCCATAACAGCACGTTCCTTACTTATCAATTAAGATTATTATGCAATTGGTAAGTGGTAAGTGAGCAACATGCGAGGTCATTAAGTTGATTCTAAAAAAGAATTTAGATTTTCTTGTGTCTCAATTCGCAGGTAGGCTAGAGGTTATTTGAACCACCTAGTAATATGCATGTGAGAAACTTTAAGAAACCTCAGGCCATGTGGTTTCCAGCTCCTAAAGTTCATCTCCTTAAGTTCATCTTCCCTGTAATTTTCTTGTTTTCTCTGCTCTAACACACCTGACCAACTAATCAGCTAATTAGCAGGTCATTCTTGAGTGTGTGTTAGAGCAGGGAAAGCACTAAAACATGCAGGACACGGATACTCCTGGACCATGCAATGACAGTTTATAGGCAGTGGTCATTAAAGGAGGTTTTAAAAAGGAGGGGTCAGTGGGAAGACTTTGACCCTGCTCTTTAGTGCTTAAGAAGTACTATTAAAAATAGCGTCCTAGGAGAAGAGATGCTGTTACTTATTATCCAATTTAATACACACACACACACACGCGGTAGCTACCCCTAATGTTCCCCCTTACATACCGTTAACTCTAATCTTACCCTCGGTAACCAAAAGTTCATTTAGTTTTTCAATTAAAACCTTCATTTTGGATGCTCTGTTGTATTACTATCATTATAGAGACATTTGGTTCTCACAGTGAACTAAAAACATGCCTTGACATATTGCAGTTTTCAAATGCACAAGCAAGCCTTTCTGTCCACTTTCTTTCTGACTTTTTTTAGTGTAGGCCACATCTGGTCCTTCTTTCCTCCCCTTGCCATTGGCTGATTTTTAGGAACTGCAAAACCTTGTCAGAGCAGTGATCCCACTGCCTGAGGGAAACCTCCTTCTGAGTGCTTGTTATAACTATTATTAAGATTTATAAGGGGCATTTGTTTTTGTTTTTGTGAGGTCTTCTGTAGCGTCTCACGACTCCAATACTCATACTCAGTGCAGTGTAGTTTCACCTTTTTCCTCTTCAAAGCTTAATGGAATGCATGAAATGTTTATTAACTAAATGAGTGAATGAGCTGTGATCAAACTGGGAGATAAAAAAACAGAAATAACAGCCTCAGTGTTCCTGGAGAAGGTTGTCTCATTCTTATAACTAATCAAATAATCAAAGTCATATGATGGACAAGACAGAAATCCTGTTACATTTTACTGTGTCAGGAGGTGTCATCTGGTGGACTTAGCATACTCAGAAAAGTATTTCACCGGATTGAACTGTGCACGCGAAAAATACCGCAGTGGAACCTATCCATGTAGTCTATGAAAGAAAATCCTGCCTATAGTTCAGCAACTCCTCTGTTGGAGCTTATCCAATCAGATGCATTTATGTAAATGATTTAGCTGAAGGCAGCTCATCTGACCAGAGAGAGCTAGAGAGGTCAGAAAGGGAAGACGAATGGACAGAGATGTATGTATTTATCCCTCTTGCCTCAAATTTAAAACAGATGTGTCTCAGAGTAAAGGGGTGCATTAGAACCAAAAGAGACATGGGAGCAGGTGTTTTTTTTTACTTTAATACAGATGATTAGAAAGGCCATGTTCATTAACTTGGGAGTTTGCAGTTTGCTTTCACAGGATTGATGGACATGAATGTACTGCATTCATTCATTCATTCATTCATTCACCTTCAGTAACTGCTTTATCAGGTTGAGAGTCACTGAGATTTAAATGACCAATTTGATTACATTTTGGAAAATAGAACTAAATAGGTTTGTTAGAAAATATCACAAGCACGTACAATTATAAAGAATACCTGCAACAAACATTCAGAGGGATCGGGCTTGATTGGGATTAAAAAGACAGACAGTCTGCGCTAGTCAAAAGTGGTAACATGAAGTACCACCACAAAACAAAACAAATTATTTTATTCATAACCACAATCCATTAATGGTTAAGCATTAAAAGTTAACTGTTTTCACCATTCAGTCATGTTACTCGCTTTATGTAACTTGATCTTCACAAATTTTGGTTGAATACCAATGCACATTCCTGAATAAGGTCTTATTTTTATATTTATACAAATAATGGAATATAACTAAGGACAAGAAAAGCCAACATATGCTGTATATAGTTATATATATATATATATATATATATATATATATATATATATATATATATATATATATATATATATATATAGTCATCACTAATTCAAATGACTGTTTTAATGTTGAATAGCTTTGTGTCTATCAGAGTGGCTCTGTTGCAGCTTTTTTTCTCTCACTATTTGGCTACATCACTGGGGATTAGCCATTCTGACCCACTTTAAAATGACCTGTTTCTAGTCCTTGATCTCTGACATTAATCTGAAGCTGCACGTCCAGGGTCACTAGGCTTCACTAGGCTTCACCTATAGTCCTCAAAGGCACTCTAAGCAATTATTTTAAGAGAATGTAGTAATTGTGTTGTGACACCAGATGGCAGTGATTTCACAAAACAAAAGGTCTCTCTGAGCCAACAGAATCGGAGCAGCAGCAGTTCTAGACATGGAATTAGTTTAAATATTTATTAAATGTTAAGACATGTATGACAGACATTATAGAGCCCCTCAGGCAAGTGGTAAAATATATCTAATAAGTATACTATTAATAATAATTATAGCTAATAAGTATTACAAGCCATGTAAAAATGACCTGAAACACCTTCGTGTGATCTTCAGTGGCATCCAAGATTTATTGCGTAATGAAATTCTATGTTGACTTTTTTGGTTAAAATTTCTTTCATTGACATACTGGTCTATTTTCACTTTGGTTAATGGTTTCCTACATTAGCCACAATGCCATTCAACTAGCCACTACCAACGGTGCCAGTGGGATGAGCTGCCTCATGCCCTTGAGGAGCTCTCCCACACTCTGCTCAAACAGGTCAGGTTCTAAGCCTTCAACTTTTATTCTAATACCACCATCGTCATCATCATCAACATCATGCTTGTCATGTTATAGATCGCTAACTAGCCAAGCTCTCTCTGAGCTTCTCTGCCCTAACTCATCTCAACCGTGTCATATAGCTGCACTGCATTCCAGATCTTGAGTCCAATGTTTACTGTCTCAACTACGTCTACGTTGGAGGAAGGAAATAATGAAAATACAGCTCCAACCAACAAATTACCACCAGAATCACTAAATACATCACAATTATTTCAATATAATCATATTTAATGTCTTTCAAGCTGCAGGTTTCCTGTTCCTTTAAAACAAATCACAGGCTGGAGTTTTCCTTTTCCTTTAAAACACATATATACTATCACAAAATATTGAGATGACTTGATATAATTCCCTGAGCCTCTTCACAGTTGCCACTTGACTGTTCTGCTGACATAAGTTTAACTCAGTTGCCTTAGAAACCAGCCCACTTCTGGGGTCAAAGGAGCAGGAAAGGGACTTAGCAAGGCAGGACAGAGGTTATAGTCCAGGCATTCAGCATTCAGAGAAAGTCATCATAGTGTAGTGGGCCCACAGCCAGACATTGTCCATTCATAACAAGCATCTGAATATGAGAGTTGTTTACAGTCACTGAAATAAATGCAGGGAATTTACACCACTGTTTACCAAATAATGTCAGTATGGTCCCACCTTCCCTCGGTGGGTGCAATCACGTGAGCCATGGCTGCTTCCTTCTCCTCAACGGCCTTGCTGTTACTGCCAGAAGTGTTTATTATGGGGTTCTGTGCTGAGGCTCACACAGGGAAGACTTTATCAAGGGCTGTAAAAAGAGTTTCCTTCATATTTTCATGTATTGTGTTTAGATTGAGCAGTTATGTCAGTGTGATGTTTTGCAAAGTGGTAAAATGTCCCATGCTCACTCTATGAACATTTTCAGTTGTGAAACTGTTTCAGCATTTTCAGTGGAGGAAGAGCAGCTGACAGGAGAGCTAATGACAGGGTTGCCAGGGTTGTGGTTTATATGCCAAATTGGGCTACTTTAAAAATACCCTGCAGCCACCAAGGAATCAAATCTAATACATTTCCACAAACAAAGGCAATGCGTCACTTCACACATGTCTATGATGTTCAGAACCATTTTTATTGTAAGATATATTGCAAAGATTGGGAGAGGGAAAGGGGGATTATGGAGTGGATAATGTCTGTACAGCAGAAATGCGCGTGCACCACAGTGACCTTGTTTCCCAAACAAAGACTGAGAAAAAAAAAGAAAAAATGTTTCTTCCTTTTCCACTGCCTGGATTTTTTAGGGGTACAATCAGGTCTTTTGTGTGTTTTTTGAGATGTAGTTGCACTGAAAGTTTTGCTGGAACCTGACAACCCTGGCTTACGATAGATCTTCTGTGTGCACTGTGACAATGAATAAAGCTGAACCAAGGTACTTCTAAAACTGCTCAAAATGAGCTGCTAGACTGTATGCTAGATGACTATATGTTGTTGACTCTCCACTACCCATTATGGGGTTACCTTAAACATTCACTAGATAGTAGCCTAGTCAAGTGCGATAGCCTCTTAACTTGCGTTTGAGGCTAGTTCCTCCCCCACCATGGTCACAAGCCAGTGCTGAGATGCATGTACAGCATCCTTAGTAACTGAGTCTGTTTATATTTTGGGAAATGGGACCTACAAAAATAATAACTGCGAAGCAGGATTAAAAATCAGTCCCCTCCACACTTATAGTTGAGGCCAGTTATGAACTTGAGCTGAGGAACTGCCTGGGCCAGAATTCACAGACCATGCTGACAGTGCTGGCATTTCTACCTCTAGGTGTGTTCCAGTGTTTCTAGGGGCAAAATGGGCCCCTTAGTTCCAGTGAAGAGAAACTGTAGTTCTACAGCATACAAAGACATTCTAGATAATTCTGTGCTTCCAACTTAGTGGCAAGTTTGGGGAAGGCCCAGACGTAGGTGTGATTGCCAGGTGTCAACATACTTTTGGCCATATAGTGGCCTAAACAAGAAAGTTTTTTTAATTTAATATGAAAAATGTTGACAAATGAACACTTTTGGGATGAACTCCAGCGTCAACGTGCCCCAGGCCTCCTCGCCCAACATCAGTGCCCGACCTCACTAATGCTCTTGTGGCTGAATGAACACAAATTCCCACAACTATGCTATAAACTCTAGTGGAAAAACCTTCCCAGAAGAGTGGAGGTTATTGTAACAGCATCTGGGGTCTAAATCTGGAATGGGATGTAAAAAAAGCACATATGAGTGTGATGGTCAAGTGTCCACAACGTTTTGGCCATACAATGTATATACAGCATATTAATATTACTGTTTAATTCCATCTTTCCCAGCTGACCTCAAATGTACCCCTTCTGTGAAATTAGGTTATTTTACACTAATTCAGTTAGGTCACTTTTTTTCCTTGGCAAAATACAGACTGTACAAAACTTATTATCTTTCTGTTATGTTTGCAGATATAATCTAATAAAGTTTATGAGACTCACTGATATCTAATGAAATTCTTATTTTTAGTTGCTGTTAAAGTGTAGACATTGCACTTTGCCTGTGATTTTCTTGGAAAAGATTAGAGGTTATTGTGCATGCCTTATGGCAGTGAGAACAACTGGCAGCCAAACATTCAGTACTGCCCTTTATTTAGCAAAGTTTTCATTCTTATAAGTTACTACGTGGAAATGATGGGTGCCTCATGCTTTATGGCAGCACCTGATTATCAGAACAAGGCCTCGATATCTACACTGACCATTACTGTTTTACCCTTAAATCATTTAATTCATGTTTCCAGTTTAGAGAACGAAGTAGACCATTTTAAGTTTATAAAATACCAGAGAAAGACAGGGGTATGCAACCTAGACTTGCAAAAGTGAAAGTCACATGGCTCTTATGGTGCACAACAGAATAATTTGAATATTATGCATTTCATTTATGTAACTGATTTGTATCAATTTCATAAATGTCATGTAAACACTTTTATTTTTTTTTACACAGATTTTCATTTTATATCTGTGTTTTAAGTTTTCAACACTGTTCTTGTTTTAAACACATTCTTTGAAAATTCTTTTTTAGGTTTAAAACTTTAGCTTTTCCGAGGTCCAGCAATTGGTATAATCCTCTATAGGGGAAATGAGCTGTGAGGAATCCTTAAAAGTTCTGTGCAGAACCTACAATAGAGGGTTTCACTTGCAGAGAGTGCTCCTTTGGTAAACTAAGAACCCTTTCTTTCTAAGAGCGAAACTTTGATCAAAACACAAGTTGTAGGCAGGTCAAAATCCTTTCAGGGACATTTTAAACTCATCACTGTCTTTTTTTTTGCCCCTGACGGATAAATCATGCTCTTTCGTTGACACTCAATCCTCTGAGTGGGAGATAAGCAAAGATAAATCAGGGAGGATCCATTCCCTCCTCTGACCTCGTATTTCAGGAGGGGTTTGAAGATTTGGCATCAGGATTTGACATTCGTTCTCTTAGGTGTGCAGAGAATGTAGAGATCTCACATTTTAACTCCACTTGATAGCACAAGACATTGACATAGCTGGAGGCCTAGAAGGACTTGCCAAGGTCAACAAAAAGCAAAGGGAAATTTTGATGAAAAACATACCAGAACTGATATCATAACACAAAACCAAACACAAGACCTCAATAAAATTGAAAAGAAAACAGACAGAGCTGTTCTCTACTCTCATACTCTCATCTTTTTTTTTTTTTTTGCTTCAAGTGGCACTATTGCACGGCTGTTTTTCTTTTCCACGTCACTACACCAGCACTAAACTTAGTTTGAGACTCACTTTGTGCAAAACGCCTCCAGAGGAACCGGTACGAAGGCGGAACTCGCGCGTGGTCCTCCCGCGTGCGCACCGTGAGCGCGTAAACTGCGCACGAGCGGTTTTTTTTTGTTTTTTTTTTTAATTTATTTTTTATAGAAAACTCTTCGTAGGGCGTTGGGTGCACATGTGCACATGTGCACTTCTGCCCCAATATATGCACTCCCCGGACACCTTACCTCCAGCATGTCTTGGCTTCAACAAATCCTCATTACCAGCTGTGCCTCATAGGCAGAACCTGCGCGGTGGCTGAAACAATGCGAGCTTTAAGGTTCTCTGCTCTTCATGATCACCTGTATAAAATAGCTGCAGGTGGATTTCTATTCTTTTGAACGATTCTCTGCTGGATGATGCTCCCAATGCAAGCGCACCTTCTTCTTGTCTTCACTCTCACCGGTCGCCTGTGGCGGTAAGTTCCAATACTTCATATGATACTATAATAAGCATAACCTAATGCATGCACAGTATGAAGTCTAGACTACATCTATCCACGCACTTGGTTACATAGTGCATGCTGCTTATTTGACAGAAAGCATGCTAACATTGGCTACTACAGCAGATTAAAAGAACAGTTTCAGGTTTTCTTGTAGTCACTGAAACAGAAACTGAGCATGATAACACAATCTATGAGAGATGAATAATATCTGAGGATATAGTGGGTTATGCAATAAAGTAGAGCAATGAAATGATTTCACAGAGATGAGCAGGGAGACCTCATGGTTTCAAAACTGCCTCAAAGAATAACATTTATAAGATGTACTTCTAATAATAGAGATCACTGTTTGCAAAAAATGATTAATGCCATTTCATATCAGAGCACAAACTAGTGACTTGTAGACGAATGGAAAAAGAGAGGAGTAAAGAAATTCAGCTGCATCCTTTCTCAACAAGCAGGTTTGGACTGAGCATTATGTTCAGAAAGTTGATCTGTGCGTATGCGTGTGTGGATGCTCTAAAAAAAGGCTCTTAATTTTATTCTCCACTTCACTAACTGCAGTGTGATGGGCAGTCCTCTTGTGATGGACCCAAACAGCATTTGCAGGAGGAGTAAGCCTGCAGGAGGTGCATATACTGAACTGTGCCAAACCCAGCCTGAATTAATCCGAGAAGTTGCCAAAGGTGCTCGGTTGGGCATACGCGAATGCCAACACCAGTTCCGCCATCAGCGCTGGAACTGTACAGGTCATGGCAAGAGTCTAGGCAAGATCCTGCAACAAGGTGAATCTCACTTTCAATAATGTGGCTACATGTGTTCATGTCTCCAGCCAGACAACGCGTGCACTGTTCCAGGAAATTATAGTTTTCTAAAAACAATGCTTTTATGTATACAATGGTAAAACGTATTAAAAACAGAGCTGCAATCCGAGGGTATATTTCTGTTTGGCTGTTTTTAATTTAACTCCTTTGGGATATTTAATGACTTTGATTACAGTCTTATTTACATAGTTACATGCCTCAAATACTGTAACACTAATACCCTCGGAGGAATTAAAATAAAATAAAAATATACCCTTACAGTGTGACGCTGCTTCTTAGTTATTTCAGAAAACACCCTGAGATTTTGAAAGAAGGGGCTGTCTGTTATTGAAAAAAGAAATCCTCCTGGAAATGTAACCTGCTTAAATTCCCAGAAAGAGAGTTTGGTGGGAGCATTTTCCCAGGGAATATCTAATATGTAGAGTGATGCGTAGCTACAGGGGGCCAACTCACTCCTTAGTCAAAGATTAGTCACAGCTTAGGAAGGCCTGTTTGTGCTTCAGACACATGAACACACACAGTCGAGTGCTCTGTGATAGTCTCTCCAAGTGCGCTAATATTGTTTTTAATCACACCCTCGTCGAATTCCCCTAACCTCTTTCCTGTGGAGAAATCCTATTACCATCATAAGGACTGTTCCAGTAGTTTTCAGAGTGCTGAGACCGACACTGTGTCAACATAACAGTAGATTTCAGGAGAAAAACATCCCCAGAAGGCTTTGTGATCTGTACTTTTTCAAAAGAAAGCTGTTCATAAAGAAGAGGAATAAAATACTTAAAAAATGTAACATCAGCCTTGCTACATTCAAATATGTAGCCAACTACACCAATTGTATATGACAACTTTTTTTTTTTTTTTTTTACCCATTATCGCCACCCATCCTCCAGTTCTTCCCTATCATACAATAACTACAACCAAGGAAGGGCGATGAAAAACACGTGCTTCCTCTGAGACATGTGAAGCCAACCTCCGCATCTTTTTTCCGCATTTACTGCTCATGCTACATGAAAAAATACTTGGAGGAAAGCGCTATCTGCCCTCTTCCACATACATGAGCTCACAGATGCCTATGATTGGCTAGTGTTTCTGTGATTGATAGCAGACAGAGAGTATGTTGTCTCTCCGACACAGACAGCATGTCCACATTTTCTCCCTTGGCACCTGAGTACAGATGGCAATGACTGTTGATCTCCCAATGATAAGCCATTATAATATTTTAAAAATCCATAGAATTTGAAGAAATATATTAATTGGAAATAGGCAAATTCGCACATGCCCTCCTCTCCCTTGTGCTGCAAGAGTCTACTTGTGTGACGCTACTTGTGTAGGTGCTACAGACATCTCAGACATGAATCAACAAGAGCATGTTAAAGCATTATTGAAATGCCAGACATGAGTGCTAATCCTATGGTAGCTTTATAGAGCAGGGTTTCTCAACTTCAATACTGGGGACTCACAGACAAGTGCTTCCTGAACTGAATGAGGTGTATTGGGAGCAGGAAAAGCTCAAAACCTGGGCACTAGGTTCCCAGGATTCCATTTGCGAACCCCTGTGCTAGAGAGTTGCGAGCAAGTTTGTCTGTAACATACAGTACTTATGTAGGCCATGAGAGGGCAGGAGTTCCCCACCATCTCTCTGGGCAGGAGTGCTTTAACAGTGCAAAAAAAATCACAAATCTCCACATGAATAACGATGATCTTCTCCCACCCCTTCCATTTGAATTCAAGTATAATACTGTCTTGGTGTGAGTTCCTGGCAGTGACTGCAACTTGAGCCAAGCTTTCTTATTGAGAAATGAGAGGCATTCTCTCTTCATTACACACCTGTATGAGCAGGGCTTTCAGGAATGTGACATGCAAAAGGTCAGCAATTTGCTCAATTCTGATAGATGGAATGTGGCCCATGTGAATTCGACACCAATAATTAGCGCTTCTTAGAGAACTTGTTGATTCTACCAGAAGAAAACACACCCCTTTGGCAAATGAAGGTGCATCCAGACAAGTCTACACAAGAGAGATGTGCAAGGAATACATACCCACTTAGGTCGATAAGATAATACTTCATATATTCAGCATGTATATTAGAGAATAAAATGATGAATATAGGATATAAATAACTATTTTTTATTGCTGTTCTTAACTAAACAGAGGAGGTATACACTGTATGGCCAGAAGTATGTGGACACCTGACCATCACACCCATATGTCAGCCTTCCCCAAACTGTTACCACAAAATTGTCTTTGTATGCTGTATTGATTTCCCTTCACTGGAACTAAGGGGGCTAGCATGACAGTGCCCCCGTGCACAAAGCGAGGTCCATGAAGACAAGGTTTGCCAAGGTTGGAATGGAAGAACTCAAATGACCTGCACAAAACCCTGACCTCCCCTTACAGGAAGGCTACAGTAACTCAAATAACCACTCTTTACAACCATGGTGAGCAGAAAAGCATCTCAGAACACAAAACACATCAAACCAAGCAGAAGAAGGCTACAGTGGGCACAGGCTAACTGAAACTGAGCAAACTGGAAAAACAACCACTCTGAAAAGATTGGAAAATGTATACAGAGAGAGAGAGAGAGATTTTATTGGTTGCATAAGTATTCACCCCCTGGGCTGATACAATGTAATGGATCTTTTTGCATTCATCATAGATAATGCATACAAGTATTACAAGAGGCTTTGTGTATATTATGTTTTTCTTATTTATTTCTTCTCAGATATTCGGGAGACGGCCTTCATAAACGGCATCACGGCTGCAGGAGTGCTGCATGCGGTAACACGGGCCTGCAGCCAGGGGGAGCTGCTACAGTGTGGCTGTGTGGCTATTGAGAGCTCTTCTGGTAGCCCCATTGAGCAGGCTATGCTGAATCCAAACCCTGCTCTCCAGGACCATCACTGGGAGTGGGGGGGTTGCGGAGATGATGTGGACTTTGGCTACAAGATTTCCAGACAGTTCACGGACACCAGAAAGCAGAAGGGCAAGAGTGATATCAGGAGCCTAATTGACCTGCACAACAATGAGGCAGGCAGACTGGTACGGAAATAGCATTTTTTATTGGTACTGGGGTATTAGGAGCATTAGGAAGAGATAAGTTAAGAATGGGTTGGACAAGGTCTATCACATATACTTGAAGTGATTGACTAATAAAAATCATGGATGCAATCATTCATCTTCAGTAGCCTCTTTATCATGGTGGATCCGGAACCTATCCCAAGAACTCTATGTGTTAGGTGGGAATACACACTGGATAAGACACCAGTCCATCACAGGGCACCATGCACACACATTCACGTGTTAGAGTCACCAGTCCACTTAGCGGCATGTTTTTTGGGAGGTGGGAGGAAACCGGAGATCCCAGGGGAAACCCATGTGGACACATGGAGAACATACAAAAAAGCCTACACAGACAGTAACCCCAGTTTAGGACTGAACCAGGGACCATGGAGCTGTGAGGCGGCAAAGCTACCCACTGCTCCAGCATGCTCCCTAGATCATGAATTAAGATGATTTATTTTTTATCAGTTAATTGCTTGCAGTATACTGTGGTAATTTTGATAAAGTGTTTTTGTGGTTATGAGTTACAGTGCTAAATACTACACCATAGTAAACTTTTAAAAAAGCCTTCAGTGGTGATGTGATGGAACATTGCAGGTCTGTTTACTTAGACAACACAGACTGCGAAGCCACTGTTTTCAGGATAACTCCAGTGTTTTGGGTCTAGTACAAGTTCCCAGAGCTCGGCAGCCCTCTGCAGGAAACTGAAGCATTGTTGAACCATCAACACTGTTCAGTGTGTGTCTCTGTCTGGGCTTTAATGAGCTCTGTGTTTTTGCTTTAATGGGATCTGTGTTTTTGCTAACAGGCTGTTGTTATGGTACCATTTTAATAGCTGTACCATTTACACAACTTCATTCTTGTCCACTTCCATTTGAGCAATATGGAGCAAATTAGTTTTAAGGGGTGGAAATTATTGCATAAATATCATATTACAATGCTGGTAGATACAATACACTGTATGTTTCGCAATATTTTGTTTCTGCTAACAAAGTGAAAAAATAAGGGTCACATTTAGGAAAGAGTTTAGTTTACCCAACATATACAAAATTATAATATGTAAAATAGAAATATGACACAAAATTGTTTTTCACAATCGATCAGCTCCTTTTTAGTGTGAGTAAAGTGTGTGAGTAAAAAACATATTATGATGTAACAGGTTTCTTTACAAAAAAAAAAAATTTACAGCTGCATTAAAGCTATATTCAGAGAAGTTCTGTACCTATTACACTACAGGCTAGAGTAGAAAGTGGGGTAGTATTTATTATACAGATTTGGATTTGAGGTGCTGAAATATCAAAAAATAATGACCGAATATCCCCACAAGGATAGGAATATCCAACAGTTTTGACCTTGTGGGGACATTTGGCTGGTCCCCATGAGAAAAACTGCTGTTTTGCAAAAACTGCAGCTTTTATTTTAAAAAATTAAAAGAGCCAAATGGTTTCATATTGGTCACTGGGATTAAGGTTGGATTTAGGTGTAGTATAGCATTAATTAGCTGCATTAATAATTATGTCAATGGAAGGTCCTTATAAGGATAGTAAGACAAATGTGAGTGTATGTAGTAGTCAGGTATCCAGATGGATGTCAGAGATGTGCAGTATTTCTCAGGCTGCAGCCAGGCACAGTCTTCCCTATGGCAGTTTAGTTTATGTTTCTCCACATTGACATCCCAAGACATTAAAACAGAATGAATTAAAAGGGCAGGCAACAGGTCACCTTGTGAATTACAGATTAATTATGTCTAACAGATGAATTAAAATGAACCCCAGCCAAATTGAAGGGTCTGCTTGCAAATATGTCTTCCTTGTTTTTTGTGAACTGTTTTTGTGTGTGTGTGTGTGTGTGAGGCAGGCTGTAAAGACCAATATGAGAACCGAATGTAAATGTCACGGCCTCTCTGGCTCCTGCACACTCCACAGCTGCTGGAGGAAGTTGCCTCTGTTCCGCCAGGTTGGAAATCACCTCATGCAGAGCTTCCGAACAGCAGTTCGTGTGATGGGTGGCAACGACGGCAAATCCCTCGTCCCCCTGGACCGGGATGTTCCTCCCCTGAGTGCCCACAGTCTCATCTATTCAGATGAATCCCCAGATTTCTGCGTGGCCAATCGCAGGACGGGATCTGAAGGGACACGCGGTCGGGAGTGTAATGGTACAGAGACAGGGCCTGGAGCCTGTGATTGGCTGTGCTGCAATAAAGGACACGCAGAACACACTCTTGAATATGAGGAGAACTGCCAATGCCAGTTTCAGTGGTGTTGTGTGGTACAATGCGAGCAATGTGCTGTGAGAAAAGCGGTCAGCGTCTGCCTTTAGACTTTACTGAGTGCATTAAACTTTAGTTTCTCTGTCCCATAGACTAAACTCAGGTGATCATTTGGACTTCTCCAGTATGTTCTCTTCAATCAAATATTTCTGAAATTCCCCAAATGCTGATGAATCATATCAGAAGGACAAACATAGATATACTCACAAGAGACATGGCCATCCACTGAGCATTCTTTGAGAGACATGGCCATCCACTGAGCATTCTTCGAGTCCAAACATTTTTTTTTCTGCCCGCATGCCGTATTTTGGGACACTTGTATTAGGTTTCCTAAGGAAATCCTAGAATCTGCCTAATTTATGCAGGCCAAAAAAAATTTCTTTCCAAAAACCTATTGTATGCATTTTATTTAATCTCTGTCTTTTATTCTGTATTTGAATTTTCTGTGCTTCATGTTTGTATTTTCTTAAATAAGATCTAGTTGTTATTCATTATATAAGGATGATTTAAGACTCATTGTGTGTAGTCTTGGCTTCTTGATATCCAATAAATTAAAATACAAGCAAGCCTCAATGTATTTTTATAATGAAACAAAGTAAAAAAAAAAAATAAAAAAAATAAAAATAAAAATGATAATAATAGAACAGCAGTAAAATAGTAAAATGATATTTTGTTATTATGTGAAAAACATTTGTAAATGTTTAATTAATCAATATCGTATAATGCAATTTAACACCTGTTTTCAAATTAAAACATTACAACATTAATGTTTGACAGATTTTAGGACTTAAGATTAAAATAAATTATTAGCAAAACCTTTACCAAAAGTCATTCACAGCCACTACCGTACCTTAGTGTGGGGAGAGTCCATCTTGCCCCGCCTCCTCCTCTTTGATATTACATTAGTGCTGCCTTGATTTTGATCACATTTTTATCACATCATGTCAATGCTAAGTGTCTCACATTATCTAAGTTGAGTCTATATACTGTACCATAACTAGACAAGCCAATGTTGATTCATTCACTCATTCATTCATCTTCAGTAACTGCTTTATCCTGGTTAGGGTCACAGTGAATCCAGAACCTATCCCAGGAACACTGAGCCTGAGGCCCTCATCACAGGGCACCATGCACACACTCATTCACACCTAGGGACAAACTTTACCAACAAACTTCCTACGTGCATGCTTTTTGGAAAGAATACTGATTTAATTACATAAAATACTGTCCAGTGAAGAAAATATTTAGGCCGTAGGGGGGCCATCTTGTCAAACTATCACCCATACAGCCTTAAAGACTGCTAAAGAATCAGTCTGTAAAATCAAAGTATTGTAGTAGTTAACTTGTATTTCTGGGCTGCTGCCAGCATAGACTATGCAATACTGCCATCTTCTGGGATAATACCGTTATTATATGAGAACAAAAGGTCTTACATGAGAACAAAAGTCAGTTATGTCATTGGTCATGAAAATGTTTGTTGAGTAAATTAGGTGATGAAAGTTATTTTTTGTGTAAGATCATTGCATTTAATGTTACAGTGTTACAGAACATGTGACCTATTTTTTTTTTTTTTGTACAGTTCGGTTTATAAACTTCATTCTTACAAGTTATAGTTTTTTTTTAGTTGTAGTGTTGAAACACAAATTCACTGCTGTCATTCAGTGTATTTGTACTTTGTGTCCATTGTACCGAATCACCGACTTTGTCTTCACAAATGACTCAACTCTGTAGGCCAGTGGTCTCAAACTTATTTTAGGAAACGGACCATGTAACACGTAGTCCAATGTCAATTGGGCCAGACCAAAAAAAATCTGCGTAGTAAGGCCTAACACAACATCTCCTCTTAAATGTGTTTATTTTTCAGCATTTATCTGAAAGGTACATTCTGAATGCACAGATGGATTAAAAGTATCAACCACAAAACAGATGAACAGCCTGAAAACAAATTTTCCAAATTATGGTTTTTAGCAAACTATGTCTTGCATAAGTATTCACCCCCTCTTGACCTTTTCCACAGTTTGTAGTGTTAAAACCTGGAAAACCAGACTTAACTGAGATGATATACAGTATGACATGGGTTGAATTGGGAAATGGACTTAATTATATGTCAATTTATATGTCAATTTCTTTTAGCTTGCTAATGAAGAATTATATAAGATTAGCACATTTTGTTAGTAGAGTTTATGACCCTGAGTTAATTGCTCTGTTTTGCTCTTTAGTGGATTAAAAGAGACTAGCAGGTTTTTTTTTTTAATATTTCAATTCAATTATGGGTCCACACAAAGAATTTAATTTAGAACAACGATGTAGAACAAGGATTATAAAATCGTTTGGTGGGCCGGACTAGAACCTTTTTTGAGTCAATCCGTGGGCCATATGATTGACACCCCTGGTTTAGCCAATTACTATTGTCCAAGGTATTGATGAGCCAATGTGAGGTGTAATGGTGCAGAAGAAAATGACTTGGAATACAGTCTGCTCCTATTGATAGATTTGGAAAGTCAGCACATGGGTGCTTTATAAGAACCTACAGTATATGTATAAATACCAGAGGTCCAGCACAGTCAGTGATTTCCATTCTCACACATAATTCAGTTACTTAATTCAGTTAAATCAGTTACTTGTTTTGCATCTGTCTGAAAGTCTTAGTCTTAGTATTAAATAACCTAACTGTCCTGGCAGTCCAGTTGTGCACCCCTGCTCTCGCAGACTGCTAATGACACTACTGTAAACTGACCACTAGATGGAGGAATTGCATGACTCTGTGAATCTTGGCTCTGCTCGTGCTTTGAGAACAGTTACATTGCTTCACACCTGGTCCTGGACTAGCAGCAGGTGAATTTAAATGAAAGCCTTCATGATATATCACAGTGTTCTGCTTTTAATGATGAATGGAGATTATACAACATGATGATGATATTTTTCCTCTTGTACATATTTGCAAGAAACTTTTTTTTTTTGCATGCATGCATGCATGCATGGTAACATGCAAAAAAAAAAATTCTAAGTATATATTTGTCTCTCAATTTCTGCAATTTCTGGTAAATGCATGTGAAAGAGATTTTGCTGAAATTGTTTTTCCGTTTCGCCACCTCTCTGTTCCAGCCTTCCTCTGTCAATTCTGGCTCATAAATTAAAGTATTCGTCATTAAATCAATACTAGGCTATAGCCTGACGCGTTATGACGTCACCCTGCATTTGACTCATATTGTACTTTTTTGCTGGTGTTGGAAAAAATCCAAGAAAAGGAACTATAACCTGAAGCAAAAAATAGAAAACTGTGAAACAGACGGTCTAACCCATAAGCATGATCCGTTGAGAAATATAGACGCTGCTTTTATCGCCCCCCCTCCCTCCTTCCCTCCTCCCCCCCCCGGATTGGTGAATTAATTGATCAATCATGGTGCATTGACCAGGGATTGGACGAGTGGGGAGGCTTATCCCGGCTTACGGGTCTTTGCTGTGTGTGTTTTTGCCCGGCTACACATCTCAGGTCCTGCCCATTCCTCGCGCTCGGTAAAGGCTGCGCGCGCAGCGGGATGCAGAAGGAGTGGCGGAGCGCGCGCACGAATGTTGCAGACTCACATATTTTCTAGGCACCGTAATCTCTCCGATTCAACAGCTGCCGTTTTTCTTCTCCTCACCGTCTGTGCAATGGTCCGGTGAGTCGTAAATGGACGAGAATCTCTGACTCTGAAGTCGCAGCTCCCCGGCGCAGTCTACGGGACCCAAGGCGAGAGACATAGCATTCCAACAGGCCGGTGGGTGTTGGTCGTCAACCGCAACGATGGGCACGGTGCTCTCCATTTCTCCCACCTCCAGGAAAGGAGGGATTCTGGATGAAAAAACGGAGGCTGGACACGGTGCGAGTGGCAAGACTGAGAAAAGCCTAAAGCGTCATTCTGTTCTCATATCAGCCCTGACGTGGAAGAGGTTAGTGGCCGCGTCGGCCAAGAAGAAGAGTGCCAAAAAGGTGAACCCCAATCCTCCAGTTTCTCAAATCAGTAACCCTGTGGACCAGCTGAACACTGAAAATCTCAAGAAATCACAATCAGGCTCCGAGCGCAAAAAGCCTGGCCCGCTAGCAGTGCCGGTTCCGACTGTCCCAGATAAAAGCCTTCGCGCCAATCAAACCCAGAATGGCTCACAGACCGGAAAGCAGCTCCTGCCGGTCCAGAGACAAGCCAGCACCCGCTCGATCATCTCCCCACGACGCGTGATCGTCCAGGCGTCCACTGGCGAACTGCTGCGCTGCTTGAGCGAGTTCATGTGCCGCAGGTGCTACAAGCTCAAAGAGCTGAGCCCCAACGAGATCATCCTGTGGTTCCGAAATGTAGACCGCTCGCTGCTTATCCAAGGCTGGCAGGACCAAGGTTTCATCACGCCTGCCAACCTCGTGTTCGTCTACCTGCTGTGTCGGGAAGCCGTGACCGAGGACATCAGCAGCGAGTACGAGCTGCAGGCCACGTTCCTCACCTGCTTGTACCTGGCCTACTCCTACATGGGCAACGAGATCTCCTACCCGCTCAAGCCTTTTCTGGTCGAGACCAACAAGGAGGTGTTCTGGGAGCGCTCGCTGCGCATCATTGACAAAATGAGTGCCAAAATGCTGCAGATCAACGCCGACCCGCACTTCTTCACCGAGGTTTTCCAGGACCTCAAGAACGAAGGAGGCCCGAAGGACACTAATGCCAAATGGACAAACACCTTGGATCGCTAGCTTTATTTTAACGCGCGAGAGAAGCTCTCTGTTAAGCTCCCCACACACCCCGTCCATGAAGGGTGGATTGAATGTAAGGCCCTGAACGGGAGAACGCGTGAAGTGTGGTTCACGCTATGTACTGCCGGTGAATTAAAAAAAAGGCCTCACCTCCAAGACAGGGGTTTCATGTTATTATATGTGTATAATAACCACCACTTTGACCCCGTGAATGTCACCAGGGGGTTCTGGGGGTCTACTTCTAGTTTACTTATAATGCATGCTTAAAGTATTCTAACTGTATCTTCGTTGTGGCTTTTAAAGAAAAGAAAGAAAAAAAAAAGAAAATGCTACCTGGTGCCGGGCTACAGTAAGAGGTGTATACAATGTCAGCTTGTGCGTCAGTGTTCAGATCTTTTATTTCTCTATCCATTTGAAACTATTTTTGGCGCTAGAGACTAGACGCGATGTTATCACCGACGCTGAGCTGTCCGTGGTGCTGGCCTCCGACACACACACACACACACACACACACACACACACACACACACACACACACACACACACTCACACTGCTCACGTGTTCCCTGATGCTATCTATCTATTTAAACGTTGAATGTACCTATTTTGCAACAAAAAAACAATTCTCTACCGTCCAATGTGCCAATTGTTATAGTATAAAACGTATGTTTTATATTGTATATTTGAAAATATATGAATAACAAATATGATCCGGCTCATTTTTATTCCTTTAATATTTATAATAGTAATTTGAGTTTTCCTAAATCATGAATTAGCTCAGGTGTTTTGAAGTATTGACATGCTTAACCAGACTGGGATTAAAAAAAAAAAAAAATTGAAAAACTAGATATAGTTGCTCGCTTAGATTTGGTCTGGTGAGGCAGGGTTTGTTGACATCACACACTAAAAGAAAAGCAACAGTTTGGTTAGGTCTTTCTGTCATTCCTTGGCAGGCACAGGACAGCCATCTCATGATGGAGGGATAATCTTGCGGATAAAGACTATTACAGCACCCTGACACTAATCTTAAATCTAATCCTTTGATGATATAACAGTATTTTGGTGGATAGCTTTTTCTTTTCTTTTTTTTTTTTATTTGTAATTTTTTTAATTAAGAGGATAAGACTATACTGTAATACAGGTACTTATTTATTTATTTACTAATCAGAGCAGGCCCCAGTATTTGAATCTTTGTTGTCTTGGCCGCTGACCGTGGTGCTGAAACCTCACTCCATTTAAAATCACCCTTGACACTTTTCTTTTTTTAAACAAATGATTAGCTGAAGCTAATCTGCTTCCAGTACAGCTAATGTGCTACCCCTGGGGTCTATTTAATTCAAAACAAAAGGGTTAGTTTTGCACTTGAGAGGTCACCTTTCCCAAACACAACACAGTGTGGTGTGGTCTGTGAGATTATGGGTTAAAAAATCAATAGCCTGCATTGTTAACAGCAGGTTGAAGAGCAGATTGAATTTCTAAAGCATCCTGAATAGCATGTCTATTTTTAAAGTAAGATCAATGTTTACATGCATTCTGTATTCATCCTAGAAGGAAAACGTCTCATTATTGAAACCTCTAAACATCAGATTGCAGCCTCTTTGCTCCATCAGCACAGGTCTCTTGCAACAGATGCACCGAGGCAGTGTAAGACTGATGGCGGGGGTTGCGTGACTCATTGCAAGAGTAAGATAAAGCAGTAGGTTCTGAATCCCCCAGAATTTGTGAATAGAGCACGTGGGTCTGGAGCTCATCCCACTGATTGGCTGGAATTTGGTGCAGTCTGACAGAGGTGTCACTGTGACGGAGGAGCTGCGGAACAGGCCACAGGAATTCTGCATTCCCGCGCGTCACTATGGCAACGCACACGGAAACAGGACGATGCTTTTAGGGGTTATGCGTTGCAGCAAGCTAGCCACTGATTTACAAGATAAAGCCAGTGAGTACTGCAAACATTGTACCACAAGCAGCACAAGCAATATCACAAGAACCCTTGTGCTATTTCACCTGTGGTCAAATTTTCTCAAAGCTCTCTACAAAACCGTAAAAGGTTGTGTACATGCAAGTCTGGCTCATAATGCAAAGACGTGCCTCAGTTTGCACGGTGCCTAGGTGGATTTATCCATGCAGTGTTCTAGTTTCTTATTAAGTATGTCAGTTATATAAGTTTAGTATGAAGTCATACTGAATGATGCAGCTGTAGAAACACGGTTTCCTTGGAGACCTCGAAGGAGAGGCGCTGTGAAAATGTTGCTCTATCAGTAATTCATAAAATCGCATTACAGTATCAGCCTGTTGATAGAGGGTGACATGATTCATGATGCTATTTTAGTTAATCCATGGATACCACAAAATTGCAAGTGTTCAATTAAAACCTACTGTGTTGAATAAACTATAGTGTTTATATAAACCCAGGTGAACATAAATAAGCAATGGTTCATTCAGAACTGCCCAGCTGGCTGTGTAAAAATATATCAAAAGTCAGTGTCATCTTACATATTTAAAGCTGTG
Organism: Pangasianodon hypophthalmus; assembly: GCF_027358585.1. Classification (NCBI taxonomy): domain Eukaryota; kingdom Metazoa; phylum Chordata; class Actinopteri; order Siluriformes; family Pangasiidae; genus Pangasianodon; species Pangasianodon hypophthalmus. Next base: position 27,565,611 of record NC_069711.1, on the reverse strand, counting down.
TTTTGAAGCTCCATTTAAGAAGTACTTGAAACCCCTCTTAGAATCGTTTATTGATGTCAGTGCTATTGAATTACACTGAATGAATATTCTATAATAAGTCTGTGCATAACCCTTGTTATTATCACAGAGCAGCTTTTCAGAACAGTGTAATTACGCTGTGATGTTATTCTGACACAAATGTACATATCCCGATACAGAAACACATTCTTGTATAATATATAGTACAGTAATGTATAGTATAAGTGTTTCTGTGTCACAATATACTGTATGTGAAGGATTTTATTGGCCTCTGTTTATCTGTAGTATATCTTACTTGGACTTGGATATAAAGGATGTAACTGTAATATTTCATTAATTTTATCTTATGAATGTTATATAATGAATGTTTCCAAAAACCTTTCCTGAATCAAAGTGATTCTTACACTAGCTCTTACTAGTCTATTATTAGTACACTGCTAATAATAAATAGAATAATACTTTTATTATTATTATCATTATTATTATTATTATTATTAGTAGTAGTAGTAGTAGTAGTAGTAGTAGTAATGAACAATTATTCAACTGTTTATGGTACCATTTAATGTTGTGGAATATCCATTCTGTCCAAAGAACATCACTGAAGTGTGAAGTGTTCATCTCAGTATTACTTTGTCTTTAAATATTAATCTACAGGACATAGTTGCCCTTAGTACAAATAAATGCCCTCCTTAGTCTAATGCCAGGGCAGGTGGCAAGAGGAAACCACAGGAAGTTTGATCTTATTCTCACTCCTCAGCCTCTGAAACCAGTTCGAAGACAGTGGTGGATTCCTGGAGGATGTGCAGTGTTATAGAGTGCACACTGGGCATTTGGAAGATGCACTTTCAGTACCTACACACTGTGTTGCCATGGATGTGGATGGTATGATGCACAACATCTCATCAACCCCAGTGACCCAGGTGGCTGGAGGTTCTTCCTTCAGTCACGGAACAACTGTTATCTATGTACATTTTTTATGTACCTGTTTTCATTTATTTCAATTCCAAACCTTCCTTCTGCACTAGTGTAACTAGTTATCATGAGGGTTTGTAACACATTCTGATGGTGCATTGTGCTAGCAAAGACATATAGCAGTGGTAAATAGTGCCAATACCAATATTACTGTGACTGTGAATCACTCAAGTCAAGTCAAGTCAAGTGGAGTTTATTGTCATTTCAACCATATACAGCCAGTTAGTACATAGTGAAACGAAACGACGTTTCTCCAGGACCAAGGTGCTACATAAGACAAATACAGAACAACACAGGACTACAAGGGACTACATAAATTTATACATAAAGTGCACAAGTGCAGACAGCACAAGACAGTACAATGACTACTGGGATAGACAACGGGCACAGTAAGTCCCAGTGCAGCGCCGACCAGCACACAGTTCTATTTGAAAGTGAATCCAGTGAGAATAGTGCAAAGAGTACAAGAGTACAATATAAGTAGCTGAAATAGTGTAAACGTAAGAGTAGCAGTCTATGTACAGTATAATAAATTGTACTCAAGCTGTCTATTGAGGGTGAGAATTACTCATGGTGCTGATATTGTACTCTTTTGAGGATAAGAATAAATCAGACTGTATTCTATCGAGGGTCACTCAAACTCTTCATGCAGTACACAGAGAGCACAAAGTATGTGCAGATGAGTAATGCATACAATTCAGTTATTTGTCTGGCTATACTGATGGCTAGTCTTAAGCAATAGCCACTTTAAATCTGTATCATGTATTGGCTTAGATGGCAAGTTTCATAACCTGGTTAATCCTGTGCTATCTCTGTTATGCATGAAGGTTGGCATTGGTCTACAACTTGAAGAACTAGTTCAAACTGACTAGTTTATGCTCCCCTTTTAGTAAATCAGCCTACAGCACACGTCTTTGGACCAGGGGAAGAAGCCAGAGTACGCAGAGAAGTACCCCCAAAGCACAGGGGGAACACATAAGCTCTGCACACAGATGGCAGAAGTGGGGTTGAAACCCCCAACGCTGGAGGTGAGAGGCAAACACACTAACCACTAAACCACTATGTCCCCCTGCTTGAAATGATATCTGGAGTTTCTCTGTGCCCATTGTACCTCTTGCTCAGGCATTATTTCATTGAGGGCCAGGAGGAAGTGTGCCACTGTATTAGAGACAAAAATTACACTCACCAATGTATCATATGTTTTGCAAACCAGGATGTAAGCTCTTCTTTTTTATTTGAGCTGCAAGTAGTGCAGCCCAAATCTGTAGTACTAACTAGTCAACCGGTCTCGCTACCAGAGGCATTGATCTCATACCTCTGCATTGCAACCATTATGCCTGCCCTATTATCAAGTCACAGCTTTAATGTATTCTTAAAAGCAAAAGAGCTCATTACAAAAACAGTAACAGAGGTGCAGAGACCATCCAGGTCATATGGATGTGGAGCGCCCATTGATGGACGGGGTAGCACCGCCCCAGTGAGAGCTGCACAGTTCCCATACCACTCTATACATTTGCAGGAGCTTTCCATTAGCATAAACCTTAAAAGCTCTATTTGTACCCAAAAACAGTGAATGGGTCAGGAAACAACTAACTTCTGCCTGCATGCTGTTATTGTCCTGGAAATTGATAGTGGATATTTGTGGATATCTCTGCATACACACCTCACCTTCACCCTTTCACAGCCATAGCTGTGACTCTCATATGTTCACTTTGTTGTCTTTAAGCCATTTTGCTACAATTTTTGAGGTATGCTTAGGATCAATGCCCTGCTGGAAGACACAGTTGCAACCAAGTTGTAACTTCCTGGCTTATGTCTTGAGGTTTTGAAGTGCACTAGTCCCTATTCCATCAAAACACTGCCACAGCATGATGCTGCCACCCCATGCTCCACATTTGGGATGGAGTTCTTTGGATTAAAAGCCTCAGTGTTTTTCCTCCATACATACCCCTGATCATTACGGCCAAACATTTCAATTTTTGTTTCATCTGACCACAGAGCATTCCTCCAAAAGGCTGGTGATCACCTGCAGACTTCAGTCTTTTTTTTTATGCCGGTCTTAGAATAGGAGCATCTTCATTCCATTACAGCCTTTCAGGCCACGGCAATGTAGGACTCTCTTAATGGTGGATGTACATATTTGGTACCTGATTCCTCCAAGTTCTTCCCCAGTTTCTTTGTTGAACCTTTTGAACCAAAGTTGGTTTATCCCTTTGAGTTAATTTGTGTCTGTTTCCTGAATGATGCCATGTCTGTGTGGCCCCAAGATTTTTATATTTGCATACAATTATTTGTACTGATCCCTGTGGTACCTTCAGTTGTTTGGAAATTGCTCCTAAGGAGGAACCAGACTTGTGGAGGTCCACAATATTTTTTCTGAGGTCTTGGTTGCTTGGAGTTTCTTATGGTATCAAGGACAAAAGGCACTGTCTCTAAAGGTAGACCCTTTCACAGCCATAGGTGTGCTCCCATTAAATCCTAGTTATGACAATTAGCCAATCAGAAGCTAGTTATTTCAATCAGAAGTTATTATATTTAAGACTAATTAAGAAGACACTCAACTCTGTGTATGTAAACTTTTGAACCACTGGAATTCTGATATATATTGAATTGCACAGTGCTACCTATTTGCACCTTTGTTCGTTACTGCAATCCATATCTCCAGACTCATTTACACACATCATGCCACTGTTTAGCACAGTTCTTTTTCATGCCTTATATTCTATTTGCGCTGTTGATAACATGCCATTTTGACATGTCACTTGCACTTTACTGCCACCCTACCTCATTGTCTCTGCACTTTACATTTAATGCCACTTGCTGTTTTGCACACCTCTGTTTAGATGCTAACTGCATTTTTTTGGTTTTGTACTATGTGTAGGTAAACCTTTGGCCTCAATTGTACCACATACCTGGGATTACATAACATCTCAGTCCACCAAAGCCTGGTTCAAGGTGGAGCATTGCATAGAGCACACTGGGTGAAGGTGAGCACATGTATCTCCACAATTATATTCTGGGTTACTATCAATTTCTATTTGGTGGCATACCCCCTTGGATATTTACAGGTATGTGGTAGATCCTAGGTTGATGGGGGTAAGAGAGAGAGGAGAGAGAGAGAGCATGCTGCCTGCACCCTGACATCCATCAAGTGGTTCTCCACAAGGTGGATGTCTTTATCCAGCATTGCTGGCCAGTCACACTGGATCCACTTGGCTGTCCCTTCTGGAAGTTTATCATAACAAATTGCTCCAGTACCATCAGGTCCATGACCTCTCCACATCATGCTTCTCTTGTGTACTCTTGAGCTTTGCAGACACAAATGATAGGGGTATGGCTTTCCTGAGATCATTCATGAGCTGGGTTTCTGCTGGACAACAAGCTAACGAATGACCAACTGTGACTCACACCAACCGCATGCCACTGACACATACTCAAAGAGTTCCATGAATGCCTCAGGGTCATCCTGCGGAGCCATCTTCATCTGGGTGACATGAGGTGCAGGCAGGGTGGCTACTAATGGCTCGGTGTTGAACTTGGAGTCTGGCAATGGACTTGATGATCTCAACATGAAGCAAGGGCTCCATTTCGATGTATCATTTTTCACTCTTGGGTTTCCTCCTCCTCCTAATCATAGCATTTATCAGAAGTCATTACATTACTAATGCAGCTTTTCTGTTAGCATTGGGAATTTCACCTCCTCCTCAGCCCATCTCACCTGCTCCATTCTTGCCCAGGTTTTATTTTCCCTTTACATGCTCCCTATAGGTGCTATCTTTAAGAGACACAGGGTGTCTTTTCACTGTTATGCTGACGATACCAAAATCTACTTGTCTCTAAAACCTGGAGACTCAATTGCTCTTGAACCAATTTTGTCTTGCCTAAAAGAACTAATATCATGGCTGTCTTCAAATTTGCTACATTTAAATGAGAGTAAGTCTGAGATTGTCCGGCGCCTACAGAACAAATTTAATACCTAACTTGGATCAATTTGCATCCTATATTAAACTGCACAGAAAAAATTTTGGGTTTTTACTGGATAGGGATTTCGAACTGGACAAGCAGATTAATGCGGTTGTCAGATCAATTTTTTTTCAACTTAGGCTCTTAGCTAAGGTCAAATCTTTTCTAATTTTTAAGGATCTTCAAAAAGGTGACTAAAAAGTGTTTTTATCTCTTCTCATCTGGATTATTGAAACTCTCTCTACACTGGAATTGATCAGACATCTATGGCCCAATTACAATTAGTCCAGAATGCTGCCACCAGATTCCTGATGGGTACACGGAAGCGTGAACACATAACCCCTATTCTTGCTTCGCTACACTGGCTACCAGTGTGCTACAGTATTGATTTCAAACAGATGAGTCTAAAATTGAACATTTTGGCCAACTTGTTTAATGCCATGTGTGGCACAAACCCATCACTTCCCATCACCCAGAGAACACCATTTGGGATGTTTGGGATGTTTTTCATTGGCAGGGACTGGATAACTGGTCAGGATTGAAGGAAAGATGGATGGCACTAAATACAGGGCAATTCTTGAGGAAAACCTGTTTCAGTCTGCCAGAAATTTGAGACTGAGACGGAGGTTCACCTTCCAGCAGGACAATGACCCTAAACATACTGCTAAAGCTACAATGGAGTGGTTTAATGGGAAACATTTAAATGTCTTGGAATGGCCTAGTCAAAGCCCAGACCTCAATCCAACTGAGAATCTGTTGCCTGACTTGAAGATCGCTGTACACCAGCATAACCCATCTAACTTGAAGGAGCTGGAGCAGTTTTGCCTTGAATAATGGGCAAAAATCCCAGTAGCTAGATGTGCTACACTAACAGACACATATCCCAAGCGACTTGCAGCTGTAATGCAGCTGTAAAAAGGTGGCTCCACAAAGGGCTGTGAATACTTATGCACACTCAAGATTTCTGTTTTTATGTCTTAATTATTGTTTGGGTCACAATAAAAAGTATTGTGCACATTCAAAGTGGTAGGCATGTTGTGTATATCAAATGGTACAAACCCCTCAAAAATCCCTTTTAATTCCAGGTTATAATGCAACAAAACAGGAAAAACACCATGGATACTTTCACAAGGCACTGTATATGCTGATGCAATTCTTTTTGTTTAGAATTACAAACCTAATATACAAGAAGCAGCTGAGCAGAATGTTTAAATTGTTTTCTTGGTATGTTCATAATTTATGCTTTTTTTTTTAAAACTGTTGATCTGTTAATCTAATGAATCATGTCCTGCTTATGTTGTAGAACTTTGGTTAATAATTAAGCTCACAGTCTCTGTTTTTTTATTTTTTATATTTTAATTTTTTATTTTTTTTTGCCAGACCTGTATGTGCATTTATAAAGCAGGGCCGGCTTTCAGTTGCTGCCTCATAAAAAGGTATGGAATACTGTGGCAACTAGCTCTGTGTATCTGAGTGTTTTATGAATGAACAATGAAGGATATCTGTTTTGATGAGTCATTTTTTTTAAGCTTCTTTGTCTCGTTTTAGCACAGAACAACGTCAGCCACTGTTGCGTCCTGATTTTTTTCTTTTTTTAAATTTTTAAAATTAGAGCCATGTCCTAATTAGTGTGTGCAGCATAATTGAGTATAATTTTGCAGTGTGTCATATGTGTAAATCAGTATCCTATTGTTGTGTTGGAGTGTGGAATTTCACATTTAATCATGGTTATTTCTACTGTAGGTGTAATTTAATTGGGCTAGTACTTCATTTTGGAGAGAGACCAGCGTGTCCTCTTTTCAATAGAATTGCAACTGTTTGCTATTTTAGCATCGCTCTCATGCTCTTATTATTTTTTAAACAAATTGCTTGAACTTTCATTGTCTGTTTATCATTATTTTTGTTAACTGTGCTAGGCAACACACACACAATAAATGTGACAGTGCAGATTTTAATAACAAAATTTGCAAAACTCCTAGCTTTAAAGCACTATTTTGGAATCCACTTTCTCAATGCGTCAATAAGATGAGCATGGAAAAGAGGACAAGTGTGAAGTAGCAGTGACCTTTTAAAGGCTACCCACTTGAATAATCAAATGAATGTCTTAAATAATGATATATAATGATAGCATAAACACTTTGTTTTAAGGCTCAGTGGTGGAAAGAGTACAGAACACACAGCCAACAGTAAGCCATCTGATAAAATACAAAAAGAAAACTACTTGAGTAATTACTTTTTTTCATATGCAATTGATATGACTATTTTCTATTTTCTAAATGTTCTATATATGAAGAATACATTTTTCAATATGTTTTCAATGAGAAATTATGTTAACTAACCAAGTGAGCTACGAATTATTTCAAATTTGCACACACCGTTTTTTTTTACACTGTAACAGTCTTTAAAAAATGTAATGAAGCGCAATATTTTATTTTTAATACTCAAGCAAAAGTAAAATTATTATCATTTAATTATACTCAAAAAAAAAAAAATAGTTACAGCGAACCGTGTATTCACATACTTTAACTGTGGGGAAATTATAACAATTTTGAATTTTGGAATTAAAGTATTTTTCTGTAAAGCAGTGTGAAATTGTATTACATGATTATTATTACTGCCATATTGCTATGACTTTGCAATTTATATTTGCATAAAATTACAGTACAGCAACATGGTCCTTTGTTCTCTGCTTTGCCCCTTTAGACATATATGATTTTTTGCTGTGTCATCCCTTTGTGCCCTTTGTTGAACATCCCATTCCAGATTTAGTCCCTCCTTTGCTGTTATAATAACCTCCATTCTTCCTGTAAAGCTTTACTCTAGATTCTGGAACGTGGCTATGGGGATTTGCTCATTCAGCCACCAGAGCATCAGATGTTGGGTGAAGAGGCCTGGTGCACATTTAACATTCCAGTTCATCCCAGAGGTGTTCAGTGGGGCTGAGATCAGGGCTCTGTGCAGGTCACTCGAATTCATCCACAGCAACCTTGGCAAACCTTGTCTTTATGGACCTCGCTTTGTGCACAGGGGCATCGTCATGTTGGAACATGTTTGGGCCCCTTAGTTCCAGAGAGGCCAAATACAGCAGACAATTGTGTGCTTCCAACTTTGTGGGAACAGTTTGGGAAAGGCCCATATATGGGTGGGATGGTCAGATGTCCACATACTTTTGGCCATATAGTGTAGCGGATATGTTGCTATGTTAGTTTCATTAAAACAGACTTTTATTAGTTCAATATTTATGAAGTTTAAAAATGTTGGGAAAGTTATCTTGTTCAGTCTATTATATGAAGAATTGTGACTTATTCAATGTGGTATAGCTAATAAGCCATTGTTCCAGCCTAGTAGGTGGTGCTCTTATGATTGAGCGACAGAGAAACTACAGCCAGTGGCCGCACTGTGAAAAGGTCAGAATGAATTTTGCATCAAAGGCTGATGACACTAATATCTGTGTCTTTTTCCTTGTTGTTGTTGTTCAGAGAGAGAGAGAGAAAGAGACAGAGTTGACCAAATTCATGTCATTCAGCATAAATGGTTAAGATGCTATGCTGTCCAGGTTTTCCTAGCCCTGAGGCAGGCAACATTTGGGGGTTTGTCCAAGATTTTGCAAACACCTGGTTGGGACCATCATCATCACTCCTGTTATACCTGGGACACAGCTTCAGGGAGGCCCTGTGAAATCATCCTGAGAGTGGCCAAGGCTAAGGCAAGGGAAGATGGGAACAACCAGACACCGTCAAATGCTGATGTGGGACATTAACAAGAAATTACCTGCACTGGAAATAAGACAATTCTGTGCTCTTGCTGTGGTTTTGGGGAGTGAGGAGAAGAAGGTGGTGTCAATGGTAGAGGAACCAGAAATGTATAACTACATCACAGATTACCTTAAGAGTAAGGAACTACAGGGTTTGGTGGATGAGGGCATGTCATGTCTGCTTCTCCTATCTGAACTGATCAGTGAACTCCTAGCTGGTAAGGACAGAACCCAAGCTGCAAGTGAAGACATTACTACACCTCAGGACAATGAAATAGTTCTTACCCTCATCGCCCAGGTGACAGGGTACTTGTCAGTAACCTCTCTGAAAAAAGGTGGACTGGGCAAATTTCATCCATCCTGGGAGGATATAGTACACCCTTGTGGTGAGCAGAGTAGGAGACACCTCTAATCCAGTGTACAGAATACAAGCAGTGGCAGGGGCAAAACTTCATTCTGTTCATTATATCAAAATCTTCTCCCACGTGTAAATAACCTTCTAGAAGACACTGGCAGCACCAGAGACAAGTAGAACCAGATGATGCAGAACCAGAATCAGAACTGGAAGAGGTCCAGATATTGTGTGTCTTAAAGGAAGATGTGGCCAGAACTTGTACCAGTGTCAATGATGTGAGGTGAGGCACCAGGTGAATGATGAGGAACCTGTTTTGAGAAGATCTGTATGAACCTCAAAACCCAGAGAATTATTCACATCTCAAAACCTTGGCCAACCATCTTATCAGCCTTGGCGACCAGGAATAAATGTGGTGAGCTCTGTTCGAGTTGACCCGACAATACACTAGCACGAGATGTCAGAAAACATCTTCAAAAGTGGGGGAGAGTTTAATTAAAACAGACATGCCCTTTTTTTCTTTTATGATTTAAATATTCATTATGTTTAAAAATGGTTATGATGGCCACGTTAGTTCATTTGCTCTATGATTAATTTTGAGAGTGAGTTGAGAGAGTTCACCAAATTCACAGCATTTGGCATATTGTGTATGGCCCAGGTTTCACTAGCCCTGAGGCTGGCAACATACCCTCAAGGATATATCTTTTGTACATTTAGAGCAACATTATTCAATTGGAATATATTAAAGTACATAACTGGATCATAAAGAACACTGTTGTACCTTGGAGGGATGATTTACATACATTGTTTGGGGACAAAAAAAAGTAGTATGTGTATAGTAACCATACCTGAGAAGGAGAAGAGGGGTGATTTGGAGCCTGAGCCGATGGTTGATGGTTGATGGGACTCACTTGTGTTTCATGTCCAGTACCCTATTTATGTCTTTCTCTCACTAAGCAGGAATCTGAGCCAGTTTGTGCCCATTAACTGAGTAAAGCTAAGCAGGATAAGCGACAAGCAAGCTGAAAAGCTGCACTTTTGTTAGTGTAAGTTTTATGTTGCTGGCCAGTGACCATGCCAAGGGGCCCAAGCATTAATAAATAAAAGCTCACATGTGGTCTTCCTTGGGTCTGCTGTGTTGTCTGAGCAGTGTGCTGACAAGATTGTTACAGAAGTGTAGAATGGCGTGTGTTTGACTTAAATGACTTAAATGTGGGGACATATACAGTATATGTAAGCCAAAACATGACATGATTTATTAACTTGATTGATTAATTGTACTTTATTTTTAAACTACAGTATAAAAATAATATCTATATGTCCATTCAGTCCACTCCATATATAGGCAGTGATTCAATTCAATTCAATTTTATTTGTATAGCTCTTTAAACAATAGACATTGTCCAAAGCAGCTTTACAGTAGGTGTAGATTTAGATCCCTAATAAGCTAGCCATAGGTGACAGTGGCAAGGAAAAACTCCCTTAGACACAATGAAGAAGAAACCTTGAGAAAAAAAAACAGACTCAAAAAAGGAGCCCTTCTCCTTCTGGGTGAGACCAGGTAGTGAGATTAGGGTAGTGGTAGTTTAGTAGGCACTGGGCTACTGATTGGAAGATTATGAGTTTCAAATCTGAGCAACACCCAGCTGGTAATGCCATACAAGCTGGGTTCTTGAGCTAGGCCCTTAACCTTCAACTGCTCAGTTGTATCCTGTCTCAACTGTGGTTGCTTTGGGTGAAAGTGTCAGGTAAATGGACAAGTCATTATGTTTCCATAGTTATATACTATATAGTCATACAGTACTGTCTGAGTAGAAAGAATGTTCATTTTGGGCATCAGAGTTTAATTAACTAACATAATTAAACCTGGTCTCAAGTACAGTGTTAGAGAAAAGATGCCAACGATGAAAAACCCAGTTAAATAATCCTGATACATAATACAACAATTCTTCTACAAACATTACAGTACTACAGCCAAAACCAGACCCATCCATTTGAAGTCACTGCTGGAGCACAACATTAAAAGTCAGTGCATTTAAGACAGTGCAGCTTTAAACCAATTCGCTTCCTTCTCCAGTTAATCTTCACAGCATGTTCGTCTCATTCAGGCATTGAACCTTTGAACAGACTAATCTAACACCTATAGTTTGCCTCATTCAACTAAGTGGGTAGAGTCTTGTCTGTGTAGATAAGGCTTTAAAATGCTGGTCCCAGGAGAAAGCCTGACAGAAGAGCAACAGAAAAGAGACCAGCTTGGAACTAAGACCTCTCACACATTTCACACACATTTCACCTTAAAACAAGTCAACAATAAAAGGACAAGATAGATTCCCTAGCCCTGCTCACAAGTGGTGCAGATTGGCAAGAATTCCTGTTGGTCTGGAGTTTGCTATTCGTTATATTAAGTAGTCCTAATTTAAAGACACAACAACCAGCACACAAACCAATAAGAAAAACACATTGCAAAAACAATAACTATATATCTTTAAATCAAATACCACAGGACAGTGACACAGTACAATAAAAGGACTGATTAAAAAGCAAAAAGATTGCTAGTGCAACTTATTATATTAGTGAAACTAATACTTATAAGCAGCTGGTGATGCAGGGACTCAACAAAGAGGAAAGCTACTTTAAATTCAGTTGTTGAATTTCATATTACGAAGCCAGGAATTCAGAAATCGCTGGCAGAATTGAATTTTTTCTCATTTTCCTTTTCTTCCTTAGCTTGTTTGTCATTCACAATGATTAACTGATTTTAAGAAACACATCCCTGTTTAGTTAGCTATTTATGTGTTTCTGAAAAATCCTCTCCCAATTAAAAAGATGAAAGGGCTAAACCTTGTACAATTCTGCATTCAGAGCCTAACATCTAACACATGCTGTAATCGTTACTATTAATAGATATACATTTTAATATCACCCTCTATTGCATGTGAGGACTATTCACCTTTTTAAAAACTTCACCATTTTAATGTAGATGTCACTAAATAAGATTTAACACGGCAACAGCATTTTAGTATTAAAGTAAAATAAAATACACTCACTGGCCACTTTAATAGGAACACCTGTACACCTGCTCATTCATGCAATTATCCAATCAGCCAGTCATATGAATGCAATACATAAAATCATGCACATACAAGTAAGGAGCTTCAGTTAATATTCTTCTGTTGTTGTAGTCTTTCCACTTCAAGTTTCAGCTTCTTGTGCATTCTCAGATGCTTTTCTGCTCACCACTTTAGTGAAGAGGTGTTATTTAAGTTACCATAGCCTTCCAGTCAGCCCGAACCAGTCTGGCCATTCTCTTCTGACCTCTCTCATTAACAGGCCATTTCCACCCACAGAATTGCTGCTCACTGGATGTTTTTTTTTTTTTGTCTGTTTTTTGCACCATTCTGTGTAAATTCTAGAGACTGTGAAATTCTGTGTGAAATTCCCAGGGGATCAGCAATTTCTGAATACTCATACCAGCCCATCTGTCACCAACAACCATGGCATGGTCAAAGTGACTGAGATCACAATGACATGAATTTTAAATTAAGCTCTGCATCATTTTGTGCATTGCACTGTTGCCACATAATTGGTTAATTGCTTAAATGAGCAGAAGTGTAGGTGTTCCTATTAAAGTGATCAATGAGTGTATTTGTCATAAGCTTCTGTAGTTTATCAAAAGAAGTAGAAATATCACTTTTTAAAAATTTTTCACTGGGTAAGTTAGTTAAAAGCCAGCTTTTCTGACACATTCCTTCAGAGATTTTGTGCCATTTGTGACACCTATATCAGTCTAGCTCAGATTTCAACACCTAACTCCCAGTTGTTCAGAAAGAACAGACCTGTAACCCGAAGGTGAACCTGAAGGTCGTAGGTTCGAGTCTCAGGTCCGGCAGGGATTGTAGGTGGGGGAGTGAATGACCAGCGCTCTCTTCCACCCTCAATACCATGGCCGAGGTGAGACTCTTGAGCAAGGCGCCGAACCCCCAACTGCTCCCCGGCTGCTGCAGTGAAAAAAAAAGGCTGCCCACTGCTCCGGGTGTGTGTTCGCGGTGTGTGTTTGTGTGTTCACTATTGTGTGTGTGCACTTGGATGGGTTAAATGCAGAGCACAAATTGGCCATACTTCACTTCACTTCACTTCACTAATTCTTGGCTCTTATATATATATATATATATATATATATATATATATATATATATATATATATATATATATATATATATATATATATATATATATATATATATATATATATATATATATATATATATATATATGAGCTAATAAACCTATTCACTCTCATGATAAGGATATGGTTTGCTTTACAAAATAGACTGGGGGAAAAATTAAATCGTAAAGACATAAAGAATGATTAAAAAAACGAAAATCTCTAAAGCAGAGCTTTCAATAAGCTGTCCACCAGAAATTTATTTATTTAAATTTGCAGTCACCAAATCAAAGTCATATTGCACATTGCATGTGATTTGTATTTGTGGAATATGAGATGCAATGCAATAATAATCATTTCTGTGAGGAGCAGTGGTTTGTGCAATTATTATTAAAAAGAAATAAGCCAGTTTCATGGGCTAGTCTCCTTCTACAGACAAAAGTGAAAAACATTGATTAAAGAAACATTGTGTATATAGGGATACTGATACAATTAGACTGCAGTTAGGTTTGTGCCAGCTGTAACCCTTTCCTAATAATCAACACAGAATTGCATGATCCATAAGTCATGCACATATTAGCCTTTTTGACTACATAATTAATGTCCTAAAACAATATAGAATAGCTCTTATAATGTTTTTTCACATTCATAAATCTCTTCCACTGATTCTAGATTCATGCAACCTTCATATTCTGACAAAAACAACTCACCCACACACACTGGTTAGGTAACATGATTGAGGGGGAGTCATGCTCTGAGTTTTGATCATCCTCATATAACCCAGGAGGCATGGAGCACAATAAAAAAAAGAAGAAAAAGAAGACATTAGATGACTAAGACAATGTCTCCGGAGTTCTGTTTCTTTTTAAAATGACTTAATAAAGCTATTCAGATGCACTAGCAAGAAAATCAGTAATGTTTGGGTATATCCGCGTATTTTATTCATTTGTACAGTGTTTCTCCTGAAGCACCTGCACCTTGCAGCAGGAAGTCACAGTTCCTGTTTCACAAGAATTTCTGTCACTATCCTGTGAGTCATAATTAGATTTTTTCTTCGCATCCACCTGGTTCCAATGCGTGAGGCGCAACACGCTATTTCATGCTTCATGGAGACTGACTGAAAGAGGATCAGCGTCTCAGTGAGAGACATTATCATATAAGCCCTGCTCGAGATCCCGTCTCAGCATTTGTAGAGCAGGACAGGGCAGTGCATTGTTGTGCTGTTGTACTGTTTATTAGTTAGGACCTCCCAGTCAAGCCTATAGACAAAATATAGGCAAAAAAAAAAAAAAAAGAATAGGCTTTCTTTGTAAGATAAGATAAGATAAGATAAGATAAGATAAGATAAGATAATCCTTTATTCGTTCCCAATGGGGAAATTTGCATTGTTACAGCAGCAGATATAAAGATATTTTTTTAAAAAAATGTAAGTATAAAAAATATAAAAGAGACACACCAAGAATGCACAAAAACACAACCACACAACAGTATTAAAGTGACACTGCATTACTGCATTGTTCCCGTGAGATGGGGGGTTAGTACCAGAGATTTATTGTCCAGTTAAGTGGTGGGGTCTGCTGGGAGCAGTGCTGGTTGTACAGTCTGACAGCAGCAGGGAGGAGAGACCTGCGATACCGCTCCTTCACACACTTGGGGTGGAGCAGCCTGTCACTAAATGAGCTGCCCAGTGCCACCAGAGTCTCATGCATGGGGTGGAAGTCGTTCTCCAGCATACGTGATAGTTTGGCCATCATCCTTCCTTCTCCCACCACCTGCACTGGGTCAAGAGTGCATCCCACGACAGAGCTGGCCCTCTTTATGATTTTATCCAGTCTCTCCCTGTCTGCAGCAGAGATGCCACTACCCCAACAGACAACCCCATAAAAGATAGCAGATGCTACTACAGAGTCAAAAAAAGTCTTAAGAAGTGCTCCCTGCACTCCAAAAGACCAAAGTCTCCTCGGCAGGTACAATCTGCTCTGTCCTTTGTAGAGTGCAGTGGAGTTGTCCGTCCAGTCCATTTTATTGTTGAGGTGAACACCCAGGTACTTATATGAGTCCACTGTCTCAATGTCAATGTCAATATTTTATCTGGTGTAACGAGTGCTTTAACAGTGCTTGTCTACAAAACAAAACTAAAAACAAAACAAAAAATATACAAAAGTACAGTTTACAGTACATCCAAATAAAGAAGAAACTCTGTGCCTTCAGATAACGCATTTTACTGTGCGAATTTGTGAGAGGGAAATTTAACACTCATTGTGGGGTGCCATCTTTTCTCTGTGAAAATCCTGATTCACACAATGGTGGTGGAAAAGTTTCAAATTGCCTTCTGGAGAATTTACTAGTTATAACACAACACTTGATTGTCCAGAAGGTCTTGAATAATTTTCTGTAACAGCCTCTCTGAAAAAGTAGTGCTGGATATGATTCAAATAACAGGTTTATATTAACACGCTCACTCCAATATGTTATTGTTTCTATAGTAACGGCTAATCCAAGGGGACATGTATAGCAGACTATCTACATAAATTAAGGCTAGTTTAACAAAGAAAACTGTATAATCATTGATATGGTGAAGATTTCTGTAAGGAGACATTCATTTATTATTTATAAATTTATATATTCATTTTTATGGATGGAGTCTCCAGTATCAGAGCTTTGTAACAGTTAGAGGTAAAGCTGTAACCTTAAGTTTTCCACCACAGGAAGTCTTCAGCATGGAGGACTTTGTGCTTTCTGGTTTCTTGATAACATGACAAGCTGCTTTTTTGTCTTAAGAGAGACTTCAAGAGAGAGAAAAAAAAGGGAGGCTGGTTGATTCCTAGCTGCTATAGCATAAGTGATAGCAGGAACTGACTTGTCTTGTGGACATTCCACAATGTTAAAAGTAACTATAAACTGTTAAAAAAAAGTGTCATTCATTAAAAATTAAAATGGAATTAAAAATTTTAATTGTTAGCAAATCACTTTGGTATAAGTGGAATAAAACTTCAGGGTATGCTGTTGTAGGAAAATATTTCATTTTAGAGTGATCACTGATTATTTCCTGTAACAGTACATCCTGTCATGTTTTATTCCTTACATAGCTAAGGACTCCCAGTAAACCCAACAGACAGGAAACACACACTGTCTCCAAATAAGAAAGAACATGTGCTCCTTCAGGTTCAGACAAAACGGTAGTCAGCCTGTGGCGCCTTATTTTCCCTGTTCAGATTTTGATTCACATAATCACGGTGAAGAAAGATTCATATCGTGCCCCCTCCTTCCCTAGCCTTCTGGGGAATTGTTGGCAGAGCGTTGCCACGGCAGCGAGCAATGGCACAAGGAGCAGACTGAGAAAGAGAGTGAGACACAGTGGAAAGGGAGGAAGCGAGGGTGTGATGAGGAGGGGGAATGGGGGGAGACGTCTGGCTTAGAACACAGAGACAAAAAAAGGAACAGTACAGAACATGGAGGTACTCTGAGCTTGTGAAGGAAAATATAGGAACAAACAAAAGAAACAAGAAAACATTATGCCCAAATTGTGCATGACGAAGGCAATAAGGTTGCTGTCATCTTGTTTTTGGGTGGTTTTTTTTTTGTTTGCTCTAGATTAAATTAAATATTAAACAGGATTGTGCTATAGTTCATATAATTAGCTTTTCTGTATACGGAGTGGACTCATTATTCTCCATCTCACTTCTCTGTATCTGTCACACTGATGAACATGTCTAAAACACAATGAACTGCCTATAAACTGCCTACTGTATATCTAACAAAAATTACGCACATGTACCAGGCTATTCCCGACCTAAAAGCACACTTCACAATTATTGGCACCCTCCAAGAGAATGGACAAAAAGGATTGTATAAAATAAACATTACACAACATGTTTCAAATTTACCATTCAAGAAACTAGGGGAAGTATGTACTGTTTCTCTAGCAGAAATCATTTTCATTTTAAAAACATGATATTTTGTATGGTAAAATTATTGACAACGTTAAAGAATATTTCAAATAAGTACCAATAAATGAAGATGCAAAAGAGCAAGACACAACATAGCTATAGATAGATATAACAAATAATACAAAAATAGATATATAATACATAGATAGATAAAACATGCAATGCATAAGCCGTTGAAAATACTGTGCAAATAGAAAGAATATTAACCTTTTCTTTAACAAAAATCATTCTCATTAGAACATAAAAGAAAAGTATTTTGTGTGGCAGAATTATTGACAGATATATTACTGATATACTGATATATATACCAGTAATATATCTGTAAATTATTCTGCTGCACAAAATACTATTTTATATATATATATATATATATATATATATATATACATATATATATATATATATATATATATATATATATATATATATATATATATAGTACAAGACAAAAGTCTTAGGCACATGCAAAGAAATGCTATAGAGCTAAGATGCCTTCAAAAATAATTAAATTAAATGTTTCTACATTAAAAAATGAATGAATGATGAATAAATTAAACAAAGTCAATATTACGATCCTTTGCTTTAAAAAAAAAAATAGTAGTCTAAGGTACAATTTGTGCAGTTTTACTGAGCATCTTGCAGAACCAGCCACAGTTCTTCTGGAGACTTTGACTGTTGCACTTGCTTCTTATTTTTGCAGAAAAACCCAGCAGCCTTCATTATGTTTTTTGTCTGAAAAATGGTTATTACTTAATATGCTGCTTTCTTTACTGACATATAAACATTTTTCTGTAACATTTAATTTTGTGCTGGAAACCTAATGTTTGGAAATCTAAAATGTTTTTGTACTCAATCAATAATGTCAAAGTATATGTATATGTATATGTATATATATACAATACATAAGCAACTGCAGAAAGTATTTACCTTTTCTCTAACAAAAATCCTTCTGCTAAGAACTTTCTTTTTAAAATAATAGCATTATGTATAGAAATAGATATAACATAATACATAAGCCAATTATTTATCTTTAAGCACAGACATATCATTCACCATATCAATAAGCACAGATGAAAGACATTGCTATACTAAGAAAAGATTTTATGCTTGAAAAAATATTGTGTTTAAATAAAACTATGCAGCATCCACATATATTTAGACTCATAATATTGAATTCTTAGATTTAAAAAAAAAATGTTAAAATCTAATAGGCTTTATGTAGATCTGAGAGTTTACCTCTCAGACCTGGTTGACAGCAGAACTAAAGAACTAAAGAACTAAGTGTTGTAAGTGCAGGTTTATTTTAATACCTTTTGGATTTTGTAATCACACATCCTAGGCGTTGGCGACATCTTGTGGCAGACGTTTGGTCGCAGCTTCACACGTGTAGACTTCTCAGATCAACTTCTCAATCTTAAACCTAATGATTAGTAATATTACTAACTATCACTTAAAGAAAGTTCTTTTGTGATACAGTGTGAGGTGTAAATTCGTGTATTCAGGTCAGTTTCGGCTGAACATCTGAATTAATCAGTATTAAAGTTCTTGCATGTGTTGAATGTTATCCAGCAGAGTGCGCTTTAGAGCATTAAATACTCTTAAAACCTCAGCATCATGCAGTCTGTCTGATGTGGAATGCAAACCACTGTGAATAACATTCTGATCATGATTTTTACATTTGATCATCCAAATGATCATGTGATTATATTGGTTATAAGCACAGTAATAGCCATGCAATTTAGCTCACCAGTGGTATATAAGAGCAAGATACTATAAGTAGAAATGCCAATTTTGGTCAGTCATTCTTTAAGATATTTACAAAAATAATTTCTTCTCTTAAGCTGTACTAATGAAGAACATACATCAAAACTCAACAGAAACATGCTTATTTCCATGTTTTGGTCCACTCGCATTTTGACCACAGCATTTTCTGAAACTCTAAGCCCCGCCCACTTTACTATGACGTAATGTCATTTCTCCCTGAAAAGCTTGTTTCTTGATATACTGTATACAGTATGTCGATTTATGTGTTATTATGGTATATATGTATGTATCCTTTATAAACCTTACATGCTGATAGTCATTCCACTAACTAGAATAGAAACACACCAAAACATGGATTTTTAAACCTTTTTAAATAAAGTCAGTTTTTTTCTATATTTAGGACCAAACTGTTCCGTTTCAGATGACCTACATTCATGAAATTTCATTCCTATCCCTAATTAGAAAGACAATACAGAGTAATTTCCCAAAATGTGGTGTATATATATATATATAAAACATATATAACATATATATTTAACATATATAACATACATAACATACATATATATATATATATATATATATATATATATATATATATATATATATATATATATACATATATATATATATATATATATATATATATATATATATATATATATATATATATATATATATATATATATATATATATATTATATACAGACACACACACACCGACCAGCCATAATATTAAAACCACTGAAAGGTGAATATGTCCCAGGGGTGGGATATATTAAACAGCAAGTGAACAGTCAGTCCTCGAAGATGATGTGTTGGAAGCAGGAAAAATGGGCAAGCGTAAGGATCTGAGACTTTGACAAGTGCCAAATTGTGATGGCTAGATGACTAGGTCAGAGCATCTCCAAAATAGCAGGTCTTGTGGGGTGTTCCCGGTATGCAGTGGTTAGTACCTACCAAAAGTGGTCCAAGGAAGGACAACTGGTGTACCGGTGACAGAGTCATGAGTGCCCAAGGCTCACTGATGCGCATGGGGAGGGAAGGCTAGCCCGTGTGGTCCGATCCCACAGAAGAGCTACTGTAGCACAAGTTGCTGGAAAAGTTAATGCTGGCTATGATAGAAAGGTGTCAGAACACACAGTGCATTGCAGCTTGCTGTGTATGGGGCTGCGTAGCCGCAAACCGGTCAGAGTGCCCATGCTGACCACTGTCCACCGCAAAAAGCGCCTATAATGGGCACGTGAGCATCAGAACTGGACCATGGAGCAATGGAAGATGGTGGTCTCATTTGATTAGTCATGTTTTCTTTTTCATCATGTGGACAGCCATGTGCATGTGCCTCGCTTACCTGGGGAAAAGATGGCACCAGGATACACTATAGGAAGAAGGCAAGCAGGCAGAGGCAGTGTGATGCTCTGGGCAATGTTCTGCTGGGAAACCTTGGGTCCTGGCGTTCATGTGCATGTTACTTTGACACGTACCACCTACCTAATTGGTTGCAGCCAAAATTCATGGCAGCAGTATTCCCTAATGGCAGTGGCCTCTTTCAGCAGGATAATGTGCCCTACCATACAAATTGTTCAGGAATGGTTTGAGGAACATGACAAACAGTTCAAGGTGTTGACTTGGCCTCCAAATTCCCCAGATCTCAATCCGATCGAGCATCTGTGGTATGTGCTGGACAAACAAGTCTGATCCATGGAGGCCTCACCTCGCAACTTACAGGATTTAAAGGATCTGCTGCTAATGTCTTGGTGCCAGATACCACAGCACACCTTCAGAGATCTTGTGGAGTCTATGATTTAAAGAAATGATATTCCAGGAAAATTTTCTGTAAAAGTCCAATACAAAAAAAATACTTGTAAGAACATCAGTAACCAACTAGCAAATACTGATTGTGATATCTATTGGGTTTGTTATTACCCTATACACCTGCAGTGTCCTTCCTTAAATGGAGATTTGTACAATTTAATAATAATAATAATAATAATAATAATAATAATAATTTTAGATTGCTGTTTTGTTGCAGGATACAACTACATTTCATATGTAACATTTTGGAAATGTTTTTGGAAAAACTGCAACACAGAAGAACATTTACTTTTTTCTATTCCAGAACCACACAGTAGATATAAAAAGTCTACACACCCCTGCTACAGCTGAAGGTTTTTGTCATGTAAGAAAAAAAAAGAAACCAAGATAAATCATGCCAGATCTTTTTCCACCTTTAATGCAAAAAGAAAAAACTTACAATAACCTGATGCTGTACGTGTGCACCCCTTTAACTACTACATTGTTAAGGCACCTTTTGCTTGTGATACAGCACTCAGTTTTTTACATCACGAAAACCTGCTATTTTAACAGGAGTGTGTAGAAACACAGTTACTGGGACGCGGATGCTTGGAAAATCAACAGATGTTGAGAAATATACAATATTATGAATAATATACTATGATGCCAATATACCGCATACTCTTCATCACTTCTCCTCACCACTTGAAGTTATTTTGAATCCAAAGTGTTGGCTAAAAAAGTAATCTGTACAAATCTTTCCAAGTTCTTACATGAAAATGAAACAGCATGCTGTCTGAACTTCAAGCAGATGCAGCATCATGGGTTATGGGTTCAAACAAAAGGCATCAGTGGTCCCATGTCCTCTGTCTTCTGTAGTACAAAGAACCAACTGCTGTTAATGGTCATGTAATTTAAAATGCATTTGTGTTTTCAGACATAATATGAGCTACATGGAGAAAACACTACTGTGTATGGGTGTATCTTAATGGCATCAATTCATGATTTTACAGAGAAAGGTGTAAAAAGCCTCTTTGCTCAATCTGTCATGAAGCAGCAGTTCTGACAGCTATGCCTCTACTGACATCTAGTGGAAAGTGTGAGCAAGAAAATTCAATTAGTTTCAATTTTCAATTTTCTTACACCTTGACAAATCATATTCCATTCAAATAGTGCCTTTCTTCCTACACTGAGTCATCATGTATTGACAAATGATTACATAACAGTATTAAAGGTGATGTGAGAGATCTGTACAGAGCAGTGTAAGAGACATGTGAGAACATGTATGAAATAAATGTATGTATAAGGGAAGCAGTAAGCATCTGTAAACCAGTGACAGGGCTTTTTGAAGTGGAGAGTGAGGAACAAGTGTGTGAGGAACAAGGGCTTTTGCTCAGCAAGAACATGAGCATGATGAGCTTCCTGGATCACTTCAGTGCTCATTTTATAAGGAAATCAGTGCATTTACATAACACACACACATACACACACACACACTCACACACAGAAAAGATAAGTATTCAAAGTAGTTGAAGTGACGTGGCCAGTAGAGAAAGTAGTGATGTTTTTTTTTTCTTTCTGAAGGCCTACCTTGTACATACTGTACATTCAAATCTTGTATTAATATGATTCATAAAATACATTGAATGACTTAATCTGTTCTTTTTGTCATTCACTCAGACGCATCATTGGGAAAGTGTACCAGAGATAGGGAAGTCAGCACCATTATGCTTGTCTTTCTCTTCAGTCCAGTATGCAGGAACAGCTGCTTGGTGAGGAAGACAGAGGAGAAAGCAGCTACTATTCATCACCTGTCCCCTACTGCTCAGGCCATTCAGAGCATACGCAAAGCAAACAGCTCTATTTACACATCTGCGCCCTCTCCTGCTGCCTTCTGCCTCTGTGCATGCATGAATGCATGTATGCATGTGGGTGTGTTGGGGTGGTATTTAAGGAACTCCATCTCCACCATGGTGACAGATCTCATTTTGGCCACGTATCATTGTCTGTCTATATGTTGGTCCAAACACACACACACACATACACACACACACACATACACACACACACACACAGGTTCTATCTTTTTTTTGTTTTGTTTTGTTTCTTGCATCTCCATGTTGTCAGGAAGGCTCCAGAAAACACACTCCTCTCTGTATGACGCACATCTAAAGTGCTGATCGCCAATCGACTGTCCTTGGGTTTGAACGTGTTGCTCTGAAACGGTGGGGAGGGTAAACACACATCCACTCTTCCCCCCACACACCCCTAGTACAACCACACACACAACAGTTACACCTATTTCACTGCCAAATTTCCTATTTGCATCCTTCTGACACGCACACTCCAGAAGTAAAAGTGTTGCAATGTGGAAGCAGTCATAAAGTACATAATGTTCTATAGGACATGGTGTATGGTGTTGCTTTTAAACTACAAACTTGCTTCTTTATTTCTATATTACATGTATTTCTTTATTTCCACCTTACGATTCTACATTATAACTTACTGCATCATTTTAGCACTGTTCTGAGATGCTTACGATCATCCATGTACCTCTGCACCAGAGTTTGCAATACATCTTCTACTGTATATCATACTACATAAATTGAGATTACTACATAATCTCTAATTTGTGCAGTATGTTCTGTGCATTTATGTCAATTACGTATGGTATTTTCCACATCTGTATACTCTGCATTATATATTACTCTTCCACATACAACTTATTGATTATTCTCAATCAACCATGTACCTACATATCACTACTTGCACTCCATTGTATCTTCTATATCCTGAGTATAGAAGCTGACTGGTCTTGACTTGAACTGGTAGTATTATTTGCTAACCTTACTGATGGTACTGATTATCTTTCCATGTCCCATGTTCTAACACATTCTATTCTAATTATTAAATCTTCTGATTCACAATGTCTCTTTTGCTGGTATCGTAAGCAGGAACTGTTGTTTTCTGACTTAAAACATATCAAATGAGCCCCAGATGTTGTAGGATTTTCAGCCTTGTCCATCACTGGCCTCAGTTTGAATAGTGAGTGTACCTGCACCATATGTTCACCATTTCTATGGCAACTAATCCCAGACTGAGCATGTGCAGATAAAAAGGACAGTTCAGAACCCAGGCAGACAGCATCTGTCTTAACAACACTCTGTACTCGTGTGCTACATAGAGCTTACATGGCATCTTTTCCTAAACATCCCATTTATTTAACCATCCATAAAAGAACTGATCTCAAGACTAACCACAGTCCGCTCCATGTTAACACACGGCTGATTGTTCCTGGGTGTGAGGTAGATGAACACAGTTTGCATATTTCATTAGCTACAATGGAAAGGTCTTTTGCTGCAACACATGGCCCCCAGAGCCACTGTAGTGATGGAGGAAAATCAATGGCCTTAAGCAAAAGGCATCATTGAGCAAAAAACCCTCTGATCTAATAAAGATCCATAAATTAAACATCTGCTCTGAACAGTGACATTTCTGCTTTAGGTTAAAATGAATTTTAGATTATTTATGAGGCTCTGCCTGTGCTCACAATATAAATTGAGTTGTTTTGTTGCACAAATGCCTGTCAATGTTAACATTCATGTCACCGTGTTATTCTGCTTGGTGGATGACATACAATATTTAAAGAAAGGCAGAAGCGTGAGCATGGCTGGACTGAGAAAGCGGACAGGTGTGTTTGTGTGTACTGTGCAATGAATGGTGATTTATTTGAATCAACATGACTTCCGAGATATGGACTCCATGACTACAGAGCACTTAGACCTGTACAGGGTCTGGTCTAAGTGCCCTGGGCAGATGGTCTGTCAGGTGGGAAAGTGCAGAGGCTGGGCTCCAGTAGTTAATAGTTTACCTTCTATTAGTGCCTTTTTACACATTACTCTCACTTCGCCAGCAAACTCTGCTCTGACTCTCCAGTTCCCATGGAAACGCTAGGCCTTTGCACGTACTGACCCTGATGTGTGAAGTCAGCATGCACACATCTGGAGATTAACAGTGATGATGCATTTTAATTATAATAATAAAATAACTTTCCAGTGGGAGCGATTACATCTTACGCAGTTAAGCACACTTATCCAAGAGGCCTTTCAGGTAAAGGTGAAGCGATGGAAATAATCTGTTTTTGCATTATCACATTAATTCACAGCCACAGTACTCTAGCTCAGGTAGCACATCATTACCACGCACCGCTGAGCTCAGCTACTTATCAAAGGATGGAAACACTAAGGTGCAGTTTAACATATTGTATATAACCTACTGTATATACACTTATAAGCAGGGGGGTTTACAGGGTAAGCATACACATTTTCTCATATTGGTCATAACAAGTCATAACAATTAAAGTGACTTCATTACAGAACTAACAGATTCTTGATACTTCCTGGTCAGTTTTTTTCTTCCTAATGTAGGAAAACCACCAACAATCCAAAGCAGTGTGTGTGTGTAACTGGAACTTTATAACTTTTTCATCCACCACACCATGAAAGCTTGCTTTCCAGAGCATCCCAGGAGTTTTGAAGTGGATCTGAAGTGGATCTGAAGTGAATCTGCACTTGCGTAACGCGAGCCGAACGAACAAAACTGATTGGTCACGTATTGTACGCGTGGCTCAACGTGAAGCAAGTACAGCTGCAGTACAGGTCGACATGTTTACCACGTTTCCAGGTGTTGAAATAACACAGTGCGCCATTCAGCGGGACGCAAACTGCATGCTTTCTTCTGCACCATCTCTCCTACAGGACCTATAATATAAAAGAAAAACTTGTAAAATGGCATTGAAGTGTAGTACATGAATGATATACATCCATTACCTGACAGTTAGGGAAGTATAGAATTAAGTAGTAGCACAAGTTGGTTAGTTGGTCTCAGATGTAGCCTAATAACTGCTGTCCTCCATCCGTACCGGTAATGAAAAGTGAACCAGAGCGACAAACACCGGATTTTTATAGACAGTCAACATCCTCCACCCACCTTCCCTTACTTCCGACAAGTGAGTGATGAAGTCTGGCTACGTCCTAAACCACACACACACAGGCCTGATAGTCAGTCACCTGTATCCTAATAGGCAGCAGTATGCCTGGTAGTAGCTGGGTTTGGACGGAGCCCCTTGAGACCACTAGGGGCGGAGCCGGCACCTGTATGGGTGGAGCTTTGGGGTCCGTTTTGGCGTTTGGATGCTGAGACTTCCGGTACTCACCTCACCGTTCAATGCAAAGCAGCTTCTGTACAATGCGGCTTATCGGCGTGATAACGTTAATGTAATGACTTGTACGTGTATGAGGATGAGTGAAAGTTTAGTGGGCGTAGGAAGGGAAGGGAGTGACCTCATTTCTTTACTTCATTTGCAGAAAATTTGCATGCAGGTGTTTCACTTCCCTTCCCTGATTCAGACAGTAGGAGAGAGAGAGAGAGAGAGAGAGAGAGAGAGAGATACCAAAGCGCCACCTTGCGATAAATAAGTGCAAAGTACATCCCTCATTCTGTCCAGATTTTATTCACCAGACAGACCTCTTTTACTACACCACCTCCTGCTATCCTCTACAGCTGTTCACATCTGCTCTCTCCCACATGTACCATACATCTGCTTGTTTATTATTATTATATTATTAATTAATTTCTACATGTAAACGTCAATAAACATCATTCCTTCCTTCATTCTTCCTTCCTTCACTTCATTTTTTCCTTCTTCTTGCTAACTAGTCATTCTAGTCCCATAAGCCTTTCACACTATTTTCAGACACTAGGTGGTAGCAGTAGTCTAACAATTCCTCCATGTACATAACAGACACAAAGTTCATAAGGCATAGTGTGTCTGTAGCCACTTTACTAAATACACCTACCTTTACACTCAGTTATTTTATTTTATTTTATTTTATTTTACTCAGTGGCCATTTATTTTCTTTTATTTTACTCAAAGGCCATTTATTTTCTTTTATTTTACTCAATGGCCATTTATTTCCTTTTATTTTATTCAAAGGCCATTTATTTTCTTTTATTTTACTCAGTGGCCATTTTATTTTATTTTATTTTACTCAGTGGCCATTTTATTTTATTTTATTTTACTCAGTGGCCATTTTATTTTCTTTTATTTTACTCAGTGGCCATTTTATTTTCTTTTATTTTACTCAATGGCCATTTATTTACTTTTTTTACTCAATGGCCATTTTATTTACTTTTATTTTACTTTATATAGGTATATTTTTATATAGGTATACATTATATAGGTGTACATTTCCACCCTGTAACCTATCTGATGCTCTGTACTTTAAAATCCTCCTTCTGCTTTGTTTATAAGTGGATAGAGATCACACAGAACCACCACATTGTAGTTTGTTTCAGGTGCAGCAGTGCTGTGGTGGTTTTTAATGAGCTATAGTCTCTGACTGTGCACCCATATGGTGTATCAACAAGGTGGCAGTAAGTGTACACAGTGTTCAAAAACCTCAGCAACACTGCTGTGCCTGAGACAACTTGTACCGGTACTAGGCACACTACCGTGTCAGCATGACTGCTTTGCACCTGATCCACGACACAAATAATATCTTGTCAGCAGTGGTCCATTGTCGGTCCCTTCCCACTGATGGACAAGGTGACAAATTGTGTATGGCAACAGATGGATATTCACAGGTCCCATTTTCCAAGCCTGTGTCAAGTCTCAAGTTTCTGAGCTGCAAGTACAAGTCAAGCCTCAAACATTTAGTCATGCTTTTTAGGTATCTGTAGGTGTTTTACATTTGCAAATAATTAAAACAATGCTATATTAGTACTAGGAAAAGCACTGAAATGCAGGGTACAACCCAACTACCATGTTGAAAACTCAAAAAACAAATGTATTATAACTTCATTTGCTAGCTATCAGGCTAAATGGATAACCCGCTTGCTTTCCAAACTAACCAAGATTTCTGAGTGTGTTTTAATGTGTCTTTTAAAATGAGATTATTTTGCCAATGACCTTTATTTCGATACCACATTTATTGTAAACAGTGCTTCAGTCATATCCATCACACTGAAAGTTTTTGGTCAAACAAGCCCATTTAACCTGTTAGTGGATCCCCAGAACCTCCACTTGGTCCAGGACAACTTCCCCTGAACTTAACAATCAAAACAATATACTCTGCCTTATTAAAATACATACTGTGTTGGACATTTCCAGGTCTTACTGCATTATGAAACAACAGCTCAAAGAAAAACAAACACAACAGCATATAAAACACCACAGCACATTGGTGCCAACTTATGAAAATCATTGTGGGAAAAATGAGATTTCTTGCCCCTTTTGATCACAAATCAGATCTTTTCATTGATTGACTGATTGATTGATTGATTCATTCATTCATTTATTCATTCGTTCATTCATTCATTCTCTTTCTGCTTTTCCTGATGGGGTGGCAACAGGCTGAGAAGGTCAGCCCAGACTTCTCGATCCTATCCACAGTTTCCAACTCCTCCAGGGGATCCCCAAGAGTTCCTATGTCACTTGTGAGATCTCTCCAGCAAGTCCTGATCTTCTCCTGGGTCTACATCAAGTGGAATTCGCCTGAATAAGCTCTAGTGGGGAGATGACCGGGGGCATCCTTGTGTGCCTGAACAACCTCAACTGGCTCTTCTCGATTCCAGCAGCTCTACAGAAGCACTGGACTACACTACACTGGACTCATTAACCTGATCTCTTTGTCAATCTTGTGCTCACTTTTTCCTTCATTCATGAATAACATCCCAATTTAAAGTGCTCTGCCAGCAGCACTGTCTGTCCCTTCATCTAAAGCATCCCAATGTTTTCTGGGAGAGAACCTTGGCCTCAGATTTTCATCCCAGTCACTAGTGTGTGTCAGATGCTGCCAAGTGAACACGAGCCGCAAATAACCTTACCTTACTTTACCTTACCTCTAATCCCCTATACAGGGCACCACTCCAACTCTGGCAGTGTGTTGCTATCCTGTCCTTGAGAACCACAAACACGATTTGAGACAAGACACTTAATGCTTAATGCCAAGAATGCAGACATGACTATTGTCAAAGCATGATCATAGATCATAGATCATCTTCTTCAAATCCACAAAACACATGTAAACTGGATTAACATATTCCCATGGCTCCTCACAAAGCTGGGCAAGAGCAAAGAGCTGGTCCACTGCTCCATGGCTCACTGGTCCTCCTGAATCCTAGGTTCAACTATTAGAGTCTCCTCCCAGATTCCAGGTACAGACACCTCCTGGGCTGTGACTCCCTCATAATTGGAACACACATTAGGGTTCCTCCTTTTTAAAAAATAGGGCCAAATCTCACCCATCCCATGCCACTACAGAGATTTCTGACCTTTATAGTAACCTCAGCGGCCCGGTCACTAGGGGTGGGTCCTGGTAACCCTAATCCAGGCACTGTACAATTTTTTAAAATCTTTTTTTTTGTACCCTGGTGACCCTTCTTTGTCGGGCGTCTTCACTCAGATCTGTTCACCAGGGTGGCCCTTCTGGGATCATTAAGCATTAAGGTGACCTAGCCCTATTTTTACTGAAGTACACAACCCCCTTCACTGCGACAAGGTCTGGATTCACTACCAAAGTTTTCATGCAACAGAAAGACATAGTGAAATTACCTCTACCTTGACATCATTCTCAGTGACATTTATAATGTTTTAGTGACTGCCAAACTTGTTTTCCAGTCTAGTCCATCTAACATAGACTATTTGTCATACGTACTGGAAAGGCACGATACCGTTCATCACACTGAATAACTTACAAAATGACTTTGTCACACTACACGTCCTTCCTATATATATATATATATATATATATATATATATATATATATATATATATATATATATATATATATATATATATATATGACGGACGGATATGAGGACAGATAGGAAGGACGGATGGATATATATATATATATATCAGGCAAATGCATGGAAAATACAGAAGTATAAAGAAGTATCTTACAAAATACTGCATAGGATTTATCCAGCAAAGCATGAAAGATTTAAGCTGAACATTTCATATACCTGCGAATTTTGTGGATTGAAAAAAGAAACAATTATGCATTTGTTTTATCATTGTATTTACTCACGATTATTTTGGAAAGATTTAGAAACTTACAGCAACAGAAAACTGGGCTGTGTGATAGAAATTTATGTATTTGATGTACTGTTTAGTTTCAAAATGACATTTCAGAAGGTAAACAACAATACATTGTACAGTTATCATTTATTTTATTAGGTAAATAGCATATACACAAAAAGAAATGGGCTCTTTGTCAACCAAATCTTCTACATTTTATAAAAGACTGAATTATACACAAACCTTTTGGAACAAACTAAAAACAAACAAACAAAAAAAGAAACACTGAAAACATGTATGTTTAAAAGAACTGAGTTTTGTGTAAGAAATTTTGTCTGGCTTTATATTAATTTTTTTTTAATATTAATGTTGTATATAATGTGACTGTGCTCAAGAATCTTGTTCTTGCAGCACTGAATAAATAAATACAAAAAAAGGGTCATGATTAGTGAAGGTGGTTCCAACCATAATGCAAGAGGTCTAACAGGAACAATCTTAGACAATTCGAAACATTAACAATGTAATACCAGTGTCAGTACATCGTGTACATGTAGCTGTGAGTAATTTCTTTAGTAGACTACACTAACACTCCATCGGGTAGGAAGTAGCCTAGCGCCTGGAACTGCACTACATCATCCTGTGACCCCCGCGCGTTTGAGTGAAATGGTACGTTCCAGACCGAGCTAGGTAAAGAGCATAGTTATGCGTGTGGAGGACCACACAAGCGCAAAAATACTGTTAGTCTAACGAGGTATTTACGCGTTTAGCATCGTTTTTTTGGACAATGTAGTCAGTTTTAATGTGTAAAATGCACAGTGTAATGTAAACCCGCTACTGTCCTGGTGCTGTAAATGCGCTGTCGGGTGAACTGGAGCGGAGACTGTAGTGAAAACAGTGGTGAAAGCGGATAGAGAGGAAGACGCGGGCGCCTCGGCAACTTAGCCAGTGATTTGTTATTCCAGCGTCCATCTTTAGCTCTTACTGACAGAACTGTGAAGTCGGGTTGAAAAGGTGAGGCTCGCCAGAGATGATGCCGAATTTGGCGGTTGTGCAAAGCCGCAAAAGCGAAGGACACAGGCCGAGCGAAGGGAAGCGCAGGAGGATGCTGATTCCCTACCAGGGTGAGCAGCTTACTCTCTCTCTCTCTCTCTCTCTCTCTCTCTCTGTTCCTCATTATTCCTCATGTCCATTGTGTGTATGCTGTTTTCACTGTCTAAAATGTCTCTTCTGAGAGTTTATTATAGTAAGGTATGTTATTAAATGATATTTAGCGCCATAGGAGTCATAATAAAATAGCACAGCGTGCGTTAGCTTCATGTCGTTTAATTAACCTCCAGGGTGATGTGTCAGGTGTCAGGCTTCACTCAGACGTCATGTGGCTGCGGGAGAGGACTTCCGGTCAAAGGTAGAGCGCGCGCATACCTGTGCTAAACAATTACTACTGACATCCGCTTACGTGGAAAAGAAATGAACATAACAGGCTATCAGTATTAATGCAGTGTTACTGTCTGAATGCCAGCTGACTCCCTGTTCCCTATATATGTGCACTACATAGGGTGTATACATCTAATAAGGGATGCAGATAAATACTGGCTTCCCTTTCTACAGGAAGTCAGTATGCAGGTTGTGGCATCTCTCTCTCTCTCTCTCTCTCTCTCTCTAAAAAAAAAAAAAAAAATATATATATATATATATATATATATATATATAATATATATATATATATATATATATATAATATATATATATATATATATATATATATATATATATATATATATATATATAAAGATAATATCGGTAAGGTGATAAATTATGCCACAGTATGCTCTTCTGAGATATCATGGATACTGTGATATTATAATTTTTTTTTTTAAGTATTACAAAACTCACTGGAAGCAGCTGATGTGATATTAATATTTATGTCATCTTTAAAATTGTAAAATGTAAAAAAAATTACAGATTTTAACAAACCTTTTTCCTTTTCAATGTTAAATATTTATTTATGTATATATATATATATATATATATATATATATATATATATATATATATATATATATATATATATATGCAAAATAAAATATAACAATTAATCCTCAAATTGTGTTTTTTTTTTTTTTTTTTTGGTTAAAGCAACAGTACTGTATTTCTGGGAAATTGTTCTTCAAACTATATATCATAATACATATCGTGTATCATAGAAATGCCTTGTGATATGATTTTTTTCCATATCGCCCAGATGAGAAAGATGGACCACAAACATCACATCGTAAGCATAAAATTTTTGTGATATATATATATATATATATCATTTGTGTGACTAAAATTATATTTCCTGTAAAGCACACAGGAGAGTGTGTACTGAGGAATGGTCTCACATTCCTTGCTCTATATTCAGCTTTCTCATCAAGCATTATAGGAGACTCAGTGCTGTTATGTTGCCAGATTGTACTAAATTGCTAAATGTAGGGATGCCAATAACTGTGGCACAAGTTTTTGTTGAAAAAATATTTTTAATAAGGTGTTTTAGGATAAACTTACTTCAATTAAAGGTAGGGCTGTACAGTATATCGAAACTATTAGAATATCCCTAATGTAAATATGGCGATATGCATAGCGCAAGGGCTTGCGATAACTGAATGATTTTAATACTTCAAAAAGTTATGAAAAGTCAGCGTTTTAGATTGATGCAGATAGCAGAGAATGCTTTCTTTTCCTCAAAAAACATGAAACATGTATGTTGGTTATGTCATTTTCTAAGTCATATATGTAATGTCAGTTTTTAAGTTTAAACTGTTGTTTAATTTAAATTGAGTTTACACACTTATAGCATAATCATACAGCATATCGCATTATTTAACAAGTTATTGCATATCACATTTTTCTTCAATATCATGCAGAACTAATTAAAGGTTAGATTTCTCTCATTTTCAATCTGAGATTACACTAATTGACCATGGAGACATTGTTTTCATAAACTTTTTCCCCTAACCATCAAATTAGTAAAGTGCTGTTTGAAACATATCCTTTGGAATCCAGTCCCTCTCATCCTGACATTTAAAGTGTTTTCACATACATCAGCAGTTTCGTGGCTTGTTCCCATGTTTTGATATGATTCCAAAACAGTCTGCTTACGAGGGAACCTGTTGAAACACGCAGAGAGAGAGAACAATGAAAAACAAACCAAAACAAACGGAGCGAGGTTATCTCACTGTCAGCACAACACGCTGGTTCCTTAGATCTCTCTGTTTCTCACTCTCGTGTGATTTATTGTAGCTGTAAAACATAGTTGCCAAGCCTTGGGTGACACTCGTTTTCTAAAATTTATACCACAGTGCGGCTGAGTTCTCGAGTCTGATCGATCAGAAGGTTAATTTTCTATTAATTTCGGATTAATTTTCTATAACAGCATGACAAGCTGTGTTTTATTTGGCTATGACAGAAGTGATAACAAGAACTAACTCGTTTTGCAGACGTTCCACAACATTGAATGTAAGTATTAACAGTGAAAAAGCACAACTATGCGTGACAATAATAAAAGGAAAATTGCTATAGTTGGCAAAGTGCTGTGATATGAGAGGAATGAAACACGCTGTGTGTCAACTTCAGGGTGGTAATCTCCCCATCGAGTTTTATTCCTTACATAACCTGCATGGGTAGAAATGTGTGTGGTTTTTTTTGTTGGTCAGGAAGAGGGCAGCTGGTGGGCTGTGTGACTGTCGGCACACACTCACGCTACATTTGGTGTTTGGCCAGACTCCAAGCTCGTGACGGATGATTGCTGTTAGTACATGGCACCCTTCGACCATCAAGCCCAGTACTGATCCTGTCCACAGGCAGAATCCAACTATCCTGCTGCAAATGTACAATCCAACATACTCATTACGCTGCCCAATTAGCCGGATGTCAGGTTGATTGATCTTCAGATAACGTCTTCCTTTACTGACAAGATCCTCGATGTATATCTAGATTATGTATATTATAGATTATAGCTGTGACATGATCCGTTCTGATGCGTGATCAGGTCCCATCGATTCATGTGGTCAGTTAGAGGATTGAATTAAAGGGTCAAATCAGAGGACAGAGTGAGAGGGTCATAAAAACATGTGCTAGTTAGAGTGTTAGAGGTCAGTGAGTGGCATTGATCCACTTAAACTGAGAGTGGAAAAAGATCTACGCATTGTAAATATAACACAGTTATATAAAATTCAGAAACACATCACACATAGTGGCATCCGGATAAAACAAAGGCCACAGTTACACAGATAGAATAAAGTTGCCATAAAAACAAACTGTAATCAGAGTGCACTTCTACAGTTTAATTGAAAAGACTGTGTTACAGAGAGTCAGTTTCTGTGTACTGGCTAGCAGAGTGAAGTAGTTAAACACACACTAGTGTGTAAAAGGAATGGCTCACTAGATGAATGAAAAAGAGAAACTCGAGTGCATGTAATATTAAAAAACATTATATGAATTAGATAATATTAAGTATTTAATTGGTCCAGTTGTATTGCGATTACATTTTAGCAGTACTAAAATACGTAAAAGTTTGTTGAATGGAAAAAACAAACTACTAAACGTAGACAAACTGTGTCTGTGGACGAGCTTATTTAGAGAATGCTTATATGATGACTATAATCCTGTGCGTTTATGTCTCATGTTTACTGGTTAAAAGATGATAATTTCTCAGAATGTAGATGCTGCAGATAATTCCCAGGTCTGAAGCTGCAGTAAAAAAACAAGCCCTCAGTGCTTCAAAACCCCTCTCATGTTTTCATGTCTCCTAAATGAATCTCTACGGAAGTCTTTTCTAATTTCCGCTGAGGATGGAGACTTTTTTTTTCTTCTCCGATGTCACAGTCCCAGCTGGCTTCACAGCTTACACAAAGGTAGCTGATACACATACATAAAGCCTGTGATCTCTATAATCCCTCGAGGTGCTCACTCGGTGTTCCAGAAACTGACTTATGCTTTTAGAAAAGGTCACAACAGTGTTGTGTAAAAGAACATCTAATCTTCATCACCGTCACCCACCATGAGGTTATTCAGCAGCAACAAAACTGCAGATTGTTTAGGAGTGTGTGTGTGTGTGTGTGTGTGTGTGTGTGTGTGTGTGTGTGTGTGTGTGTGTGTGTGTGTAAGATGTGTGGAGATGTGGAGGTGTTGGACGGGCATATTAAATACCAAGAAAGTTTTGCAAATTCAAAGTCACTGTTATATAATAATGGCTGTGAGCTAAACACTTGCTAAAGCACTTAAAGCTAAACAGAGCAATGGGTCTGGAAAGATGAGAAGGAAATGATAAGTGCCACAAAGCCAACAGAAAGAGAGGAAGGGTGTGTAACATTTAGGGAGAGAAATAAAGAGCAAGTATGTTTTACAAAATGTGGCATTTATTTAAAAAATATGGACATGCTGCATTATAAAAACTACACTATATTAGCTACAGTCCAGTCCAGTGGAAAACCTCAACAGGGATAGTGTTACAAGTTAGTCTGAGTGTAAGAGGGTGAGAGACAGAGATAGATCGTAATGCCATTAATCCACCCTTCTGCTGCCCACAGCGTAAGCCACAGATACTGCAGAATCTTGTTAACTGAACACACACACACACACACACACACACACACCAGAGCTGAGACTGCAGTGCTGAAATCATGTGCAAATATTAGCACTTTAAAACCTATGTGATGGTACCAGCAGTACAATGCTTTATATTTCATAATGAATACATTAAAAAACAACATACAATACCTAGCCTAATTAGGGTTTCTGTATGATTAATCCTGGCATTTTCTGAGGTTGGGCCTCACTTATCGACAAACAAATTCATTCATAAATCATTATTTGCAGGAATGTTTATACAAGATATTGGTTTCATGGAACTTCATGAAAATCTAGTTAGTTTGGAAAAATGA
This sequence comes from Pangasianodon hypophthalmus, assembly GCF_027358585.1. Taxonomy (NCBI): domain Eukaryota; kingdom Metazoa; phylum Chordata; class Actinopteri; order Siluriformes; family Pangasiidae; genus Pangasianodon; species Pangasianodon hypophthalmus. Next base: position 27,529,875 of record NC_069711.1, on the reverse strand, counting down.
TTGTGTTCTACAAAATAAGGAAATCCTCATACTGTCACCCTTGATTTATAGTCTTCACATCATAGTGCCATACTTTTATTATAATTGCCATAGGTTACTGCACTGTATATTGACAAGTTTAAATAGCTTATATGTTTTTTCAGCTGCATCCTGGAATTTATTGAAAATATTGTGGGACTTCATATTCCTATTGATCACTTGAAAGATTTTGTTTTTGTTATTTATTATTCTGTGCATACATCCACTCCAAAATTTTCACACGTAATGTCTTTTGACTTTGTACTTATAAATATGTACAAAAATGTATGTATTCATAAGTATTTAAAAAAATCAGTTTAAAAACAAAATTGATAGGGAAAAAGTATTCAGACATTATATTAAAAATGTAATTCTGTAAAGGTTATGTATATCTAAACATCTAGATATAAATACTGTAGAAAAATGTTCTTGTGCAAGTTGTGTCTGGTGGCATTATACAAGACGTTGCCATTAGTTGGGAAGATTTCACTAATTTAGCTTGTCATGTTTGGAGAAAGAAAAAAATTATGGAGGAGTTTGAAACTGTGAGTCTGTCAACGGGACCCTCGTAACCTTGGGCAAGTTAAGACAATTTACCAAGACTGGGCCAAAATTGAGCCACATTGCTGCAAAAAGCTAATTAAATCTTACCATAGACATCTCAGAGATAGATTTGCCAACAACAAAGTACTAATGTTGTTAATTTGTGGTGTTTTTTCGATATCAGTTTTGTTTTTTAAACATATCTTTGTTTGAATACATACTTTTTTTTTTCCACGTGAAGTCAAAAGACATTATGCACTGAAGTATATTAAATAACAAAAACAAAAGTGTCTGAATACTTATTTCTAGTTATTCAATTAGGACAAACTTTTTATAAACATATAAAAAGGAGTTAGTGTTAGTGTGTGCCTGTGGTTGCCAGTGCGCTGTAGTGGCTGAGCTGCATTATTGTAAGATTTAGCACAAGCCCCACTTAGAATTCACGATTTTACTCTTGAGTCACTATTTTGTAGTTTTCAGATCTCTGAGAGCTTTGCCTTTTATTTAGTTTCGTAAAACAATTCAGTCAGCTGTGCTGTGAACGCACTTATTTACGAGTCATTGGCATTCATTAAAATATGCACATGAGAATGAAGAAAATCAATCTTACTGAAAGTTACTAGGTTTGGCTTCATACACATCTTTACTAAAATATTGATATAATGATGGCCCATTGTTAGTAGTCCCTTGTATATTAAATTGTGTATTTAATATATGAGAGTTATAAAGCATACAAAATGTATAGACACACTAAAATTAGGCCTAGTAGTCAATCGCACTTGTTATCCAGCATAAAAAAGATCACATGAATTAGGCTGATGACCGTTAATTTTGGCTGTTGTTCATCACTTACATGATTATTTCTGAATGATCGGAGCAGATGCTGTTTGTTTGGTTGTGTTTGTTTGTGGAAGCGAGTACTGGTGTTCAGCACCTGGTCTGAGCTCAGTCTTATACCAAAATCTCTTGTAATCTCAGTAAAGCCTCTTCGGGGTTCAAGTCATTATCAGGAGAAATTCCCAGCTGCCCCAACAGGCACCCCATCTGCACACTTTAATCATTTATTTATCATTCTGTAGTAAAACCAGCAAATCTGTTTTTATTTCTAATGTTCAAGTATCACAACTGGGCAGATCATTACTGACTGTAAAAGAAATTCCAGAAAAAAATACGTATGACAGCTCAAGAGAAGATAAAAGATATTGACCATTAAATTGTTGCTACAATGTTAGATAGCAAAAATGTAATATATTGGTGTGTTGCTAGCGTTAATTTTCAAATCAAGGTGTCCTCCTAGTGTAATGTTTTAGCCTCAGGCCTCAGAAGTTTCACATGATTTTCCATCACTTGTGCAATTGATGAGGAATGTCTATATTATAGAAACTTTCTTGAGTTACTGTACTGAGAATGAGGATTTGAAGTCAACAGTGAGAAAGACATCATCATAGATAATATGTTAGAGTGAAAAATCCATCCGGAAAGACTTGCATATTAATGTTCATAATTAACACATGATCTTCAGTGGGTTCCAAGGTTTAATTTAGAATGAAATTCTGAGCAGACTTTTGTAGTTTAAACTTGACACTTTCATTGGCACATTTCTGCTTTGGTTAACAGTTTGCTACATTACCCACGGTGCCATGTGACTACCTGCTGGTGCCAGTGCAAATTAAACTGGTTCTCTCTTTAGAACAAACAAGGTTCCAAAGCTGTAAATTTTATGCTTATATTGCCATCAATGTCATCATACTTGTCTTGTAGATTGCTAACTATCCAAGCTTAGTCTCTGCCTCATGTACCTCCATTGCATTCTGGAGCTTTGACTCCAAGGTTTGTTATCTCCACTACTTCTATTGTGCACTTCTTATTAATATGACACTGAGAAATGAAGCTCTTTCTCTTTAGTTTTTAGATGCTAACAACAAAACCTGACCATTATCCCAATGTTATCATCTTTGAGATTGTTGAAATTTTTTTCTCTCATTAACCTCCATTGTAAATGAGCTACCGAAGTGACACCAGCGCGACACACAGCTGCTAACTTCTCACAGGAATAACAAGAATACAGCACCAGCCAACAAATCAGCAACAGAATTGCTAAACACATCCGAACAATTTCACAATTTGACAAATTTAACGTGTTTCAGGGTGGAGGTTTGCACACAGACAGTGTCACTGGATCAGAATCCAGTCATTTAAATGTAAAATAGTTGTAAGAAAAACAGAGATCCACAACTAAACATGACAGTTAATGAAAGCACTGGTGTGATAGGAATAGATTGCAAAATGTTTGCAGGGAAGTGAATTGTTCTGCCCAATAACATTTGATCAATGCTTAAATATTAACAAATAAATTATTAAATAATTAGTATTAATATTTAAATACTTATTATTTAAAAGCAACTGATATTCTAGCAACATGTTTATTCCATTTTTGAAATCTATGCCACTAGGGCACAAAGCTGAATAACAAATGATACAGCTATGGCCATGCAAGTCGAGCAAGGCTAGCTTGCGATAGAAAGCCAAGTAATAGACATAACTGCAGTATCCTTTGTGGTCCAGACGATTTAGAGCCATTAAAGGCATCGAACAAACTGTTCCTAATGACTCAGTAAATCCCTGACGATGTGTGCGTGTTTAAAATGGACATCTCTGCATAAGCCTGTTTGTTCTGATTAACCCTGTTGGCAGATGGAGCAGTAGGAGACATTTTGTAGATGGGCGATGATACGTTATGAAGGAATTACATAAGCTAACTCCCTCTGATTCTCTCCATCCAGTCATTTGCATTTTTTTTTTTCATATTTCATACGGAAAATTTCCTCTCATGTCCTGCTTAGATTAGTATTCTCCATTCTCTCTCTCTCTCGCTCTCTCGCTCTCTCTCTCTCTCACTCTCACTGTCTTGCTTTTTTCATTCATGTTCTCAGTCCATTTTTATACCACAAAAATTTTCCACCCACCTCTTTACCGCCCAGGATTCTTCTGGTTGGCAGTGTTCCGATTTTGCCCACGCACACTTACACACAGAGTAGCAAATTCTGCTGTTCACAGTAGGACAGAGGAAGGGACTAGTTTCATCACACCACATTAGGCTATTTTTGGGGTGCTTGGAACGGAAAAGATGTTCTAACGTTGATCACCAGAAAGAAAAATTTGCTAATCTTTACTGTTTGGAACCTGTGGAAGTTAAAATAAATGTAAAAAGAAATGAAACATTAGTTTGCACCTGTTTGGTGTCTGAGAGTATGGTGTTATATTGGTTTAAGTCAGTGATTGAGGGTGAGACAAATAGCCACAAATTATCTTTATGGAGGAATTCAGCACAAACCAATGACTAATTTATAATCACTTGTTTAGATTTTTGGTGTGGGTTTAAACTTTTTTGGCTTATTCAATGAGTTTCTTGTCTTGTCATAGACTTGCGCTGAAATATAGTAAACCGCAGATCCCAAGAACCATGTACTTTAACCATGTACTGTTTCCCTGGGGTATAAATGAGAGGTCGCAGACATGTAAAAATCCACTTGTCCTCCATTATCATGGAAAAAACCCAAAGAACTTTCAACACAGGAGAAACAGATGGTTGTTGATGGCAACGATCTGACGCCCATGTTCGCTGTAGGGACGATACCAGCAGTAAACAATGGATTAGATATCTGAGAAAAGAAGAACAAATTCAATCTGATCCTGTAAAAAATGGTAAAGATTAGAATGAATTTAACTGAATAAAAAAGCTGCAGTTTTGTGTAAGTCATGTTTTAGCTATGTATTTTTTCTTTATTTGAATGGCTTCCAACATGAGAAGAAGGCAAGCCGGTTGAGGCAGTGTGATGCTCTGGGCAATGTTCTGCTGGGAAACCTTGGGTCCTGGCATTCATGTGGATGTTACTTTGACACGTACCACCTACCTAAACATTGTTGCAGACCAAGTACACCCCTTCATGGCAACAGTATTCCTTAATGGCAGTGGCCTCTTTCAGAAGGATAATGTGCCCTGCCACACTGCAAAACCATTGTTCAGGAATGGTTTGAGGAGCATGCCAAAGAGTTCAAGGTGTTGACATGGCCTCTAAATTGCCCAGATCTCAATCCGATTGAGCATCTGTGGGATGTGCTGGACAAAAAATTCTGATCCGTGGAGGCCCCACGTCGAAAACTTTGAGGACTTAAAGGATCTGCTGCTAAAGTATTGGTGCCAGATACCACAGCACACCTTCAGAGATCTTGTGGAGTCTATGCCTTTAGGGGACAGAGCTGTTTGGGTTGCACAAGGGGGACCTACACCACATTAGGCAGGTGTTTTTTTTTTGTGGCTGATCGGTGTTCACATGTTTTTTATTTATATGTGTGTATATATATATATATATATATATATATATATATATATATATATATATACACACATACCATTTTAAAGCTTAGCAGGTTTTAAAGGAAAAGAAATATTTGATGGGTATCGATATTGGTTGATACTCAAGGTTTCAGTATAGGTATCATTCTCAGAAAAGAAAAAGTGGTATCACTAAACAAAATGCCATCTCTAAACAATATATAAGCAGTTAAAAGTGCCAATAAGCACAGTTAGGGCCATACCAAAAGGGGAAAAAGATCACATTTTTAGGTTGTTTTTCTCTAGATTTCTAAGGTTGTCAAGTTTCAAAATCAACTGTTAAACACTACTTTCATAACAAAAAGCTGCTTGGAAATGTAGCAAGAAAGAAGCCCTTCCTGAAAGCATCTCTCAAAAATTCAGGAGTCCTGTCATACATTGACTGCAAAAGTGTTCACCCCCCTTAAAAGTTATCAGATTTTTCTGGATTACAAATTACATTTACGCAGATTGTTCCAGCCAGTATTTTTATTGCAAACCAATAGTAAAAAAAACCAATAGTAAAAAAATTATTATTTGTCAGTAGATCTTAAAAACTAAAAAAAATGCTGCTTACAGAAGTATTAAAACCCTTCAGACTAGCACTTGGTAGAACCACCTTTTGCTGCAATAGCAGCTTTAAGTCCTTTGGAGTAAGTTGCACATTGTTTTGGATGATTTTCACCCATTCTTCCTGGCTGATTTGTTCCAGGTTATTCTGGTTGGTTGGATGTTGTTTCTTTATAGCAGTTTTCAAACAGTGCCAAAGTTTGTCAGTGGGATTCTGCTATAGATTTTGACTTGTAAACCATTCTTTTTGTTTTTAACCACTCCTGCATTGCTTTGGCATTGTCCTGGCATAGACCACTTTCCTCCCAAATGGCCAAATTTCTCCCAAGTTGAAGCAAGTTCTGAGGATGAAAAGCACCCCAGAGCATGATGGTCCCACCACCATATTTCACTGTAGGGATGGTGTTAATTAAGGTATGGCCTGTGTTAGGTTTGCACCACACATAGCCCAAATACAGTATCTCGCTCTTAGAACAAAAAAAAATCCCCTCTTCACCAGGTTGCTCTTGTGCTTTCATGTGGCTCTTCTTGAGCAATGGTTTCTTTCTAGCAACCCTCCCATACAGTCCTTGATTATGTAGAGCTCTTAAATGGTTCACTTGGTGCACCTTCATTCCACTCCTTCAGAGTGACTGTTGGCCTCAATGTGGCTTCGCTTACCGGTCTCTGTCTTCTTTTTGCGAAGAGTTTTGAGAGACTGCTTTGTCTAGGTAGTGCTTGGGTAGTTTGATGCAGCTTCCACTTCCTCACTATTGATCTAGCAGTGCTTACTGGGATATCCAGATACTGGGAAGCTTAGATATAATATTACACTCTATTCCTAAGTTATGAAGTCTATTACCTTATCTTTAACTTCCACTGAATGCTCCTTAGCTTTCATTTTCACTCCTTTCCTTCAGACTGACTGTCTCTTCAATGATAGTTAAACTGAGGTGGGTTTTTTTTTTTCTTTCAAAAAGTAGGAGCTATTTTCATATTTCACAGGTCAAGGCCAATTATAGTACATAGTGTCCTCGTTACGACAGTATTTTTCATCTGGAGCTTTCGGAACATGGAAGTTGAATATTTATGAAGCAGCATTTTTCAGTCGTGGATTTTCTTTGAAATATTTGCTGATCAAGAATTTATTTTGACTTTGAACATTCACTGTGCACTTGTGTGTCAGCTTTATTTTTTTTTTCCATGTGTATATGTAATGATATACAGAAAACGTTAGATAATCAGAATGGAACAATACACTATGACACACACTGTATGCTCCATGTACAGCCAGATTAGTCAGGAATTGACCTCTTTCCAGACACGACCAAGCATGCTCACACAGAAAACTCACACTATTATGATCAGTTCAGCCAACACATAACTCAGAAACACATTTTGTACTGTAGGTGGCTTATCTCATGGCCTGTTCATGCTGGGGGAGGATGAGTAAGGCAGTCGTGAATGTGAAGAGCCCACAGATAGCTGGGTAGGAGGAAACAGCTTGCTGAGGTGGAGCAGGTGGCATGCATTGCACAATATAGCATCACACCCTGCGCAAATGGCGCACCTGTCACACACACAGATGACTGAAGACTGTACACACAGGAGCAGCACTGCACAGATTTTGTGCAATGTGATCTTTCTTTCTGAATGAGTGTAGACTTGTTTACTGACACATGGTGCACTGAGTGGTCTGGTAAGCTGACAGATACTGAAGAACTGACTGTGTATTTACTATCTAAGGCGTCATTCCATGCATAGAAGAGACACACCAAGATGGAGGCAAAGGCAAAATAAATGGGTGAGAATGGAATGTTAAGGGATACTGAGAGGAAAACGTGTCAGAAGTGGAAAAAGCTGAAGGACTAGACAGTGTGTGTGAGAGAAATCTCTTATAGACCATAGTTGTAGAATAGCTTATCAATTTCTGGAGGGTAGGGGGTGTAAATGGAGCAATAGCTGAACCAAAATCCACTTAATCTTCTTCACTGCTTTTGTTTTCAGCCGTATTGATCTGGCTTTGTGTGTGTGTGTCGGTGCATTTCTGCTGGGGGGGAAGCAATGGCACTATTTTATACCTATTTGTATAATTAAAGAAATAAACAATGTCTCTGTTATGCTATAGAAAATATTTTGCTGCCATGGTTTGGCTCCACCTATCACCTTAGAGGGAAGGGTTACTGCCGGGTTTGAAAAAAGTGCTGAGAAATTATACTTAAGTGAAATTATAGATAATGTGTCAAAATCGTACTCAGTTAAAAAAAGAAGCAAGTAAAATAAAGAAGTTGCTACTTTTAAATGGTCTCAGGTATTTAAAAGTAAAATGTAATATGTTTAAAGTAATAAAGTATACAACACCAAGCTTATTAAAAAAGTAGGGTACATAAAAATAAGGCAACATAAATCCACAGCAACCCATTGCAATGGTAAGTCCTCATTATACAAGATATGTGTGTGTGTTTGTGTGTGTGTGTGTGTATGTGTATATATATATGTACATTTATATATATATATATATATATATATATATATATATATATATATATATAAATTACACATAATGTATTTTTTTTTTTATTTATTAGAATGGACTTTGGGAAAAGTAGCTGTGCAAAAATAGCACCATCTATAGCAAATGCAGCAAACAATGGTTCTTTTAAAGAAAGGATATTTAAAGAAAGGATATTAAAAAAAACACTGCACTATTTGCTATAGATGGCACTGTTACTATTTTTGCACAACTTAGTGAAGACTTCCTTCTCGATTGAGTAAATGGGGACTGAGGACTGAAGAAACATCACTGCAACTGAGAAGTCAACTTGGGGTCTCCTTCCCAAATCCCAGTTCCTTCCCTGTTTACAGACTGATGTCAAATCAACATGGTCTCACAGCATCAGCATGGGGGCCACAGCATCAGCATGGGGGCATCAATTTTCCCACTTCGTCTGTCGAACGTGCCAAAAATGGTGTAATTCCAACCGGCAAATTACCGTTTAGGATGTAATGCAGCACTATATTTTATACCAATTCCATATCTCTGATGTGATATTTGAACCTTTCTCTGCTATGAGCTCAGTCCTCTAGTTAAGAAGGCTGTGTTTATCCTTCGTATTGGTTTAAACTTTTAAACAGCACTTATGGTTGTTTTAATAAAAAATTTTAATATGTATAATATATATATATAAATATGTACTTGATTAGAATATTTTGAAAATCTCATTAAAACATTAATTAGAATTAACTGAATTAGTTGGGAAAATTGCCCAGCACTAATATATATGTATGTGTGTGTGTGTGTGTGTGTGTGTATATATATATATATATATATATATATATATATATATATATATATATATATATATATATATATAATTTGGGTATGTGTGTCTGTGAGAGTCAGACAATAGGTTCTGCACTGTTAGGTTCTGATTTGGTTACAGTGTCTAATTTGGATAGGGTCATGTGTGACGCAGTAATCACTCTGTCAATGAGAAGTGCTTCTTCTGATTCATGAGACAATTCTAAAAAAAAAAAGAAAGAAAGAAAATGAAAAAGTAAACGGATCATGCCGCATTTCTGGGATATGTGAATGTATGTCTGTAGGGATAGAATGTGACATATCAATGGTTAATAAATTATATCAGGATAAATCAAGAGAGGGTTAAAAAGGACTTTATGACAGGAAGAGCAGGACAGAGAGAGTAGCAGTAAAGCGCAGTGGACAATCCAAAGTAGTGGATCTGACCCAGACACTCCAAAAATACCATATCATGGTATATGAAGACAATTCTACAATACACACAGTGTATCATGACATTTCCACCTTTTCCCTGACTCCTACATTTTTCCTTGATTTTTTTTTCAGTTGCTATTACAGAAGTACCAGATTCGTACAGGTTCTGTAAAATCCACCCAAAATGCACTTTGAGTCATAGGGAATAAGGGAAAAAAATATATGATGCCACTATTCCAAACACATGCTCGCAACGACGCATTTCAGTCTGAAATAAATCTCTTTGCTAAACTGGGACAGATTTAAGTGAAATCACAATTCTTTGCTATCTAATATTGCTATACTACATTGTTCTTCCTGTTTAAGACTGTACTGTTTAACATAACAGTACATTATTCCATACACTTCTGTATTATGTACACCTGATCTTTTGCTTCAAAAAAAAAAAAAAAAAAAAAATGATAAACACTTTCCAGTCCTGTATTAAACATAAGTTGATCTTATTGTATTTTTATTCGTGAATCCATCAAAACCATTTATAAGGCCAGCCATGCAAGGCTGGGTTAACCTTAAAATCTCAGTAGATAGTGCCAGACCCCATACCTGACATGAAAATTATGGGTGGGCATGCGTTAGTGACCCTAATGCCACGGTGTCGGGAAAGTAGTTGCTGTTAATTAGCATACAAATTCACTTTTCCCATTAAACATGTGACAAAATAGACTAAACAGACTAAACCAGATCATTCTTTGTCATCTTGAAATCCTGCACTGGAATGACATGAATCTTTCTCATCTTAGGTTTATGTCAGCAAAAAGGGCCACTAACTCAATGGAACCAGTGGGCGAATGAACACATTGTTTGTCCATTTGAAAAATTGGGAAAAGATTTAGTGTTTAACCTTTCCTTACCTGTAGCATCTTTTGCTTTATTGACTACATATCCCACAATCCCTTGTTCTGTCCAGTTGTTATTCATGAACGTACCCCCCCTTGCCCCTGTCTGTCTACACTTGACCTGTGTGCATTTTAATCAAGTGTATTCATATTAGAGTGGCATTTAGACTGTCGCACACATGCATTTTTATTTCATCCTAACACGTGTCTTACGTTGCAGAACGCCAGACGGCGTGACTATGTGACGCCGAACTAGAATGAAATATGTGTGAGGATGTATGAATGTGTCTCTGCGAGTGTAGGTGTATGCATGCTGGTGAATCATGGCTTTGCTTTTGTATCTCTGCCAGGGTGTTAGTCGGAAACACCAAAATGAGACACACAAACCACAGGGAGATGGCACCCTTCCGATTGGCTGTTAGGCTGTTGCTATGGGAGGTTAGAATGCCCTCCCATTGGTCACTTCAGGCAGCCGAGGACAGTGCTGTGTGGTTGTTATGGCAATAGACAGGAAGTTGGAGATTGTTATCATTGGGAGATTGAAAGTACAGGATGTGCTACAGCACTGAGGATCAGACTGCAACACTGTGTTTCACAGAGCAACAATAAGTAACACCACTATTCTGCCCTGGTCCACCAGTGTTACATAATCTCCAGAGGAGAGATTATCATGGTATGTTTATAGAGGGAGCAAAAGAGAGACAGGAAGATAGAATGGGGGGAATAGAAAGGAAAAATTGAGAGAGAGGGAGAATAGTGAGGGGAATTAGAGTAGAGAGAAAATACCAAATAAAAGAGGATGAGTGGGAAAGACAGAATCTAAGATAGATAGAGGGGAATGAGTAGCAATGAGAATGACCGATTAAGATTGAGAGAAAAAGACACATGGAGAGATGAAGAGAATATATTTATCTCAGCACCTCTTAAGTCATGATTTGTTTCAGTGGATGGATGGATGTACAGAGATACATGAATGGGAGATGTTTGGATAGATGATTGATGGATAGATAGAAATGATGAAAAAATTATGAATAAAGGGATGGATGGATGGATGGATGGATGAACAGAGATATATGAATGGGAGATTTTTGAATACATAGGGAAATGGATGGATTGACAGCTGGAAACATGAATAGGTGGACATATAGAGGGATATAGAGATGGAGGGATAGGATATGAATGGATCTAAGATAGAGTTGGGGAGAGAGAAAAAGAGAAGGAAAGATGGTGAGAAAGAAAATGACAGGCAATGGAAAGAGAAGGAAAAATGATGGATAGATAAAAGAATATTTTCATCTGAGCTGCTTTTAAGTCAAGATTAAAAAAGAAATCTATTGTAATGATTGGATAGATGGAGGTATGGATGGATGGATGGATGGATGGGAGATAGATGGAGAGATGGATGAATTGACAGAGATACATGAATGGGAGTTTTGGGTGGAATGGGAGCGGGATGTTTGATGGATAGCTGGAAACAAATGGATGGGTGGATGTAGAGAGGGATAGGTAGAAGGATGGACAGAGAGGTTGGGGTGAAAGTGGAGCTGATGTAAACAAATGAAATTCAGAAATCTCTTTTAGCTGAAAAAAAAGTAGTTCTTTGTTTTGCAGTATGTGGAAAATTCACCACAGAAGATAACATGAATAAGCTAATTATGAAATTTAGTTGACTTTGCCTTTAAGTTTTAAAGTGTTGGAGCCTGGTTATAATAGTTAATGAAGAAAGGATTGTACTATATCTGTTCTTTTTTTACACAATATAGCAAGCCTTGATGCATTGAAAACTCAAAATGTCTTGACTTTGATTCATATATCTGGGCTGACTCACTGTTTAGCATGTGGCGTGGGTTTGTATTAATCACATTTAAAAATAAGAAACAGATCTCGGTGATCTGCTTGGAGGCTCTCACTGATATATGGGGGAAGAAGAGATGATTACATCATGTCTGAACAAGCAGAGTGGAGAATTGGACGGAAATGAACTGTGGGAGAACCGCACCGCTGTTTCTGAATGAGGTGCAGTTTTTCGTCTCATATGATCCTTAGGAGCGTGTGAGGAAAGACTGAAAGGAGAGAGACAGACAATATGGTGTTTCTTTGTGTGTTCTACAATCGGCAGTATTGCATTCGCAAAGCCTTTTGCTCTAAAAATGTTGATTTTTTTTTTTTTTTAGCTCATAGTTTTTACGCTTTTGTATTTCCAGGTATATCCATGTGGACAGGAGGTGTTCCCTAATCTCAAAGCCCCTCCCCTTCCCTTACCCATTCCCCTCCTTGGATCCTGCCATTGGTGGTTCTTTTCGCTTGTCGCACCTTGGTCACCATGACGTCCACTCTGCAGACGTTGGCCTTCAAACTGGCTCCGCCTCCACGAGAAGTTGGTCCAGAGCCACTGGATCCTTGCGATTTGGGAACGGATCGTCGGTATGAGGTTGTACCCTCTGTGGTCTGCTCCATGTGCTGCCTGTTCGGCATCATCTACTGCTTCTTTGGTATGTGTGATGGCCATGTTTCTTCAAATATATTACTGATAGTCTGATATGACACTAAAGCCTAAAGCTTTTGGGGTGGCCTTTATACATTCTGTGCCACTAAGACAATTTTAAATTAAATAGATCACAGTGTAGACATCATCAGGTGTTGTGCTACAATTAAACATTATCCATCAACAGGGTTAATAAAATATGTGAATGGTTTACAGTGTAGGAAATTAGCTGTTTAGGTTAAGCTGCCTGTATTCTCCACCAAAATATGTAGCTAATTAGCAGATCAGATCAGAAGGGAAATTTTGCGAACTTAATATTTTAATAGCTGATCAACTATTCATCCAGCGATAAGTTGAAATTAGTGTATTTATTAATTGTGCATGGGATATTTACCTCTGTGGCCACCAGCAATAATGTCCTAAATACAGTGAAACACTATATTAAGAGCACAGTAAGAAGGCCGGCAGTTTAAAGCAGTAAATTATAAGCACAGAGGCACAAGACACTTGCATTTAACTTTATTTAACTATTCTAAGACACAGAAACTAATCTAACACAAACACGCACACACACATAAACGGAGTGAAAATGGCTTTGAACAGAGAGTGAATGAATTCCCAAGTTTCTACCACTGTGTGCTATTTCTCAGAACATGACCTGAACGAACCATCAACTAATTAATTTAACCTTCACGTCTTTTAGAAGGGTGTTAAACGTTGTGTTAAATGCACCAGGTCGACCCCGAAGTGCCTGTTCCAATCAGCATGATCTTGGGGCAGGGTATAAACTTTGTGTTAAATGCACCAGTTCAGTGAGAATCTGGAGGTACTGTACTTGCGTTTAAGTTGTCTCTTTGGACAGGGATTCGTCAGCGGTCTGGTTGCTTTTGATTAGCGTCTCTTAAGACCAATCAGGATGATGAATGGAGCGAGGCGCGCACCAGCGGAGTCTCTCAGGCGGGCTTGATGAGCTTGGTGGTGGTTCTTTGGCGCAGTTGCAACTGAAGTCAGAGGCTTTGAAGGAACCGGTCATTACAGACTTGGCAAATGGTCAGAGCAAGTGTGATGATCTCGTGATGTCGAGGGCAAGAACTTCTGGAGCTCTTGGTTGATGAGAACTCCTGGTGATTTGTTGGAAGAGACTCCAGGAGTCATTGAAAGAGACTCTGAGTTTCCTTTCTTTCAGGGGGTTTTAACCCTTTCTAGTTGGGCCGACCCTAAAGTGCCTGTTCCAATCAGCATGATCTTGGGGCAGGGCGTAAACTGCATTCTCCCCCTCTGATACTAATTAACATACTGGTCTCCGAGTTATGTGCTTTGCAAACTTTCGACAAGTCAGAGTTAGACTTTGTTTATGAATTTTGTAACATGGATATAATAACACTATACTCAAATTTACTTTATCCCAACTCTTAGGAAATTACACAATGATCACACACATACCAAACAAGACATTTATAAGCTGTGGTTACTAGATAATACTGCTAATAATCAGCCAAAATAATCATATAATACTCAACCACGATAATACATGCTAAGCAATCAGATTAATAATGGCAACCTTGTGGCTATAAGCATGATATAAATAAGGCATGACATTAAAAGACAACATGTTTTCAAACCATGGTGCGTCATTTTAAGAGTCCTTGCCCTTTTAGGGGATATAAAGTAATCTGATGCATTCTGTTAAAGCTGAGTTCTGTGGGATGTGTGACTGGTGGTGAGAACAGGGTGATAATTGTGTTCCTGGGGGAAAGAACAAAGGGTCTCAGTCCAGAAGGCTGGCCTATGTTGATTCTTTCTTGATGCCTCCCTGGGTGAGTCACCCCCCATTTGGCCTTACGTTATCAGATTTTTGGCTCAGGGTCCTTGGGTGTTATCCTGTGGACCAGCCATCCGGTCTTGGTCAATGGCCTAAATCAAAAGGTTTGACAAGGTTCCTCTTGGCTGAGATGGTTCATCCTCTGGTCAGGGATGTTCTAATGTTTGCTCTGTTGTTCACAGGATAGCTGAAATTAGGTAGGCGGTAATTCATTCGGCTCTTCAGGGTCTGTGAGCGAGGAATCATTGTTTTATGGTTTTCTTGCTGCCTGTTCACTTAAAAATCCTACACCACTTTAGTCAGTGTGGCCTATAACATGAGGGTGAAAACTTTACACAACCAACCAGAAGGTCATTTACTCTTCAATCAGGCTAGTTAAAAAATTTCAACGGTTAAAAATAAGTAGATGTAGCACTATGTAGGAATTTAGTGTTGTTCACTGATGGGCAAAAGGACATATGGATGGGCAGAGAGATAAGAGATGTTTGGATGGATGGAATGGATAGATATAGAGATGGATAAATGGACAGAGATACATGAATGGGAGATCTTTGGATAGATTTTGGGTGGATGGGGAAATGGATAGATGGGGAAATGGATAGCTGGAAACATGGATGGGTGGATGGATATAGAGAGGGCAGGAGGGATAGAGAGATGCAGGGATAAGTGATGCATGGTTTGAAGTATGGATGGAGAGCAGATAGATGGAAAGATAAATGGATAGAGCGATGCTTGGATGAGTTTACTTACTTTTTCACAGTACTAGGTGTAGATCCAATGGATCCAATTTAACCAGAGTGACTTTTTTTGCACAAGTCTAAAAACGTAACATAACCAGCCAGAGTTCTTACTCTTCAATCGGGCTAATTAAAAACTCAAACGGTTAAATGACTAATCACTAAGAAAATAGCATTAGCAGCAAATTCATGGCCATCCTTCCTGTAATGGGGCTATTTTGTAAAAATAGGCACAAGCTAATATGATATGACATGCTTTTAAAATCTCATAGCTCACAATCACAATGTGGACAAAGTGATGTGCTGTATGTAAAATGTGTGATTATGTAAATAAAGGCCATGGATGGATCCACTCTGACATGACATGTCTTGGTGGTCCAGAAAGCCTTGAGTGACATTTGTTTTTCCTCACAAAATGAAAATATTAAAATGTAATTTGTTGATCTCACTGTCGCTTCCTAATTATGTCCATGGTAAATAAATGTTAGCTCACTTCATTGTGTTTACCCAGAAACCAGATGGAAAATGTCTGATCAGACCATTGTTCAAGCAAGGAGCTTTTTTTTTTAATTACCATAAAACTACTACTGCTCACTGTCCCAAACTCTAATAAATTTTTTCAGTTAATCAGTTCCAAGTATTCTGCAAAGAATGAGTTCTCCATAAATCTTATCTAAGATTCATGCACAGTACCTTTTTGTTCTGCCTCTGTTTGCCCATTAAAGGCCTGAATGTAGTATAATTTTGTTTCTGTCGAGATGAAACTCAGTCTGTCTCTCAGACGATTGCAGATGGGTGGGTGATGAAAGCGTAGACATGCTAATGCGATCTGAAGAGTCACAAGATCACACTAGTGAGCCATTTTTGAACTGTGAAGTCAGCGCAGCTGGTAGATATTCGTGTTTCCACCAACTCCCGTCCTCTCGTTTTGCATGACTCATGTGGCTCTCATTTAGCCCATTTTCTACATCACACAACTTCTCTCTCTCTCTCTCTCTCTCTCTCTCTCTCCCTGTCTGTATCTCACCATCCAATCTGACACTATTTTGTTAGTTTCTGCACACTTTGAAGTAGTGCTTCCTTATTTCACACTGTCTATAACTTTGAGTTCTCCACAGTTATTAACATGGCATGTGGTGATGTCAAAGTGATGCAACTGTCTAAATGCTTCCCCTTTCAAGATATTGCGAATTCAAATCCCATAAACAAGCATAATTAGCCTTGCTGTCGGTGGATTTCCTTTCTCCTCTGTTGATCCTAATGATTCTAGCAAATTGCGATTATCTTGCTAGTTCGTGTATACAGAACAAGGCAGTTAGGGGTGTCTAAGCATGTTCAGGGAATGGCAGTCCAAAATTATTGGAAAATTGGGAAAAATGCATAAAAAAAAACTTAATCATATCACCATGAGTGATATTAACATTTTTTAAAATAGTACCTGTATTTATACTCTATATGTCCAAAGGTTTGAGAATACCTGACCATTACACCCATATGTGGGCCTTGCCCCAAAGTTGGAAGCACACAATTGTATAGGATATCTATGTAAACTGTAGCATTACAGAACTAAGGGGCCCAAACATGTTCCAGCTGGTCCATGAAGACATGGTCTGCTAAGGCTGGAGTGGAAGAATTCGAGTGGTCTGCACAGAGCCCTGACATCAACCCCACTGAGCACCTTTGAGATGAACTGGAATGCTGACTGCACACCAGGCCTTCTCGCCCAACACCAGTGCCTGACCTCACTAATGCTCCTGTGGCTGAATGAGCAAATCCCCACAGCCACACCCGAAAATCTAGTGGAAAGCCTTTCCAGAAGCGTAGCCGTTATTATAACAGCAAAAGGGGGCTAAATCTGGAATGAGATGTTCCACAGGCACATATGGGTGTGATGGTCAGGTGTCCACAAACCTTTGGTCATATAATGTACCTTTCCTTGTCTTTGGGTATCATTTTAACCTTAAGTGTACCTTAGGTTCAGTACTGTCATGACCTGTTACTTTAGCTAGTAATTTAGTCTGAGGGATGGACTTTATAGAGCTAATAGATGAGTAATCTAATAAATTAAACTGTCTGTCTCACAGGCTACCGCTGTTTCAAGGCCGTGCTCTTCCTGACAGGCCTGATGTTCGGCTCAGTGGTGGTCTTTCTCCTGTGCTACAAGGAGCGAGTGCTGGACACACAGCTGAGCGCTGAGGCGAGCGCGGGCATCGGCCTGGGCATAGGCACACTGTGCGGTCTGGTCACCATGCTAGTGCGCAGTGTTGGCCTCTTCATGGTGGGCCTGCTGCTGGGTCTGCTGGCAGGCATTGGCACTCTGGTGGGCATGGAGGAGTTGTCATCAGCACCACCACGCTCCGTGTGGGTACCGCTCGGGGTGCTGCTGGGCCTGGGAATGCTGTTTGCTGTTCTCACACTGCAGTGGCAGCGCTTCTTCACCACTCTGTCTACAGCAGCGTTCGGAGCAGCAGTCATCGCTGTGGCAGCTGATTATTTTGTGGAGCTGTTCGCATTGGTGCGCTACATCTATGAGCGAGTGAAGGCTGTACCGGCGCGCTCCCAGTGTTGGGTGACGTGGGCCGTGCTTGGAGCCTGGCCTGCCCTCGCCCTGCTGGGAGCGCTCGTGCAATGGCGCGTGACAGCTGAGGGATACTCCCACACTAAAGGTGAGGATAATGAGAATAGGAACAAGAAAAAAGTTTTTTGGGTATGGTGGATTGTTACCCTACATTTACACATGCAACAGAGCACCAAGCAACATTTGAACTCAGACTTCCCCAATTCTATTCTTGAACCACATTAATATTTACAAACAAAGATCTTCAGTTTCTTTTAGGGTGTTTTCACACTTGGTGCATTTCAGTGCTCCAAGTGGTCTCAGATCCATGACTCTTCATTTTTGTGTGCATATATGAGCACAACAAATGAACTCAGACCCCTCTAAAGTGACCCATAAGCAATCGTTTGGAGTTCATTTTGTGGTCCACCTGATTTGTGAATTGTGAAAACAAAGTTGTCTCAGTCCGCTTCACATTTTGCTTTATAGATTAAGGAATTGAGGGTTGCTGTACATACGTAGCTCCAGTTTTCTGTCCCCTAACAGATAACAATTTAAATGGCTTTCCTTGGGGCCATGTTGTCCCACAACAAGGTCAGCAGTGTTAGGTAGCAACATGACAAATAAGCTAATAGAGCCACTGTGGCACTCGCAATTATGTTACAGAGCTCAAGTTGTTAGGCAGCAGTAATAATAGTATTGTCAGTGATGGGAACAATAGTTACTGTATAATACTATTAGTATACAGTATGTGTGTAATATATGTAGTGTATGCATGTATTTTGTCTACCCCAACCACTCACATCAGCCAGTATTACATGTCTACTTCTAGCCAGTACTACTTGTCTACTACTCATGTGGCATGAAGCATGAGTTGATTTTGATGGCTCAGGATCAAAAATGTTTCTGGTATTTCACTTCAAATCTGATTTGCCTGCTCTGTTTTCCAGCCAGATCATAGCATTTCAGCCAAATGATTGCATGTAAAGTATCCATTTTGGATGGCGTATTCACTATTAAACTGATTAAGGAGTTGCAGTGTGAGCAACAAGTGGTCTGAGATCAGATCAAGAACCGAGTCCCCCTTTGAGTCCACTCGTATTGCGAACATCGAAAGCACTGAGGCCATTTGCTTCTAGTTCCGATTTGGGTCCACTTTAAGAGGACTGAGTATGTTTCATTTAAAAAAAACTATGTGTGAAAACTCCCTTAAAGGATCAAACTCTTACACATTCACTTTCTCCTGATTGGTTGCAGTGCCTGCCATTCACCTTGTAGCTGGATATATGTCTAATATAATTTTGTAAAATAACTAAATAAAACAAAATTAGATTGGAGTTTCTCTTGCTACTCCATCTGTAAATCAAGCGAAATCATGTAGGGGTCGCGACCCCTAGTTATAACCATAACCTGCCTGTCAACTTGAAGTCTGACGGTTCTCCTCTGACCTCTCTCAGCAAGGTGTTTCCACCTCCAGCAATGCTGCTCACTGGATCTTTTTTGTTTTTCACACCATTTAGTGTAGATTGTTGTCTGTGGAAATCCAAGTAGATCACAGGTTTCTGCCCTAGCCTGCCTGGCTCCAGCAACCATGCCACTGTCAGTCACTGAGATCACATTTTTCCCCATGCTTGTATTTGAAGTGAACTTTAACCGAAGCTCTAGGACTGCTTCCACATAGTTGGCTGATTGGATTAATTGCATGAATAAGCAGGTGTACTAGTGTTACTAATAAAATGGCTGTGTAGTGTCTATTGTCACATTCGTTTTCAATACAAGCCATCTTAAAGCTACAGTGTTTTTAGCAAAAGATTTCTTTTGCTAAAAATGAAACTAATCTTTTAACCACTCTTTACAACCTTCAAAAAGCATCTCAGAAAGCACAACAACCTTGAGGCAGATGGGCTACAACAGTAGAAGATAACATCAGGTTCCACTCCTGTCAGCCATAAACAGGAATCTGAGGCTACAGTGGACACAGGCTCACCAAAACTGGACATTTGAAGATTGGAAAAATGACACCTGGTCTACTGACTTGATTTATGCATCAACCTACAAAGAGTAGGGCCAGAATTTGGTGTCAACAGCATGAATCGTTGGACCGAACCTGCCTTGTGTGTACAGTTCAAGCTGGTGGTGGTGGTGTGATGGTGTGGGGAATGTTTTCTTACCACGCATTGGGCCCTTTAATGCCAATCGTGCATTGTTTTAATGCCACGGCCATCTTGTAACGGCTACTTCCAGCATGATAATGCACCATGACACAAAGCACACATTATCTCAAACTGCTTCTATGAATATGACAGTGAGTCTTACCAGATCCCTGAATCCAACAGAGCACCTCTGGGTTGTGGTAGACCAGGAGATTCACAGCATGAATGTGCAGCTGGTAAATCTGCAGCAATTATGTGGTGCACCAGTGTCAACACAGACCAGAATCTCAAAGCAGTGCTTCCAACAGCTTGTAGAATCTGTGCCATGAAGAACTGAGGCTGATCTGAGAACAAAGGGGTTTCCTATTTAGTATTAGCATGGTGTGCACAGAAGTACAGACAGCAAACAGACATTCATTTTTATACTTGCACAAACAAATTTCAAGCACACGCAGTGATTGGTAATAAAATATTGAAGAGTCCACATTGATTTTCCCGCAAGCTGTAGTACATGTCTGCCAGACCAACCAGAATTATTGTTTTCAGTTCTCTATCTCTAGAACACAGCATCATTACGAGCAAGTGATTGTTCTTAATGTGTTTTTTAAAATTTTTTTTATTTGTGATCGTTTGTGTATTGCAGCTGTCTTCCCAATTAATTATATATATCTAGTGTTTCAGTGTGTGCGTGCATTACTGTTTGTGTGTGCATTTTTTAGAATGCATGATTGAGGCTTTCTGGGTGAATGAGTGTATTGGAGAGTGTGTCTGTGTCTGTTTGTGTGACTGTGTATGTGTGGGCAGTGTGGCAGATGGCTCCGTCTGTCAGTGTGCTCTAAGAAGTATCTCCAGCAGGGATCTCTCTGTGTGTGTGTGTGTGTCTGTTGTAAATTACATTAAACACATCGTAAAAATTGAAATTGAAGTATATGTGTATTTTTTTTTTCATTTAATAGTAAATGAGGTTTTAATTCACACTTTCTATTAACATTAAACCCTGTGGTCTGTGTCCACCGTGTATTTTTCATCTGTCAGTGATGATAAGCCGTCAGCAGCGGCGAGTGCAGCTCATGCGGATCCGACAGAAGGAGGAGAGGAGAGAGTGCAGCAGGAAGAAGAGGAGGAAGCAGCAGTCTCAACACCACACACACTCAGGCAAAGCAATGCACCCAGAGCCACCGTACCGTAGGAAACCCCAGCCCGTCCGCCGCTATGATGGAGATGTCCTGTCTCCTGTAAGAAATAAGTGCACAAGCACACACATTTATTTGTACACAGCTCATCTATCATATGGTCACTGGTCAAGTGCTAGAGGACAGCTAACCCAAATTTTGCATGCAGAAGATTTAGAGAGCTTTATTCTCTAGTCGCTCTTGTGGCTTGTGACCATGTAGGAACCAGTCCTGTTGTCGCTTACGGGTGTGCACTGTCCAGCATTTTTGTTTTTAAGGTTCAATGAGAAATGGTAGTAGCTAAAGTTTATAGCTACTAACAAGTTATATACTGCACTAATTGTTTGTCTGAGTTGAATGTTAATTGCTAGGCTTCGTACTTGCTTCACTGGCATATTTACAAAGCAAGCTAACTCTAAAAGCTATGCACACTCACAAAGGCAGCAATGATCTCTGCTACTTCCTTCCAAGCTTTATTTTTCTTGCTAATGTTTCATACACAGTTATTGAGAGGTTGTATATGACAGGATAAGATGTTAGCATGGCTGTACATTTTTCTTCAGACTACATGCTCCATAGGATTGCCCAGAGGAATTTTTTTAATTTGTCGCTTTACTGTGTCATATCTAATTTGAATAGTATTGAGAAAATCTTAATTCAAATTTCACTTATTGCTTTGTCGCTTGCCGTTGTCGCCGAATTCGTGGATGCATGTTGCATTCATATATAGAAAATGAATGGTCACCTGTCGCTTTATCACTTGATAGTCTGACTATAAGATAACTGTACACCTATAGTGTGTGTGTGTGTGTGTGTGTGTACAGTATGTGTTTCCTATAAAGTAGCCAGTAAGCATCACACACTGCTTTAAAAACCTGTTTCTCTCACAAATTTGTACCTAGTTACGACTTCTATTTTCACCAATATATCAGATCCTCACTCTGTTCTCCCTCTGTTTCAGAGCTACATCCAGAGTTTCCGAGAGCGGCAAGGAGAAGGGTGTGTGTATCCTGGTGCCCGGCTCTCTGGCACACACACAGCTGTGGACATGGACTACGACTGCGGCTCAACCGTCCCCCTCACCTCTGGGGCTGGACCTAACCCTCGAGTGTGACGACACACACTCGCACATGGTTGCACACTCTGGCACATTCACCTCACTGTCCTGGTGCTGTCCCTGACCTGTCTGTGCGTACACAGCTGTAAGAACTGTATAGACAATGAGCGGGGGGAAGCTACAGACATGAGCATGTTGCTTAATGAGTGTATTCAAGACTTGCACGCACCTACACACACCCATACACACTCCCATTCATGCATACGCACACTACTGCTGAACATGTGCCTGAGCTGTGGCACATGAGTCACTCTTAGAATTATGAGGTGAACATCTGTAAAAGAATAAATCGAGGCTCAGCTCCATCACACTTTTTTTAAATTTTTTTTTAAAATAAAACATAATGTCAGTGTGATAAAGCAGCGCAGTGAACCCCCGTAAACATTTCCTGTCTATCCTGCATTATTGCAGCGAGGAAATTCTCTCTTGGTGCTGAATCTTGTAACATAAAGATCCTTCTTCTCATTGTAAGTCTGTAGATTCTACCATTTACATCTGCATTGTCATAGTCCACATTTTTGTCATGAACTGTACCAAATAGCTGTGCAGGAGGGGGATTGCCTTGAGGGGGAGGCTTTGGAGACTTGCCAGTGGGAGGCTGTCTCAGGAGAATCTGCTCCTTGGCCTTGTTTTAACAAGGCTGCAGGGGAAAGAGCCATATTACAGCAGACTATCTGGTGCAGTCTGAGCGCAATTTCTGATGGTGACAGAAAAACAGGAGGTAAAGTGATACTCAGGGACGGCTGGAACACTGCGAACTGTTGAAATGCATGGAACTAGTGGCACTAGCACCGGTTGGGGGAGTTGATTGAAAGAAAGACGGAGCTCTTTTTTTCTTTTTGTAGTTGTTGTTTTTTGGACTTCCTGTCACTCATTGCTGTGCTTTTGCCGTGCCATTGTAAAGTGTAGTGATGATGCCGATGCCATCTACTAACATCTGTGGTGTCCTCAAGAACAAAATAGGCTTTCTCATTTCTGATGATCTGTGTGTTTGATAAGACCATGCTCTTCCAGGGCATCTGTTGATCTTTCTTTTTTCCTTCTTTTTTAATTCTGTTGTCCTGTATGTTTCAGTCAAGTCGCTGCACTTTTTTGTATATAGAATGCACTAGAATGCACATTTAGCACATTTACTGTTTTATTTGCCTTTACTATTTATTTGACTTACTAGTCAACTGATTTTGCTATTTTTTTTTATTAATAGGGCGCTGATTCGATGGGCATATAGATGTGTTTATTTATTTGATGGCTTATTTATTTGCATTTGAGACATGCTTACAGACCATTCTCCATCTGACAGCAGAGTTTGGTCGCAAAGAACTGACTGAACGGTTCTCATCAGGACATGCACCTTACAATCTAACGTTATTCTTCTTATTATAAAGCATGTATTTGTATGAACCTGGATATTACGATAAAGTATGTGATTCCAACATGTGGGTTGTGATGTTTTTATTGGGTAGCTCTTCATCTGCATACTTAACACACACACAGAGAGTAGGATGGTTGATGCGTATTTACTTTATTCTGATTTCCTCATCATACATATCATGGTTATGAGTTCATTCTTCATCACTTGCCCTCCCTCCTGTCCTCTCTTGCCCTCTTTATTCACCTACATATCAGCCCCTCCCTGTGTTTTGACCTTTGTCCTTTCTTCTTCCCAAGTTCCTCTCTCATGGTTTGGCTCTGCGTGAATACAGAAGGATCTTCGACGTAGATTCCTTAAGAAATTGTTGTTTCTTTTTCAAAAGGCAAAATGTTAAACATCTCTTCCTTTCTCTCACTGTGGAAGCAGTGCTCATGTTTCAGATAAGCTGTGTTTTGAGTAATGAAAAAAAGCACAGGATATGAAGGCTGGACCTTATGGTTTTATTGAAAGCTCTTGTGGTTTTTATGGTTCAGCTACTTAGGTGAAGCTCTACATGATGTCCTCCTGGTGCTGTGTAGACTCACTCAGCACCTGTAAAAGGCAAAACACATCACATCACACAAGGTTTATTACATGAAAGTGTATAAGGACATTGACATCACTGTTCTCTCTAAGCTCTGCATGTGTAGTCATGCATTTCTGATGATGCTCCCATGCAGTCCGTGCAGAATGCAGATGCAAAAATGTGTATAAAATATGTTGTTAGAAGGGTCTGCGTTTACAGATGGCATTTATCCACATTGCTCACTTTCATAACTAGCATACATTTGCTATTTCAGTAGTTACTCAATTATAAGTTGCAACATTAATGAGCTAAGCAGTTAAGGGTTTAAGGCTTTAATCAAGAGCTCAGCAGTTAGATTTGTTAAGGTGATAGCAACCCTGCAAATCACCTTAACAATTTTTGTTAGCTTTTGTACAAAACTACGACGGCTAATCACTTTGGCTTAGTTATAACCAGTCATAACTTTTCATGCACACTGACTTGTGTGAAATTCTAGGATTTTGCAGTCATGAGAGCATGTTTTGATGTTAAATATCATGAGTCATGAGAGCATGTTTTGATGTTAAATATTGAATATGCTGGCACTATACACACACACTTCTTGTTTTTTTCTTGTATAATGAGATAGTAAGAGTGAAGCTACACTACTGCTGTGAGTACGCTTTAGTGGTAGGTGTTTGTGTGTGTGTGTGTGTGTGTGTTTGCATGGAAGGAAATTCTATTCTGCAGTTCTATTCTGACAAGTCGAGACATGTTGTATGACAATATCTTTACTGGAGCATGTTTCGCATTGAGGTTGTGTGTGTGTGTGTGTGTGTGTGTGTTATACCTCGCCATCACGGGTCTCAATCGTCTTGATGAGCACTGTTTTCTTTGAGTGCATTTCAGCGGCACGTTGTTGGTGCTCTGGGCTGGTCTCTGTAATAGTCACACATCACCACAATAAGCACACTAATCTGGTTTTGAGGCCATTTTTGTTTATGTACAATTTTATATACAATAATATACATACTTAAATGTCTTAAATACATACATAAATGTCCGTCTCTTTGAAACTTACATTATGCCCTTCTGTCTACAGTCAATGAAACATTAAATCTTAAAGCATTAACGTTAAAAAGACCAAGATTTTACTGGCAACATCTCATACATGCAACAAAC
This sequence comes from Pangasianodon hypophthalmus, assembly GCF_027358585.1. Taxonomy (NCBI): domain Eukaryota; kingdom Metazoa; phylum Chordata; class Actinopteri; order Siluriformes; family Pangasiidae; genus Pangasianodon; species Pangasianodon hypophthalmus. The sequence goes on along the minus strand of NC_069711.1, from coordinate 27,504,617 downwards.
CTATAAAATAAAGACCTCTTTCTTTTTTCTCAGTGTAATATTCTCAGGTTTGTATTAATGCCCTTGTTGTAAAACAATATCGTTTCTATAGTAACAGCTCATTTACAGCGTGTAGTTTGGTGGATGCTCCACATAAAAAACAGATTTAAAAGATTATTGTTATTTAACAAAGCTAAATTTATAATCATTTGTATGGTAAAGCTTTGTGTAAGGAGATATTTATTTAACATTTATGGAAAGAGTTTCCAGTGTCTGTGCTTTGTAACAGTCAGTTTTCCACGATGGGAAGGTCTTTCCTGTGCTTTCCAAGGCTTTCTGTTTTCTTTTCAAGCTGGGTTTTTGTCTTATTACTTCCCAAGGAAGAGATAGAGAAGCTGGTGAGGAAATGCCTGTTTATAGTAGATGCTATAATGTAAGTGATAATAGGAACCAACGTCTTTGCAGATGTTCCACAACATTAAATATCACTTTATACTATACAGTATAACTGGTTAAAAATTAGCACGTCCTTCATTTCTTAATTTAAAGTTTAAAGTTGCTGTGGTGTAAGAGAAGTACAGTGCTTTGAGTTGTTCTGTTATCAGAAATGAATAGGTGGTAATGCTGTTGAATGGATTTCACTGTTGATTATTTCCCTGTAATATGGATATAAAAAAAACTCCATAACAAGAGCTGCGGTTCTTTTTTTTTAATGTCTGTCTCATTCTAAAACCTTTTAGAGGGCAACCATTATAGGTTTGAATTCTCATTATATAGTCACAAATTTTTTAAACGTGAAATTTATTGAACAAATTGCAGCCATTAAGCTTTCATTATGTGTGTTTCTTTTCAGCTTTCTTTTCAGCTTTCATTTTGTGTGTTTCTGTCTTTCCATTCTTTTCTCAGACACACACATGCTACAAAGTGGCATCGGGATTTGGTTGAAAAACACCAGAGTGTTAATGGTCGTTGTTGTTCATTGTCTTTTAGACTTCTCAGCTGCAGTCCCTAACACGTTTCACCCACTCGAGGTCACATTTTAGTTTGGTCATTCATATCATATGGACAGCAGTGGCTCCAGATGAACATTGTTGTAACCAAAAAATAAGGTTATTTAAGCCAAGTTTTTCCTGTTTTTTTCCTCTTACCTCTAAAGCTAATCTTGGAGTAGGTCTGCATGGGCAGTGTAATCCTGTTGGAGAAATTACAGAGACATTCAAAAACAAATTGTATGTAATATAAAGAACTCATATTAACTTGGGGGACTCTAAGGCATAAAAAGGGTCACTGTGGCAATTTTAACAAAACAGTATAGAAATTATTTATTTGCTTGTTTATTTTTTATCATTAAAATGTGTGGATGTGAAAGAGGCAAGTCATGGGGAAAAACTGCTTTAACAGCAATAAAGCTTCATGTACTAACTCCAAATGATTTGTTAATACTGTTATAGAGGCTACTTTCTTTGTGTTAGTGTCTTTTCCTAAGTTCACTTCAACGCCTTATTAATAAACTTCTTGTGGATGAATTTGTCCAAGGTCGGAAGAAGAAAAGAGAGAAAGAGCAGTCCTCCTACCTGCTTTTAGACAAACCTATCTCCTTCCTACCTGCTCTCTTCTCCCTCCAGCAGCTTCCTGTAGGTGGCGATCTCCACATCGAGGGCCATCTTGACGTTGAGCAGGTCCTGGTACTCGCGCAGGTGTCGTGCCATCTCATCCTTCATGTTAGCGATCTCAGCCTCCAGTCGAGAAATTGTGTCCTGGAAGCCAGCAGCCTCACGTCCATGTCGGTCCTCCATGTCTTGCATCTGCCTCATCAGAGACTCGTTCTGGGGATCAGACACAGCAACGACATTCATTAATGCAGAGGTATGACTGTTGCAGATGTTATTAATGAGCCATGTTATAAACGCACCGTGCCCTTCAGTGAGTCAATCTCACAGGTGTAGGACTGAATCTGGTGTCGGTACTCCATGGTCTCCAGCTTGGCCTGCTTCAGGGCTTCGTTGTTCTTGGATACTGCTTGGTTCAGATCTGACACCTAGAGGTCAAAAACGGGAAAAAAAACATTAATTTATGTTCATTAGGGGATGAAATTTGTTTGTACTTTGTTGTTCTAACCAAGGAGTTTTTCATATAGAAATTGCAATGGTGCCCTGTTTTGTTTGTTTTTTTGTTTGTTTGTTTGTTTGTTGTTTTTTAACATTTATGCTCTGTTCAGGTTTTATTAATTATTATTTCAACAACAATTATTTAATATATTTTAGTAATGTGACTAATACTAAAATGATTCATGAATCAACATGAAACATTACATTATACACTCACCAGCCAGTTTAATAGGAACACCTGTACACCTACGAATTCATGAAATTATCCAATCATCCAATCTCGTGGCAGCAGCGCAATAAATAAAATCATGGTCAGGTCAAGAGCTTCAGTTAATGTTCACATCAAATATCAACATGGGGAAAAAATGAGACCTTGGCATGCTTGTTGGGTACCAGATGGGTTGGTTTGAGTATTTCAGAAACTGCTGATCTCCTGGGAGTTTCATGCACATCAGTCTCTAGCGCTTACACGGAATGGTGCGAAAAACAAAAAGCATCCTGTGTGCAGAGGGTCTGCAGGCTGAAACACCTTGTTGTTGAGAGAGATCAGAGTGAATGACCAGAATGACCAGACTGGTCTGAGCTGACAGGAAATCTATACTGTCTCAACACAGAATGGTGTGAAAAACATAAAACATCCAGTGAGTGGCAGTTCAGTGGGCAGAAATGCCTTGTTGATGAGAGAGGTCAGAGGAGAATGGCCAGAATGTTAAGGAAATCTTAAAGTAACTCAAATAACCACTCCTTACATCCGTGTTGAGCAGAAAAGCATCTCAGAATGAGGCAAATAGGCTACAGGTTCCACTCCTGTCAGCCAAAGTACCATAAACTGAAGCTACAGTCGGCACAGGCGCACCAAAACCCACCAGGTGAGGCGTATAGGTGTTCCTAATAAAATGGATGGTGTGTGTGTGTGTGTTTGTGTGTCTGTATGTATATATATATATATATATATATATATATATATATATATATATATATATATATATGTATATGTATGTGTGTGTGTGTGTGTGTGTGTAAATCATTTTAATCTGAAAGTAACAAGGTGAAATAAAAGCGTTATATGTCGCTAGTCTTTGGATTTTAGTGTCTCTCTCATTCCCTTCATCTCCCTTCAACGGCTTTTGTGTCTGTTCCCATAAACATTGTTTATATTGCTAATAACTGAGATAAAAGATTTAAATGTTCAATTTTGTTCTCTATGTTTCCTTACCTTGGACTTGTACCAGTCTTCAGCCTCGGCGATGTTCTTGGCGGCGATGGCCTCGTACTGAGAACGAATGTCTCTCAGAGCACCGGTCAGATCAGGCTTGGACATGTCCATCTGGATCTGCACCTGAGTCTCTTGCATCTGAGCCTGCAGCTCACGGATTTCCTAAACAGAGCGAAATGAAGAGATGAGTGTGTGTTAAAGAGCTTGGTGGCATCACACACACACTCTTTTGCATATCTACATGTTTTACTTATTATATACGGATATACTGCTCTTGAAAGTTGCTCTGCAATCTCCAGGAACAGATACAGCTTCAGAATTATATTCCAGTGGGACCACACCTTCAGTCATATTTTAATTGTTTAGCTAATTGGCTCATAATTAATGTTTTGTATTGCATCTGGTGCAATATGCTTTAATGTTGTATTTAGTTGCATACTGTGGTGGCAGATTTACCATTTTTTCATATTTAGCATTTAAAAGATTAGAACTCTGTGTGACTTATTTTGACTTAATTGTGTCATATTTTGATTAAAAGATTTATATATGTGAAAGAAGAAAGGCATGTAAAAAAATAAATGGCAGAAAAACTTTTCTGCTGATTTAAAATGATAAATTGTATAGCATAATAAAAATGTTTCTCAATTTTAGATTTCCATATTGTGATGTTTAATATAAAAGTAGCCATTATAGTGCAACATTAGTGTTCTGTTCTAATAAACACCTGCTGCTTAGAAGAAATCATTCTGTGTATGTGTGTGTGTGTGTGTGTGTGTGTGTGTGTGTGTGTGTGTGTCTATGTCTAGGCTGATCGAACCTCCTCGTGGATCTTCTTGAGGAAGGCGATTTCCTCTTGCAGAGTTTCGATGCGTCTCTCCAGGTCCAAACGGGCAAGGGTGGCTGCATCCACATCCTGTTTTCATAGAACATTCAATGTCATTTTCACAGAATTATGGATCTCATATTTATATGTTAAACAATACACACTATACTAATGATGGAAGTTCCTCAGTGAGTTTTTGTGAGGCAGACTTACAGCTCTGAATGCTGCAAGGTTGTTCTCGGCCTCCTCTCTCTGTGCAATCTCCTCCTGAAGCCTGCAGTCAGAGACAGTACACAGATCTTAAAAGCCACTTCCTTCTTTTCCTTTTATAGAGACAGGAGCTTTCTTGCTGTCTCAAAACATACACAGATCAACCCATCCAACTGGATGTGGGGCCAAAGATGTCATGATATTTAGTCCTGAATAGGAAAAAAAAACTGCAGTGACGTAAACTCTGTCAACAGCTGCCTTTATTAGGCCAGAGCTTAAGTCAACTAAGTAGTGTGTTGTTTTATAATGAGGAAGGCAAGACCAGAGCAAATGCCAGTTGCCCATGAAAACATGCTACACCTACGCCAAGAGATCTATAATTCCTTTTCCACATCCAACAGTGAAAGCAAATCCCTCTCGTGTGTTTGCAGCTCTTCTGTCTCTCACCAAACAGAACTGCAGAACTAAACAGCAGGAGCTCAGGGCCCTATTAATATAAATGCGTTCTGACACAGACCTGACCTCTGAGGGCATTCACGTGACCGTTTTACAGACAAAAATAACCAAGTTTCGATAAGCTTATGACTCCTCTGACCTCTTATATTCTCTGGCTCTTCTAAAATAGACTTCAGTGGCACCTACAGTGACACTACAAAAACAGACTGTTGTCATTTTCACAGTGGTAGAGGAAGCGTACTGGTGCACAGTCAAACACGTGGTGTATATGTTATGCTCTTCATTCATACTCTGCTTTGGCTGCTGTAACAATATCTATCGATCAGTTGATCTCGTCCATCTATCTATCCTAATATATCTAATTTATCTTCTGTAATGAAGTGGATTTATTGAGTACTTCTCACCTGAGTTTGAGTTTCTGCAAGTCATCAGCCAGGTTGTCTCTCTCCACTTCAACTCGGGACCTCTGATTGGTCACGACCTCTATCTGGCGCCTCAGCTCCCTCATCTCTTCCTCATAGAGGTCAGCAATGCGCGTTGGCTCTCGGCCCCGCAGTCGCTCCACTTCCACCGTCAGAGCCTGGTTCTGCTGCTCGAGGAAGCGCACCTTCTCGATGTAGCTGGCGAAGCGGTCGTTCAGGTGCTGCAGCTCAGCCTTCTCGTTGGTGCGCGTCTGCAGGAACTCCTGGTTGAGGGCATCGGCAAGGCTGAAGTCCAGTGTCTCACCCAAGCCGGCGGCATAGGAGCGGGAGATGCCTGCTGAAAGAGCAGGGATGCCATAGGAAGACGCGCGGTAGCTGGTATAGCCTGGTGATGATGAACTTGCTGTCTTGGTGACCTCGTAGACCCGTGAGCTAACATGTGAGCCCCCGGAGCCACGGCCAAGCATAGAGGAGCGGGTAATGGGGGTTGTGGTGAAGCCGGGCCCACCGAAGGCACGGCGGTATGAGGAGGACTGGGAGGAGGCGTAAGAGGCGCGGCTCATTTTGGAAGGACGGAGTGGCCACACACACTCACACACAAGAGAGGAAAGAGGACAGGAGTGAGGGGACGATGAGCAGCTGTGGCTATTTGTAGAAGTCAGGCCCTCTTTGTGGATCCCCCTCCCTAAAGGCTTTTGGACAATCCCATCTCATCCCCTCCCATCCCATACTTTTCAACCTTTTCTATCCTTCTTACTTTCTCCAGTCTGAACCTTCTCTGTCTCAAACATCTTCCATGTTTTAATTTGTGTTGTGATATCTGCTTTTCTTGTGATATTAGCTGTCCCTTGGCTCTTGTCAGGTGTGTGGATTTCATTGCAGAAATATACAGAGTTTTACATCATCAGGGTGAGGAAAAAAAAAAATGTATGCACCATATGAGCCATCATCTTAGTCACGAAAACCATCATTTTGCCTAGCCCGGGATGAATCATTTCAAAATTTCTTAGTAATTATTATTATTTTGGACAGGCTTGCTTGATTCAGATTGCCAGCTGTTATCTCCATTTGTTTCTCATTCCCTTAAAAGGATTACACAGCGATTTCATGTGACAAATCACAGACTGTCAGCTGGATATTTAACAAACAAGAACATCAACATCCCACATCATGCTATTCTGATGTTCTGACATCATAGCCTGTGGATGCACCAGTTGCATCTTAGTCTGCCTCATTCTCGCATTGTTAAGCAGAGCTACTGAATGCAGCACTCGAGGCTAATGGTGAGGTCTGTTCAAACCTGCCTTAAAAAGGAAAGGCATGAGGCAGAAAAGAAGTGATGTGTGTCTCCTAGAAGAACGAGAGTCGTGTTCTTCGTCTTCAGCTTCTGTAAACACAGGGCGCCACTAATGATGTCATTTGTCATGATGCATCTATGGATGATGACCTCACCTGAGAGGGAGTAAAGATGTGCAAATGTGCTGGGCTCAGAGGTCAAGTGAGATACTAGCAGGGGCTCAGAATTGATGCTTGGGAATTCGAAGCAAGGAGTGCCAGTCTGGAGCCATCACTGTGCGTGTTTAATCCGTATTTAATGCCAATGGCAGGTTCATTGTAATGATCAAATAAGGTTGGACCAGCCAATAGGAACAGTTCACCACAAGCAATAGTCTATTTATAGGCATTTAGGGATAACGCTTTGGAATTACGTCGTTACAGAGACTTCTCTGGAAGTCTTCAAGCAGAGACAGAGATCAGAGGTGACAGAGGATATAAACTGGCTCTCTGTCTTTCCCTCCCTCGATCTTTCTCTTACCTCCCCCCTTTCTTTCCCTTCCATCTCTTTCTTCTGCTCTCACCTCTATATAAGGTAGAGCAAACTTCTTATGTTTAAGTTCCACAGATACAGAGGCAGTCCCTGTGAGAAACATAGCAGGGTTGCCAAATTTTTCAATGTTAAAATGTTTAAAATATGGAGCAGAAGGAAGTAAACCATTCAGGATTAATTTCCTAATTATTCATACTTACAAAATCAGGCTGCACACGCACAACATTAAATTGTAAATATGTACACATGCATACCCTTGAAGCATGTCACACTTCAGCTGATAATAAATCACTATATCATACTGTACAATAACCACACACACACACACACACACACAGGCTGGACCTATTCACATTCCAGGAAGCAACAATAATTAAACTGTGACATTTCTTTCTGTATGATTGTGTTTACCTCTTAACAGACAAATAAAGTCAAATATGCTGGTGCAAGACCACTTTGACAAGCCAGTTCCCCTTAATACTTACACTCTGGCCATTAGTGATTAGTTGTGATTTTCTGTTCTATTTCTATTCTATTCTATTCCTGATGAAATCTGGTAATGCAGCAGTTGTATCAGCTTCTTTAACTTTCTCTATAGTATAATACTAGTATAGTATATAAATTCTATTAAATTAGTAAATGTAGATGACTTCACATACAGTTTTTTGTACAGATCTAGGATCTACCTCCTATTTTCAACTTCAGTGCTTCCCAATTACTGTGCAAATAAGCTGCAATCAGTGGAAAAATGTCATCCCTCCATCAACCCTGCTGCGTCCTGGGAAGTGAACAGCAGCAGCTTGTGACCATAGCTTTTGTTGGGGCAGGACGACATAGCCTCTTGGCTAAATTTTGTTTGAGGTTATCACGTTTGATTTACGCTATAGGCTACTATCTAGTGAGTTTTTAGAGTAACCCTGTAATAGGCAGTTGACAGCTGATAACACATCCAGTCATCCAGCATACAGTCTAGCAGCTCATTTTGAGCAGTTTAAGACATACCTTTGTTTGGTTGTGTTCGATACAGCAGGTGTGTTTCCCATCACCAGCAAGGTGTACACAGAACAGCTAATATCATTAACCAGGGTTGCCAAGTTTCAGCAACTTTTCCCACCCAACTACACCTGACAAACACCCCAAAGTCCTGAAATTATCCCAAATAATTTGACCATTGGAAAATGAGAAATATTTTTTTCTTTTTCAAAGCCTTTGCGTGGCAAATGAGGTCACTGTAGTGCCCATGCTTTTCTGATGTAATCAGAATCCCCCTTTCCCTTTCCCTCTCCCAATCTGTGCTATATACAGTATCTTACACTAGATTTTTTTTTTCTGTACATCATAGACACACAGTCTGCATTTACACTTTGTGTTCGTTTGTGGAAATTTCACTCACTTTAAGATTTATTAGGTTAGATTAGAAACTAAATTTCAGTTTCAAAATCCTCCATAAATAAAGTAAGGAGATGCTAGGCCATGCAAGCACCTTCATCTTCTTTTTTCAGTTTTTAGTTATTTTGGCCATACATTTGTCTAGTTGAAACATCCATCTTCTCCCCAGATTCCATTTAATGGCTGGTGAGATTAAATTCTCCTCTAATATGTCCCAGTACATTGCTCTATTCATATTTCCTATGATGACATAAAATGCCCCAGTACCATTTGCAGACAAGCAGTCTTATATAATGATGCACCCACCACCATACTTCACTGCAGGTTTGGTGTTCTTGGGACCATACATTCAACCCATCTTTCTCCAAACACGACAAACTGAATTATTGCCAAAGATTTCTATATTTGTGTAGTTTTTTGTTCCAAAAGGATTTACATTTGTCTAAATGCTTGTGTGAAATTTGTAGACGTGCATTTTTTTTTTTAACCAGAGGAGTTTTTCATGGGGCTGTGGAACAGAGATGATTGAGGTACAGCTGATTGTCTATTGTTCTCTGTCTGAGAGCTCGTTGTGAATCCGTGTGTTGTACATTTTACCAGGGGCTATTAGTAGTGGTTCCATGAACTTTCCATCTGCATATTGTTTAAACAATTATACTGACAGGGATGTTTAAGTTCTTTGCTATGGCTCTGTAGCTTTTTTCATTGAATTGGCAACATATTGATACCAGGTACAATTTCCCCACAAACATTTTTTGCAGCATTTATATCTAGAACTTGATGTATTTTATGTAACGCTTACATATATGTTTTTTAATATATTGATATATTAATATATTATAATTATATATATGTGGCTGAATACTTTTTCCCTATCAATTTCATTTTTAAACATATCTTTGTATGCTTATGAATACATTCAAAGCTTTTATCCAGCTACAGCTTCCCAAGTGTGTGTGTGTGTGTGTGTGTGTGTGTGTGTGTGTGAGAGAGAGAGAGAGAGAGAGAGAGATAACTGAGAGACAGACAGAGAGGTCATGTTTCTAAATATTCTTTTGCAGCCAGGCAACATCATGCAAATACAAATATTAAAAAAAAAAAATAAAAAAGATGAAAGACCATAAAAACTTCAGAACTTCATTCTCATTTTATATTGCGAGGTTTCTATCTACCAAGCTATACATCCTGTTGTAACTATTAGCTCCCTCATGTTAACCTTGTCATATCACCTGACCACTAAGTGAATGCTAGGTTTTATAAAGAGGGGTGTGTGGGTGTGTGTGTGTGGGTGTGTGGGACATGTTTTTATCTTAGTTTTTATCTTCTTATCTTAGTGGGGACCAAAAGATAGGTATTTCTGTCAGTTTCATCTATGTGGGGACATTTTTAATTCAATTCAATTTTATTTGTATTTATTTGAAATTTTATTAATTTCGTTTGGTTGGTCTTTATGAGGAAAACTGCTTTTTTTACAAAAACATTTATTTAAAAAAAAACATAAGGTTTGCTTTTGGTTATTCAGGTTAAAGTAAGGCTTAGATTTAGGTGTAGATTTAGCTGCATTAATAATTATGTCACTGGAAGGTCCTCACAAGGACAGTATGAAAAACGTTGTGTGTGTGTGTGTGTGTGTGTGTGTGTGTGTGTGTGTGTGTGTGTGTGTGTGTGTGTGTGTGTATAAGAGAGAGACAGGTCATGTTTCTAAATATTCTATTGCAGCCAGGCAACAGAATGCAAACAGACATTCACATCCTAATCCGCAACTGTGTACTGGTTTATTAAAGTGGCCATGTCATGGGTTACACTCTGCCTACAGCAGGGTTACACTGGCTCCTGTAATAAAGAATAAACTATTAATCTATTTTTATAGGCTTGTAGACAGGCTGTAGTGACACAGTACTTTCTGCCCTTTTACCTTCCATCAGCAGTCCATCATTAGATAAAGTCATAAGCCTAAATATTCAGCACATAACCTGGAATTAAGATCTTACTCATCTCTGGTATTCTTTATACCAATTTATACCACAGCGCTGTTGAATTCTCGACTGGTCAGAAGGCCTTGATTACTTAATTAATAACGATGGCTCTGACATTAATACTAATTAATCCTTTCCATAGTATCAACTTGCACAGGGGTGGGAATGATGGATACACAAACAGATTTAAACAGTTTTCTGTGAGGAGATGTTTATTGAACATTTATGGAAGGCGTCTCCAGCGGTCAGTGCTTTGTAACAGTCAGAAGTTAAGCTGTACCGTAAATATTTACACCATGGCAAAGTCTTCAGAAAGAGGGCTTTGTGGTTTCTTGGTCACATGACATCTGCATTTTTTGTTTTATTAGATTCAAGGGAGAAAAAAATGAGAGGCTAGTGAGGGAACGATTATTTATAGCTGCTGTAATGTAAGTGATAACTGGAACTAACTTGTTTGCTGATGTTCTACCAGAATAAACATAAGTATGAACTGATAAAGGAAGATACATTGTACTTTTTATTTCATATAAAATTCTAGAAACAGGGAATTTCACTTTAGTCTTCTGGAAAATTTTGTACACCCAGACATGTTAGTTTGAATTTTACATCAAACATTTTAATCATTATCATGATTTTATGTATGTATATATATATATATATATATATATAATTTATTATTATTTTTTTTTAATTTAAATAAATGCACTCTTCACAGGTAAAACCCATGGCTCAAACTAAGAGTAGACATTCAGAGCTATTAATTGTTTAAACAATCAGTCTACCAGGGCACACCTGAGCAACATGAAACCCCTGTCAGTCACATGTTCCAGTATTTTTGATCACTTGAAAAATGGGTGGGTTCAAACAAAAGGTGCTATGTTCTAAGTTGTTAAACACATCTAGATGTAAATATCAGATAATGAAAGCTGAAATTCTGATCTATCATTTCATATTCATCGTTTGATCTCAAACCCAAATGTCTTCAGTGTGTAGCAAAAACAAAAGAATTGGCCTTGCTCTTCCAATACTTACAGAGTGACCTGTATGAGAGGGGAAAATATTTCATTTTATGTGATAGCGACATCCAGTGTTTAAACAAGGAACTTCAGTTTTACTTTCCCTAAGCCAACAACAATAAGCAAACCTAAGCAACAAAAAGCAAATGAGTGACAAAATATTTTTCCCCAAATATATGGCATGTGCATGTTTTGCCTAGCTTTAGGGATAAAAATGTTAAATAAATTTACTCAAGATATTACAGAACCACCACCTTGACCCATTATCCCTGTCAAATGAACCAATTATGCTAATGATTGCCATCTGAAAAAATGAAAACCAAATAATTTTGAGAAAACTGCATGATAAACATGCCAATAACCAAAGAAATAGATCATCTTTCAGCAAGAATCATTATATTGTCTAAGAAGCAACATTTATGTGAAATTAATGTAGTTAGGATAAAAATATACAAATAAAATATTTATATCAGTAATTATCCATAAAAAAGTTGTGTATATATAGCTTATATATACTTTTATTGACCCATATTAAGAAGCTGAAATATATAATGATGTGTTCCCAAACAGTACAATGTATTTGTGTTTCTATATAAATAATTGCCTATATTTAGAGAATTGTGGAAAGCTCAGGGACAGGATTCTTACACACATTTTTAACCTGTAGAGACTTGTGATTAACAGCTGGAAGTACTGCCAGAACTGCTGAATCAACACTTTTTGTCCAATTAGACTCCATCCATCCACCTTTTTTTTAACCACTCATCCTACACAGGGTCACAAGGAGCCTGGAGCCTATCCCAGGGGATTCAGGGCACATCCTGGACAGGGTGCTAACCCATTACAGGGCACAATCACACACCACGGACAAATTAGAGATGCCAATCAACCTACTGTATAATGCATGTCTCTGGACTGGGGGAGGAGACCACAGAATACCCAGAGGAAGCATGGGAAAACATGCAAACTCTGCACACACACAAGGTAGGGAGCCTGCAAGGCTTGAACCTGCAACCCCAGAGATGCAAGGCAAACATGCTAACCACTAAGCCACTGTGGCCCCCACCAAATAGACGCGATAATTCAATTTATAAGTCATAATTTTGAAGGTTTAAGAAAAAAAAAAAAAAATTCTCATTATGACTTATGCTGCCGTCACGAATCGAAATTACCGTAAATACGAGGTTCCCAGTCGTAATTACGACTTGAGGGGTCATTCATGTGCAACTTCCTAGTGGGAAACTCGTATTTACGGTAATACATAAATACTCGTAATACGGTACTCGTATTTACGGTATGCTGCTAATTGTCAGAGCTTGCAGTTTTGCTCATATTCATGTATGTACTATATCAGCAGCCAGTCTATACATGTTGTACATTTTTACACCGTGAAAATAGCTTGTACATGAGCACAATTCCATTATCGTCAGCAAGCTAGCTGAGTAATGCGTTACGGTGTCAAAATAAAAGTACAAGAAAAAAAGAAATATGTGTGAATGAACCTGGTGTCGTCCGTGTTCTTTCCGACAACAAAGCATGTGAACACGACATACTCGGAATTCTGACTTCAGAAGTGGGAAGGCGGATAAATCCGACAGCACGTGAACGCAGCATTAGTAAATGACTTCATTTTCCCAGTCATTTCAAACAGTTGCTATTGGCTGCTGAAAATACACCTCCAGAACACTAGAGGGCAGTGGAGCGCCCGAGTGGCGGTGAAGCCGCTGTACTTTACCCACAGATTGAGTCTTTACTGCTTTATTGCTGTTGTATCAGGTTAGCTGGATATTTGGGCTGAACCTTTATGCAGGTGAGTTGAGTGTGAAAGCCACTGAATGCTGTACGTCACAGCACAAGACTTTTTAACATCTGGCCAGCGGTTTGACGTGTGCATCACGTGTGTGTTTGACTTATTCCGGCTTGTCTGTGACTTGTAAGTTAATGCACCTCTTTTTTTTTTTATTATTATTGTTATTATTAACCGGCTTTTGTGCTTATTTCAGTCTTTCATCATGAAAACCTCAAAGGAAGCTGTTCAGAATGCTGCAAAGGAGTTTCTTAATTTTGTGAATCGTGGAGTTTCACCATATCATGGTAAGAAAAACAGCATTACAGCAACAAGATCTTCTAAATCTCTATTTAAGCTAGATGTCTCTTTATTTTTATATTAGTTCAAGACTATGTAAATTATAGTATCAGTTCAAGATTATGTAAATGTATGTAAATGTATTATAATGCACAGGTTATGAAGAACTACATGCTTATAAACTTTACTGACAGAGCGTATGATTATATTCATCAAGTTATGTCATTTCTTTTAAGCTTTCTTTAAATAAGATTGGCCAGTGAGCCTGTCTCTCAAGATCTTAGATAATATCTCATGAGCCATAATCTCAGGTTGCTCTTTGCACTTTTTGCACCTTGTTCTTGATGAAAACTGTGATGAACCCGGTTGAATGATTAAGTACAAAGTCATAGTACTTGCAGTCTCAAGCATAATGTGCCCCAAGGGCAATCAAATGTGTTAGATTTAATTGTTCTTTCTCTTTTCTTCACTTTCTCTTACAGTGGTTGAAGAGTGCAAGACTCGTCTTTTAAAAGCTGGCTTTACAGAGCTAAAGGAATCCGAACACTGGGATATCAAACCAGCAAACCTGGTGTGTGTGTGTGTGTGTGTGTGTGTGTGTGTGTGTGCGCGCATGTGAACATTTGCATGTGTCTGTCTCTGCAAAACCTCTGTCCTGCAGATATGAAATCCAGATTTAGATCCCTAATAAGCAAGCCAGTGGAGATATACTGATAAGAAAAAAAAAAAACTTTTTGAAATGACACCCTTGAGAAATAGGGAACACAATGTCATCTTGGTGACACTGGATAGTAAGACCATAAATCCTTACTCTCCTACAGTTGCATACTATAAAGTCAAACAAGTGCTAATTGTGTTGAAAGGATCCCTACTCTGAGCATATTGTGAATAAGAGTCCAGTCTTTATGATTGCAGCAGCAGTTCTTTGGTACAAACCTGCAGTATACAGTAGAGAGTATCCACTGAAGCAAGGGTGAGACTTGAGAATAAGCTGATATGGGGAAAGGTTAAGGTTTCCATGTGGGATTATTCACAACAGTACAAACTGAGTCGCAAGTGCAAATGCGCCAAGTAGAAGGAGAAGTATTAGGATGAATCAGGCAGATCCTGAGGGTGAGTAGTGTGTCAGGATCAGGCACCAGCATCACATCATATATTGCCCCATCTAGTAAATCACTTTTCATCTAGCAGAATGTGCAGAAGAAATGCAGAAATTAGTAGAAATGTAATAAGTGATTTGTCCTGTAATGATGTATAGCAATATCTTTCTTGCTCCACAGTACTTTTTGACACGGAACTACTCCACAATCATTGCCTTTTCTGTGGGCGGCCTGTACAAACCAGGCAACGGCTTCTCCATCATCGGAGCCCACACAGACAGCCCCTGTCTGAGGGTAAGCGTTCGCCAACTGATCTTTGAGAAAAGTGATAAAACTGTATAGAGACTCTAAGACACTGTCTACACATAGTTGTGTTATTCACAGCAACAAAAAGTGCAGATGAAACAGATTTAAATCTGATCACACAAACCGGGCAGGCAGGAGTGGATAAATGACTTGCACTGGCAACCAGGACAAGCAGATGTGTGTGTATCCATCTGTGTGTCCATCTGTGTGTCCAGGTAAAGCCACGCTCCAAGAAGACGAGGTCAGGCTGCCTGCAGGTAGGTGTAGAGTGCTACGGTGGAGGAATCTGGAACACATGGTTCGACCGGGATCTGACTGTTGCCGGCCGTGTCATGGTCAGGGTATGGCATCTGAGTGTGTATATGTATATATGTACAGATTATATATCGCACCCTGCCTGTATTAGAAGTACAAGCACTTGATTTTTGTGTTCGTGAGTGTAGAATGGAGATAAGCTGGTGCATCGTCTCGTGCATGTCCAGCGGCCCATCTTGAGGATCCCCCATCTGGCCATTCACCTGCAGAGAGACATCAACGACTCGTTTGGCCCTAACAAGGAGAACCACCTGTGAGTCTGAAGGATGAGGAGCAGGCTAGAGGGAGCAAGCAGAGATTCAAGCAGTACAATACAATACAATATTGTGTAGTCAGATCATTTAAAAAAAATTTTGTGTGTGTTATTCAGCGTGCCTTTCCTGGCCACTGCCATTCAGGAGGAGCTAGAGACAGGTGCTTCTGCTGCTTCTTCTAGTGATCCCTGCAATGCAGGATCTACAGTAAGACATCAATCTTCCATATTTTTTCCTTCTCACTGTGTGTTTGGAAGAACAACTAATCTGGTGCACATTATAAATCTAATTCACAGGTTGTCAATCCAGCTAAAGTTAAGACACTCTGGCTAATTAAAATTAATAGAATTTATGAGTGCCATAAAAGTAAGAAGACGTTCTAGTCATAAGTTTGGCATGGACCAGAGCAATCAAATTTCTTCACTTTTTTTTTGGTCATTAAGCTGTTCAATTTCTTTAAAAAAATCTAATTCATTCAGCTCTTACTTATTTAACATTTTTAATAATAATACCCAATCCTAATTTACATTCCTCACACTTGTAATTTCCTACAGTTTCCCCCCCTATAATAGGTTTACTGTGGTTACTTAGTATTTTATACTGGTTACAGAATAATAGTAATATACGAATAACCAAAGAACATGATAACAATAGGGTTGTAGTCAAGACTGCCATTGTCAAGTTTTAAGACAAGTCCAAGACCAGTCGAGTCAAGACTGAGTCTTAAGGAGGTTGAGGCCAAGTTAAGATCGAGTCCAGATGAAAGCACGACCGACTCAAGATTGAGACAGGAAAGCTAGTTAGCTTTATCTGTGCATCCCTCCAAAGGTTAAGCTGTTCTCTAGAAGAAGGATATACTTCTTGTTAAACTTCAGCGACCATATTTCCAAGACCAGTGCCCAAGCCCAAGACAAGTCCAAGTACAAATGCCAGTGAGTCTGAGACAATCCAATTCAATTTATAAAAGACTTACGACAGAGTCCTACAGCCCTATATGAGTTAATATTACTGGTTGAGACTGAACAGACATTAGAAGTAGCACTACAGTATGCATTTGTATAATATACACCATTAAATATGAATTCTGCATTGCTTTATTAAGCAAAGAAAATCACAAAAAGGAAATACCATTATATTTATAATTAACTATAATGTTTTTGATACATTTTTATTTAGAAATGTTTTCTTGACTCAGATATAGATAGATAGATAGATAGATAGATAGATATTCTTTCATGACCCAGGATCCATGTAAAATCTTCACCTCTTTACTTTGTTTCTTTGTTTTTTTTTATTTAAGCCCATTGAACACAGTCAGACCTAATAGTTTCCTATTTACTGATTATACAGGGTACAACATAAAAGCGTTGTAGAACCTACGCAGTAAATAGACTATGAAATATTTCTATAGGAATGGGAATGTGGGATCTTACAATTTGAATTTATGTAAATATAATGCAAAATTGAGTAGAAATCAAACAGTGAATTTTTTTTTTGATAGACCTAGAATGGACATTTTAGAACATTGTGGATTTCTGTGTGTTCCTCAGGCAGAGAAACACCACCCGGCTCTGGTCCAGCTGCTCTGTGATGAGCTGAAGGTCAAGTCTGATGTGCTGCTGGATTTTGAGCTGTGTCTGGCAGACACACAGCCAGCGGTGAGTCCTCTAAGGAAAATCTGACACGGCATTTTGCTTTTCACAGCAAATTAGAGGGCATCGGTGCCATGCTAGAGCCCACAGCAGCAGCTAAGCGCCTGTCAGGACTGTCCAGGGAGGATAAAGTCAATTGTGGATGAGGGTTCATTTGTACAACTGTATCTGATCCTGCCTCTCTGCATTCATCAGTGTGCCTGGCTTGAATCCATCTGTACTGTAGTTGCTCTGACAGGTTACAATACTGAAACTGTGTTTGACAGCCCTGTTAAGATGAGACCAAATAGATTACTATTAAAATTAAAATTAAGATTTTAATTATTTTATCAATAGCAGTAAATCATTGTGTTATTCAGATTAATATTTTTTAAATTAGTGTCAAATTGGCCATGAAAAAAAGTATAAACATAGAAAAGAAACCATACTAAATACTATGGCTTAACAGTACTGCACTACAAGTACATACTTTAATAGGCTTTAATAGGCACAGTATATGTGGTCCATGGAATTTGCACTGGGATATTGATCTTGATCTAGTGTGGCATAGATATTGGCATATTTGGACATAAAAGTAACCAACATCATCTATCAGTAAATTAGTGTTGCTGTTATGAAACCATTATGCCTGATAGCATGGAGTCTCATTCTAAACATTAAAACTATCACACTTAAACATATAAACACACTCAGGGCTCCTGAGTGGCACAACAGAAAAGTGTTCACTTTATCGTCAGGAGCTCATAAGTGATCCCGTTGAGGCCACAGCCATCTGTGACTGGGAGCAAAGGGAGCAAAATTGGCTCTGCTTTCTGGGTAGGAATGACATTTCTCTTTCTCCTTCTCTCTCTCTCTCTCTCTCCCGTCGATCACGGTGACACTTGACAATCACAGGCACCTCTTAGCTCACGTATGCTGAAGAGGGTAGATATCGCTTTCCTCCTAGTGTTACACTGCCCTGTGATGCAGCATGAGCAGCAGATTGAAAAGATTCTGTTGGCTTAATGTGTCTCGAAGGAAGAACGTGTTATTTTTCAACCTTCCCGGTGTCGTATGACAGGAGAGCTGGCTGGTGGGTGGGAATTGACAGGTGAAATGGAGGGTCAGGCAGTGGGGGCGGCAGTTCTGCAGTTTGTCCCTCTCTCTGAATGATTGTCACTGATTGTCAGGCTGCTTAAATCTACAGTACGCACCAGAAAGAAATCTATCCTCTACCTCAGGGGTGTCCAATCTTATCCTTAAAGCGACGATGTGGGTGCAGGTTTCCATTCCGATCCAGCCAGAGCCAATCTGATTCTACCTGTTTAATCAGTTGATCTTGGCTTTCAATAGTGGTGTTCTTGTTTCCATAAAAGTAAAAAGTAACCAACTTTAAGCCATTTGTAAACAGCAAATAAGACAATGTGGATGCCAAAAATTGAGCCCTGCTACCCCGTTTATACCAGCTGGCCCTGCTATTTGAATCCAAAAGAAAAAAAACATATCTAATTGTAAATTCTCCGACTGTACATACTAATTATCATTCACTTTTTTTTGTGTTCACAGAACATACACACTAATAATTTTAGAATCACATTCCACATCTGAGTAAACTGGGATGTTCTGAACCTAATAAAGAATTAAATAAAAGAAAAAAGGTTAATGTGTTTGCACTTTACAGGCACTGGGAGGTGTGTATGAAGAGTTTATTTTTTCTCCTCGTCTGGACAACCTTCACAGTTGCTTCTGTGCTCTGACCGTAAGTTTCATTATGTTTTTATTACCCCAGGCATGTAACATTGTACACACAACCCAACAAATGCGGCTTTTACAATGTTATGTGTCCTAATCTGTTTCAGGCTCTGATAGACTCTAGTACTACTGCCTCTCTCTCGGAAGAGCCAAATATCCGTATGGTCACTCTGTATGACAACGAAGAGGTGAGCAAAATATTTTCTTTGTTCACTCTAACAAAATGTATCCGTTTTAGACATATGCCTCTTGGTTGCTTTGCTAGAAGGAAAAAAATCACAGGTTTACTGGTAGCTTTTCTTCTCCAATTCTCTCCAAAATTATAATTTGTAGACAAAATAGTGCACCATTTTAAAGTTGATTTGTAGCATTAAGTTAGACATAATAAACATCCCTTAGTCAAATCCTTGACCTTTGTCCTGCAGGTAGGGTCAGAGAGTGCTCAGGGTGCCATGTCAAACCTGACGGAGCTTGTTCTGCGTCGCCTGGCAACCAGCAAAGAAAATCTGACTGCCTTTCAGGAGGCCATGCCAGTGTCCTTCATGATCAGCGCTGATATGGCTCATGCTCTGCATCCAAACTACCAGTCAGTCACTGTGCCAATCAGTGCATTTTAAAGAATCATTCAGTTACAGCTGTGTATAAACATACTGGTGTCAGACCATAAAAGCTAATAGCCTTTATCAAGGTCTTTCATTTTCAGTGCCTATGGTTATTATAAAAGGTTTATAGATTCATGTGGTTGAAGGTATTGATTTGTAATGTTTTCATTGTTTTCACTGTCAAAGAGATAAGCATGAAGAGAATCACAGACCAGCTTTCCATAAGGTATTGTAACCTTTCATACACACCATTACACACACACTTCTTATCCTCTCTCTGTGTCCTAAATGTCTCTGTGTTCTGGTTTAGGGTCCAGTCATAAAATTTAACAGCAACCAGCGATACGCCACCACTGCTGTAACTGCCTCCATCTTACGGGAGATTGCCAGGAGGATGGATGTGCCGCTTCAGGTATATCTAAACTCAATATTGATGTGTTTTTTATTATGTGCTTTTGCTCACTCTAAGGCAGATGCACTAACTATTCAGGTGACACTTATTCAGCTCAGGTCAGGTAAAACAAGCCAGATCAAAATCCCACCACTGGCATTGACTTGTGTGTATGTGTATGTGTTATTTCCCAGGACGTGATGGTGCGGAACGACAGTCCCTGTGGAACAACCATTGGCCCCATCCTGGCTGCTCGGCTGGGAATTCCGGTGCTGGACATTGGCGCTCCGCAGCTGGCCATGCACTCCATCAGAGAGATGTGCTGCACCTCCGGAGTCCTCCAGACCACAACTCTATTCAAGGTCTTTCTACTTGTCTGAACATCTCATCAGATCCTCTTCTAATCAGCTGCTCAGTCTCCAGTGACTGTGTCTTCTTTAGAATAGTACCTCATCTCTCTCAGCTCACCCTGCCTCCACCATCCTTAACCAATTATGTTTTGTTCTTTTTTCACACCCATCTTATTTATGTTTCTGTGGGTAATTTAGTTATTAAAATCAGATTAATAATAGTAATGTTGTTATTATTGTTGTTAAATAGAAGAAATAGTTAAGCTATGGTGCTTTTCAGCTTTAACAGTGTAGCTTCTTAAAGTAAAGGAAACAAGCTCTTTCATGCATTCAAGAACTAGGCTAATGCTGGCATCTGTTCTGCAGTTCCTGGAGCCTGTATAAGAATTTACAGCAAACTGATTCTCCTGTATTTGCTTTGTCTGCAGGGCTTCTTCGAGCACTTCCCCTCCGTGAGAAACATGGTTGTGGTGGACTAGGCTGTGCTGCTGTGACACAGCATAACTAGACAGGTGACCAGAGGCGTATCCAAATGAGGAAAATCAGAATCTGTCCATCTCATCTTAAAACTGTTAATTATCCAAAGTACATCATTAAATTTGTAAAAGGGTTCTACTCCAGAGTGAAAGCCCAAAGAACCTTTTTGGCTGCTAGTTAGAACCTTTATTTCAAGAACACAATCCTATATTTTCTCCAAGCACAGTACTTATATGAACCTAGAAGGATTTCAACACTGTTTTACTCACTAACTGTCTACTTGGTTGCTAAATCTTTGGCTGTTTTCCATTACAAGCAGAATGGAGTTGTTAAAGACAATAAAAAAAAACTATGTCTCTGTTCTTTGTCTTTGCATTAGACTGCAATTTTTCACCTGCACTTTTGTGGACTCACAGTCCTACAGTTTTAAGTCCTAGCATTAAGACCTGCTCACAAATGACTTAAAATTGAGCTGGATCGGGTGTGCAAGGAAAAATACAAAACTCTAGGGCAGTGGCTCCTCAAGACTAGAGTTAGACATATTAAATGATATTGTCTGTTTGCTGGCATTTTGATACAATCTAAATCTGGACATAATTACAAGTCTGTCCATTTCATAGATGCGTATTGTAGGTATGCGATCACTGATGTAGCTGTAGCCCATCTGAAACTAAACCCATCATATGAATGGGACAACCATAGGACTGCTACTGACCAGATATTTACATAGAGGACCATTTGCTGCCATTTTGACACTGACATGGCAGTGGCCAGTTTGTGTGGGTGTTTTTTTTTTAATTATTATTTATTTAACTGGTTCGACCAATAATCTTTTTCATATTTAAAGCAAAATATGATTCATGACATCACTACTTAAATACTATTTTATTAGTGCAGTTAAATGCGGTTAGAATGCACTTATGTGAACCTCCTGGCAGATCACCCGAAATAGTTGATTTTGGAACTCAGAGTGCACAGCATGGAAGCTCATGTCTGTCAGCAGAGCCCTCCTTATAGCTCAATGACTGGTCTCTCTTGGATGGAGGATGCTCTGTCAACAGCAGTGTCTAGGAGGTTAAACCACCATGTATTTTGTTTAAAGTATTTTCAGACTAGCAAAGTACATTCAGCCTGCATTTTTTTCCCCCATCTGCCTTAATGCTGTTTTTTTTCCCCCCTACTGCCCCAGCTGTTCAACGGCTCCCATAGGTACTAGTGTATGGCACTGGTATGCTAAGTACAGGTGCATTCACTCTGCAGCGTTGCCTCACATTCATTTTATAGAGACAGGCAGAAATCCTATGCAGAACAAGCCAAGAGAGCAGAAAACACTGAGAATTTCTCAAAAAAATTTGAGAGATTTTTGCAAATGAAAGGCAAATATAGCTGGGCAGCAGCTAATCAGATTGCTTTATGTGGCATGGGTTCATCATGTGCCAATTCCATGGTCACGGTTAACCCACACCGATGTCAGTGCAGTGCAATATGGAAGAGATATCAACACTTTGACTATAATGGTTATTGTTGCCAGATGAGCTGTTCTGACTATTTCAGAAGATGGTGATGTCTTGGGAATTTCACACACAACAGTCTCTAGCCTAAAGTTTACACAGAATGGTGTGGGAAAAAGATAGAGTGAGTGGCAGTTCTGCAGGTGGGAAACGCTTTGCTGATGAGAGAGGACAAAGCAGGAGTGCCAGACTGGTTCAAGCTGACAGGAACTCAAGAAAACAGCGGTTACTCAAATAACCACTCTTTACAACCGTGCGGAGCGGAAAAGCATCTCGGATTGCACAATACGCCAAACCTTGAGGTGGATGGGCTACAACAGCTGAAGACCACATTGGGTTCCACTCCTATCAGCCAAGAATAGGAATCTGAGGCTACAGTGGGCACAGGCTCATCGAAATTTTCCAATCTTCAGCTGTCCCATGTATACAAAAAAGGAGGCCTGATAAAAAGCCAATATGTTTATGTAACTACAGGATAAAGTCTGTAGGTGTTTTTGCTATATTGGGAAGCCATACTGATGTGTGGAATACCTAAATTATACCTAAATTAATTCCCCTATGTAGGCAGATGGGTCATCCATCCATCCATTTTCCATACTGCTCATCCTACACGGGGTTGCAGGGAGCCTGGAGCCCACCCCAGGGAACTCAGGGCACAAGGCAGGGGACAATCACTCACACAATTTGGAAATACTAATCAGCCTACAGTGCATGTTTTTAGACTGGGGGAGGAAATCCTGAAGCATGGGGCGAACATGCAAACTCTGCACACACAGGGCTGCGGCGGGACTCGAACCCGCAACCCCGGAGGTGCGAGGCACAGAGGGGTCATTTGAGAGGAATTTTCAAGGCAACTTTCCCGAGGTTTCTTTCTGCCCGCCTCACTCCCTCCCTCCTTTTCGCGCAAACCGCGCCACGCTGCTGCTTTCTCGCAGTCTCTCAGTCTCGGTGCACTTTCATACAAACACCGTGTTGTGTGTATTGTGTGTGTGTGTGTGTGTGTGGTATTTTTCCTGGAGTCTACAGCCTACACGGCGGCATCGCTTCGCTCCTTTAGCAGCCTCGAGGAACGAGTCGGTATGTCGGTGTGAGCATAAGAAAGACCGAAGGGCGCGTTCCTCGAAGTGAACATGAAGTCCCCGCGCCTCTGGATCCTCCTCGCTGTAATGACCGCATGTCAGCAGCTCGCCACTTCTGCCACATACGGTACGTCATTAAACACGCACACTGCTTTAGTGTAGGGGCTGCGGGGTTTGCGTTAAACCCAGTGCGCCCAAACAACCCTCTTACATCCGTGGAGCTCTCACCATGCTCAGGCTGAAGTTAGAAAAACGTGATCATCAGTGACACTGTTTATCTGCTTGTTAGATGTCATGCATGCAGGAGTCTGTATTTCAGTATGCCATAAACAAACTCTTTGGTGTTGTTTCTTCTCCTGCAGCCATATGCATGCATTTATCGTGACTGCAGCTGTAATGCAGCTTCGAACTTACAGCCTACTGCACTGGCCATTCTACAGATACAGATATATGCAATGCAATAGAATTGACGTCAGTAGGCAATCAAAATAGTGCTTGGTGTGATCTATCTATCTATCTATCTATCAAAAACGTTATTATTATTATTATTATTATTATTATTATTATAATATCCGTATCTTTTGAGCTTCTACTCTGTAAATATAATCCAAATCCAAATCTAAGCAGGACCACTGTGTCATTTCCTGTATGGCCAGGACTTGGCAAAGACTTTGTTGTTGTAAACAACTGTTGCAAAGCAAGCTATTTAGACAGCTTACCCTGCATTTTCTGTCGGCGCAAAAGAGATGAGTTTCTGCAATAAAGATGGCATCCCTTTTTCTTCTTCCCCCACAGGCCCTTCTGCCTTCTGCATGCACTATGACTCATCCGTGAAGCAAAGCTCATCCAGTCACTGATGTGTTCAGTCTGTCAGTGTAGAGTGCATTCATATATATATGCATATATATAACCGACATCTTATATATATATATATATATATGCACTCTACACTCTGTATATATATATATATATATATATATATATATATATATGCACTCTACACTCTGTATATATATATATAAGATGTCGGTTTTAAGTACAGCTGTAAAAGACATGTTATATGGCAAGCCATTAAGTCAACAATGCAGATCAGCACTGTTCCGGTCACTAATGTGTTTGGTTTGTCAGTGTAGAGTGCATTTATGAAAAACTGTAAAGAGCATATACATGCCTTCACATTCACTACAGACCTGTTCTATATAGTGCCTCAAATCAGCAACCTGGATTGGTTTTAAGTAGAGCTGCCCATTTTTGCCAAGTTTTGTTTAGTCTTGATCCAGATAATTAAAGCTGGGTTTACACTGTGCAATTTTCAGCCTGATTTTGCTAATGCAGAAAAAAATAGCATCATGTAAAATAATTCATTGGTCATGAGCTGAGATCTCAGAATGCATAGATGATTTGCTGATTAGCAACCGATTTAGAGCAACAAAGTTCTCAGTGTCTGAATTTATTGTATTAAAATCTCAGAATGTGACTGCTGCTGTGATGCTATGACTGCTAAAATCCACTGGCGTAGGATTACGTGAAACTCACAGAACTACTACAAATACTGTAATGGCAATAAGTGAAAACATAGACGAAACATGCTAAAGGACAGAAAAACATCCTTACTGCCTCAAGCTTGAATGTTTGTTTTTATGCATCCCCATTTTCTGCATGAGCCTAGATTGAAAATGTAAAGTGATTGTGGTAATTTTCCTTAAAATCTGACATGGAGAACGTCAGATTTTCTATTACAGTCTGTAATAGAATTCAGACAAGATTTCATTAGATCATATCATCTCACTCAACAAAGTGTGAAAAGTAATAATATTAAAATACTGCTGAAATTGCACAGCCTAACCCCGGTTTAAGACATTCACTAGGATCTGAGTGTTAGATCAATATCACTGTATTAGAGATATTATTTGAGTTTATAGGGACTGAATTTCTGGATTTTTTTGATTTTCAGGATTGAGCTTGAACCAATCCTGTGAAGATGTTTTTAGTCTGTAGAAAATCTGAGCAAACATACAGACCACAATCATGTTACTGGTATTTGGGTTTTGTCATGTGTTTTTGTGTCAGAAGTAGGCAACAAAGATACAGGAAGTGGGGGTGCTCAAGGTGTTGTAGCACTCCAGACATTCAGGATTCCTTTAACTGCAACTGCAGCTGCAACTGCTAATATAATAATATATCAATAACACACAGGTATGCTGCTTAAAATTCCAGCATCCCCAGTGTAAATGTAAACCCCAATTCCCATGTCTCTGGATCTAAATACAGTTTGCTTCAGCTCAGTTCACCTTGCCAAGGCATGGCCATGCAGCTGTGTACAGATGTATTTCAGCACCATGGATAGTGACTGCAATCCTATTGGTCCCACATACACAGGACTGGCCTATAAGAGCTGTCTGTGTGTGTGTGTGTGTTTGTGTGTGTGTGTGTTTTGTTTGTGTAAATCCCTTGTGAACACGCCTTGTACTCCCAAAGCATATGTTAGACCAGTTAGCTATTCACAGTGTTTATTTGTGATATTCTGAGAAGGAGAGACCCTCAGATTCTGGCAGGCGTATGCGCTCTGCATCTGCAGTCTGGTCTCTTCTGCTGGCTGACTCACTTCTGACGAGTTGTTTCACATCACACCATCAGTTGGGGAATGTCGGCTTACGTGTCTGTTCAGAACGAAACAGAAATGCAGAAAAATTAATCTGTTTGTATCTGAAGTAATGCCATGTTGGCTATGCTGCCCATTACTGGTTGTGTACCTGTACAGAGAAGTAATGCAGTGTATGTGCCTTTGTGTACATTTGTTTATCCATCTGTCTGGGTTGTGTGAATGACTAGTATAAGCTTAGGAGATAAAGGTGATGGTGCAGAACATTTAGAGCTGTAGTTAATTACATTTAAGAGTTGTTTATTTGCTGAGTGCTCACCTCATTACAGCCCCATTGTACAAAACACAAGCATTACCTATTATACTGTCAGACATACGGATGGCAGACAAAGTAAAGGGGAAGTGGAGGTTCTGTTATGCTATGGGGCCATTTTGGGTTCACTGGTCCCCTTAGAGCAGGGATGTCAAACTCATTTTAGGTAACATCTACATTACACTCAGTCCATTGTGAAGTGGCCGGATCAGTTTGGCCAATAACAAATAAACAGCTCCTCTAAAATGTGTTCATTTATTGCCAATTATCTGAAAGTAACATTCTGAATGCACAAACAGAATGCACAAACCCCTGGCTTAGCTGGAAAACATTACAAATCAATACAGAGTTATTTTGACTGACCTCCTTTGTTTATGAGCAAACATTTCTATCCTGATAGGAGTGGTCTTTTCCAGGATGACCCCATCCCCATCCACAAGGCCATGAGAGCTCACAGAATTGTTTGATGAGTATGTAAATTAAATGCTATAGCCTTCACAGTCACTATATCTCAACCCAGTAGAACACCAATGGGAGATTTTGGACTGCACTCTACACCACCATCATCAATCAATCAATAAATCAATCAATAAATAAACACACAAACAACTTGGGGGAATATTTTTGGAAGAACAGTGTTCATCCCTCCAGTACAGTTCTCTGCCAGGATACATAACTATAAGAATCTGACTCACCACATATTAATGAAACAAATGGGATTTTATATTCATACAGTGCTAGAGGATAGAGGATATACAGTGCTAGAGGATATTCACTATGAGTCATTGCAATGCTAACGTCCTCAGTCAGTGCTCAGTCAGTGCCTCTACTCACCTTTTTCCTGCCTATCTTTCTTTCTCTTACTTTCTATCCTTGTCTTTCTCATTTTTTTGTATCTGTCTCTCTCACACATACTCCTTCAGTAAGCCCCAGAAGAGTAGAAATGAAGTAGAGAGGAGGTGCCCACTGCAGGCTCTAAAAAGAGAACACAGAGGAAAATGTCAGGGAACTCCCACTCCATAACTAAGTTTAGTACTTAGAATTAATTATGCATGGAGTGTGTGTGTGTGTCTGCGCACAAAATCTCTGTACTTTATCCCAGCCTAAACAGCTATGAATATGGGGAAATGTACAGAATGTCCATGTTTCTGTGTGGTTGAGATTTTGATCTCGCATTTCATATTATAATAACAAGGTCTGGTGATGTTTGTTCTTTCCAGGATGATGACCATGTGCTTTGCAAGCACTGTTTGTCTGTTACTATGGTACCAGATGACTGACAGTGCCTGATAAGCCTGCCACTGGCAAATCAGTTTAGGCTGCTGAGGTTAAGGGTTAAGTTACCAAGTGGAAATGTACCATTGATATGGACAGGTGGTCAGTCACATGTTGTGTTCAACACTTGAATGAGACTTTCTGCATTATGGCAGGTAGCGGAAAGGCTTAAAGGTCACTTTTGCTTATCAAATAGGACACACACACACACGCAGTAGAACGTGATTGCTTTTGAAACCCCAGTATTTTGTCTCCAGAGCCAATTATCTGTAGTCTACCTTCTCACTATCAGTTACTTAGAGTCTTCTGTCATCTGTTGTCTTTTATCACTCTGTTTGTTCTTTCCCATGCACAATCTACCTGTTTTTTCTTCACTCGCACTCACTTCTCTCCCTCCCTCTCTCCCTCTCTCTCTCAGGCTGTTTGTTTGATGGGGGTCTTTGCTCCAGTGGCCAGGTCTGTTGGGATGGTGAGTATGAAAACAATGTTTTGCTTTTCCCATTCTGAATACATATTTAAACTGATCTCCTGTTAAAGGCGAGTTTGTCAGAATTGAAAAAAGCATTAAAAAAGGAATTTTGATTAATTGCATGCTTGGAACTGCCATTGCATTTAACATTGTGTCTGTCATGTTTCACATGGTTCTCATGTAAGAATCTGCCACACGTTTCTTATCTCTTTCCTTTTCATTTTTCTGTATTTGTTTTTGTTCTCTGGACTAATTGACCGGAAGCAAGCGCTCAAACACACAAACTGAGAAATGTTTGCGTGTCCAGATAATATTTTTATACTCCATTCTTTCAATTTGTGTGCATATGTTCTTTGGGAAAAGCCCCTCTATGTGTGTAAAATACTTAAACAGAACCAACAAATTACTCCACAAACACTGCCTTTTATGATCACCTGGTTTTACCCAGTGATGAAGACCTTTAAATGTTTCTATGGCAGCTGTGACATCGTTGAGGCAAACATAACATCTTTTTTTTCTGTGTAAGGGAGAGATGAGAGAGGGAAGGAGGGAACATGAGTCATAGTGACATCTACAGTTACTTAAATTCAAGAATAATATCAACTCCAAGCATATTAAACAGTGCAAAATGCATGGGTTCTTAGTATATGTCTTAGTATGTGTACTTGGTTTCATTTGAATTCTGTTTTTTTTCTGAATGAAATAAAAAGCCTATCTCGGTAAAGAAATATGTGTGTGTGCTAGCTGATCACTACGGCTGGTCTGAATAATTTGAATACTTGAATATTCGTTTGTTACATTGATGTTTGTTTCCCTATTTAGCATTCCAAAGCTTAGTCTTTTCCTTCCTACTCCCTATAGTGTACAATTCTTACACTTTCTATGCCGTGTCACAGGTTCCCAACCCTAGTCCCGTAGTAACCCCTGTCCTGCACACTTTAGTGTTTTCCTTTCTCTAACACACACTTCAACTCAGGACAGACTGATAATTAGCAGATTAGTTGAATAAGGTGTGTTGGAAGCAGTGAAAACACTAAAATGTGTAGGATATGGGATACTCCATGTTCAGGTTTGGGAACCTGTGCCATATGTCACATAGGGTACTATATGTTCAAATTGCAAGTCATTCGGAATTCCTCCAAACTCAACTTCCGGGAAGACTGTCATATGACCTATATCATGTGCTACCTTATAACAATAAATATTGATCATAGACATCAGATGAATATACAGTATTATTGCCTAAAATTGCCATTGATAGGTGGAACAGGAAGCACAAAGGCATAATGATGGTAAAATTTTTACCTGACAGTGTTTTGGATTATTATTTGTGCAGACTCATATATGACTTTCTTTCATTTTTGTTATCACTGTTAACGCAAATAGTGTATCACTGCTGCATATGGGCTTACATTTTCTTCTGACTGTAAAAGTAAGCATGTCATGCTTTTGGCAACTTTACAACAATATGACAACAATATGAGTAAACAGAAGGTAATAACTGAGTAGATGCCATTTGAAGATAATTTTATACTCTGTTCAAAATGAGGTAGATAGCACTAATTGTCTTACGCAACCAGTTATGCAACATTATGGATATGTGTCATATGTGCATTCATTGCTATATTCTAACTCTAATTCCAGATGAGTTGTTTGGGCAGTGCCTTACACAGCAACAAGAGAGATTTCGCTACAGGGTGACTGCAGGCTTACTGGACAGACTACAATCTTTACTGCAAATGCTCATGAGAAAAGGTCCTTCACATTTTCATAATGGTTATTTGACCCTGTATCTTTAATACTGATTTACCACAGAGACTCCTTTGGGCACAATGAAATGTTATGTTCCAACATAAAAACTGAAAATATGTTACCATGGTAAGGCCATGTGTATTACTATTGATACAGTAGGCATATTTTGTCTATGACTGACATTTTTGTCCATTTTTTTTTTTTGTAGGGCTGACCTGGCAGGATGAAGCCACCCAATCAATCATAGATAAGGAACTTAGCATGGTTGAAAAGATCCCACTGTCATCTGTCGTGAAGAACGCTCCCTCCTCCAAGTAAGATTTATAGCTACAGAAAGCTTGATCAGAGTTACACGTTACAACACTTAATCTATCTTGGTGTTTATTTCATATGCAGGGCTGATTTCATATGTTATATGTATATGTTCATATGTATGCTTCTGTAAAATTCATATATCTATGTCAAGAAGAAGGTGCAGTGCCTGGGTTACTCTACGTAATAGGTTACGTGCAGTAAATCAAGTGAATCGCCTCAAGAAATCAATCTTAAAACTCCATCAGCTCCTATTACACTCTCCCTCATATGTGTGAAATCAGTTCACACAGTAAAGCATTACATTTACATTTATGGCATTTGGCAGATGCCCTTATCCAGAGCGACTTACAAAAGTGCTTTGAAGTCAATCAAAAAATACATTCTGATACTGGCTCACTAGGTCACAAACTAGGATAATGCATATTACTAGATAATGCAAACTAGATAAAGCATAATGTAACACTCCACCCACACCTGAAAGCACTCTTGTACGGACAATCCGTTACCCTATTCACAGTTCCAATTCCATTTTCCTACCAACAATGCTGTTACCCTGGACTGACCTCCCTGTTAGACCAATTAATTTTAAAAAATCAGCTCATACCAGTCAGCCTTATCCTCTCAGATGTCTGCGTAACTCCGTAAGTAACATCTCTAGGGAAGTATCCAGTGTCATCCTTATCCATTTACCGTGATCTTTCCCTCCTGTCTTCTTCTGCCTCAGCAAAATCAAACAGGAGGATGACTAGCTGAATAACAGGTAAAGGCAAGTACGTTCCTTAAAATTATATTTGCAAATAAGAACAATTTCATTTTGGGACCTCCCTATGGCTACCAGCACCACAGGTACTAGGCTCCCAGGAAGACTCTTATCCCACGAAACAACCTAACATTGTCCACAACACTAAAGAGTGCATGTCCAAGCTCCCACTTCCAGGGTGAATAAGCCAGTCCTCATTAACCCCCAAGTCATCTATAAATGTAGATGTCATTAAATAACAAGTCTACATAGTTTTATCCATGACAAACACTTTGATTAAATAAGTTTGATCTCTGTTTGATCTCAAGCTCTGATTCCATTCTCATCCTTCCTCACATGTATTCATTTCAATTTTAATTATCTCTTGTTTCTTACATCTAGCTTTCATTCTCTTTCAGGATGCACTGATAACATTTTTTTTTCAGACCAAGTACATTTTTTTTTGTACTGTTTGATACTTGTACCAAAATGAGTAACCTACTCACAGAGGATATAAAAAGTCTACACACCCCTGTTAAAATGGCGGATCTTTGTGATGTAAAAAAAAATGAAACCAAGATAAACAGAATGTTTTTGATATAATTTACCTTGGTGTTACTTTCACTGTGAAATTGCAGGCTATAAAAATAAAGTGAAAAACAATCAGAAACATTTTAGGGAAAAAAAATAAAAACTTACAATAAACTGGTTGCAAAAGTATGCACACCCCTAAACTAATACTTTGTAGAAGCACCTTTTGATTTTATTACAGCACTCAATCTTTTTGTGTATCAGCTGGGCACATCTTGACTTGGCAATATTATCCTACTGTTCTTTGCAAAAATGGTCTAGATCCATCAAATTGTGAGGACATCTCCTGTGCACAGCCTGCTTCAGGTAAACTCACAGATTTTCAATTAAATTCAGGTCTGGGGTCTGGCTAGGCCATTCCAAAATGTTGATCTTTTGGTGAAGCCACTCCTTTGCTGATTTGGATGTATGCTTTGGGTCGCTGTTGTGTTGAAAGGTGAAATTCCTCTTCATCTTCATCTTTCTAGCAGACACCTGAAGGCTAAAGAAACATAGCCCCAAAGTACGATGCTGCCACCACCATGCTTCACTGTGGGTGTGGTGTTCTTTTGGTGATGTGCTGTGTTTTTTTCCCCCCCAAACATAGCATTTTGGGATTATGACCAAAAGGTTCTACCTTGGTCTCATCAGACCATAACACATTTTGCCACATGTTTTGGAGGTGATTTAGTTAGGCTTGGATGTTTTCATATTTTTTGAGAAAGGGCTTCCATCTAGCCACCCTACCCCATAGGCCAGACATGTGAAGAATACGAGAGATTGTTGACACATACTGGGAGTGACCAGTACTTGCCAGATATTCCTGCAGCTCCTTTAATGTTACTGTAGGTCTCCTCACAGCCTCCCTGATAAGTATTCGTCTTGTCCTTTTGTAAATTGTAAATTTCAATTGTAAACCAGGTTATTCTAAGTTTTCTTTTTCTCCTCTGTTTATTTTTCACTTTATTTTTATAGGTTACAATTTCACATTAAAGCTGGAAAAAGTTCTGACATGATTTATCTTGGTTTCAGGATTTTACATCACAAAAACATGCTATTTTAACAGGGGTGTGTAGACTTTTATACCCACTGTAGTTTTAATCAATCAGGAATGTCATGTAACATTTTATTTAACTCTGTTTATGTTGGTTGCTGCTGTATTCTGCTAGAAATGAACTCCTTATGCTCAGTATGCTTAAAATGTTATGGTGTTTAAACAATATCTTTGATACAGAGGGTGGCTCATCTGAGTATGCAGAGCACTTTCAGCGAACGTGGTCATTGAAAATGTGCACAAGGTGCTGTGAATTGCACTTTGAATCATGAGCAAAGCATAGACCCTATTTCATCCACTTTCTCTTTTTCATCCTGTCCAGATCTGGTGGAGGGCCAGCAGACCAGCTAAACCCCAAACTCGAGCGATACATGGACTACATGATTGTTGATCCTCCCCAGTCCTCCCTTCACATGCAAAGCCTGGAACCTTATACCTACCAAAAGGTTAGAACATGCGTGCCTACACACACGCACACACACACACACACTCACAAGGGTAATGACATTTTTTAAATCCATGCTTTCTTTTAAATAACTTTTCATTAATTCCAACTGTTCATATTGCCACCATGCAGTATGGTTACCAAGATGAAGAGGAACGCTCGCTAAACCTGGTGGATGGGAACATGTACCCCTCATCCTCCTCCAGAGTGACAAGGCCTCGCCCCAATCCTCTGGATAAGGACACACAGCTGCTTCAGGATCTGATGTCACTCCTACTCTCTTCTCCTGCACAGCCCACCACTCGCCACCGGGTGGCGACACCTCTCTCCACTTCATCTTTCTTCCAGGAGCTGGACTTCCCATTGGATTACAGCAAAGACTACGCTTCCCAGGACATGGAGGCCAGCAGCCAGGAACAAAAGAAGAAGTCCTCCAAGGAGTATAGGCCTAATGATGAGGGTGAGTATGTCATGGGAAGTGCGTTAACTGTAGGTAAGGCTTGCAAAGAATGAGCTTTTTTCCCTGGTGTTGCCACAGGAAATCCAAGAGATGCATTAGTAGTCATAGATTACAACATACAGTGCAGTTGATAATTTGATATAATTCCTAGTTTGAGTCTGATCTTACTCAAATTGGATTTACAATGTAACAGTGACTGTGAGGTCAAAGTGCTGAAAATGTAATGTTTATTATTTAAAGAAAATTCTCCAGGAGCCATTCACATTTGAGTCAAAGACTACCTTAAAGAGAGGACTATAATCCTGAGGAATATAAAGGAATTCATTAAAGTCAGGACGCTGTTTGAAGAAAGTATGGAGGAAAAGAATAACTGCTCCTGATCTGCATACCATCTCATTACTGAAACATAGTGGTATAGGTATTGACGTATACGCTGGCCTGCTTCACTTGTCCTTATTGATGTGATGCTCTGATTTGACCACAGCAGCCAGCAGCAGAATCAACTCTGAAGCATATATAAGCATTAGATCCAACAAAATTTGCAGTAGTACTGCCCATGTTACCAAAAAAAAAACAAAAAACAAAAATGAACACCTGGCTTGGCCACATTAGAAGATTTATAAAATCCTAGTATTTGTTGAAAATGTGGGAGCCCCCACACATATATGGACACACTTTACAGATTATATGTCCTAGATTGTCTTTCAGTCATCAGTCTTTCAGCCCCTACATACTACAAAATTTGCCAAAAATAAACCACTACATACTTTTAGATATTGCTCACGAATTACAGTCCTGGCCATTACAATTCTCAGAACCTGGGCTCTTGCTGAATTTCTCATAAACAAATGTGACAAATGTTTAGTTCAGCTCTTGATGGTTATTGTTAAGATTGTGTTTTCCCATGAGACAGCTGGTGTTCCCGCACACTACAGGATGTTGAGCCGTAAATATTGAACATGTTTAATATTTATGATTTTAAATCAGGTTAGATGCAACTTGGAATGTAGGTTAAGATTGGATTTTACACACCCTACATAATCCTGGTATTGAAATATTTAAGATCATATATTTACGCTAGTTCATTTCACGCTAGTGAAATGAACATACTTAAATATATACAAAAGCACAAAACATCTTAAACAACCCTAAGTATCAAGCAAATATAGTATCAAGCATAATGCCAAGTTCTAGTAAAAGAAGGCAAATGGCTGGTACTTTCTGAGAATGTGGCTGTTTTTGTGCAGACCCCCCTCAGCAGAGTCTGAATGAGCTGCTAGTGCAGCATGGCTTTGATCTGACTCACCTGAACCCTGGAGAGATGGAACGTCTCTTTACTGTCCTGGATCTCCTGCAGAATGAACCTCCGATCCCACACAATCAAGGTGATCCATTATCAATTACTGTTAATTTGTTCATTCAAGGAAAAAGCTTTTGATCTGGTTGATTTTTTGGTGAGCACAGTAGTAACAGCTTACTCTTTCTTTTTCCACAGATCATACTGTCGATTCATCCACCCCACAGAAACTGGTAAACATGTTTTTCCAAGAATTAGATCTGTATTTGCACTGTTGCTCATGTATCTTGGTGGTTATAGTTATTGAATGGCATGTCCAGCAGAAGGCACTGTATTCATGAATTACAGGACATTACTGACCACAATAGTGTTTCACTATCAAATCAACAAATTGAATTTTAATTTGCCTGTTTCCTATCATAGATGAAGATCACTGAGGGAGAAATGAAACATATGGTGCAAAAAGCTCCAGTACCAGCCATCTCCGCATCTTCCCCTTCTGCTGTGGGAGGTCCCAACACAGGTGGATCTTCACAGACCAATGATGTTAAAGAGGAGGCCAGTGTAGAGGCTCCTGCAGCTTTGCTGAAACAGGATAAAGGGTGGAAGGTAGAGGAAAAGGGGTGGAAAGGAGTCCCCAATACAACACCAGCAAAGAATCAAACCAAATACAAAGAAGAATATGGATATATTGTTACAAACAAGAGGTACAACCATTGCCACATATGTTCATCTGCAAAGTGTTTGAGTAACTCATTGCACATTTTCCATTCATCCATCCCATTCTTCTTAATGGCATCAAACCCTTCACATTGGGTGGACTATTTGTCTGTGTTTGTGGGTTTTTATGTATTTCGTGGTGCCTGTATTTGTATGTGGCACGTCAATGTGTGTCTCTGCAGTCCCCTCTCTCTGTTTGATGGCGTTCATCTTTTGGTGGCCCTGACTAAGAGGATCCAT
The DNA here is from genome assembly GCF_027358585.1 of Pangasianodon hypophthalmus. Lineage (NCBI taxonomy): Eukaryota > Metazoa > Chordata > Actinopteri > Siluriformes > Pangasiidae > Pangasianodon > Pangasianodon hypophthalmus. The sequence continues at coordinate 27,469,089 of NC_069711.1, read as the reverse complement.
CTCACCATTGGCTCTTT